>NC_136997.1:5474621-5929621 GCF_032717465.1 Coenobita brevimanus
AACAGATTTGAAGCTATTAACACCCTGGCAATACCTACGGTAACGTACAGCTTCAACATCGAACTGGAAACTAAATGGCATCAAGAGACTAGACACTAAGACAAGAATGATGTTCACCATGGACAAGTTACACCACCCAAAGCAGATGTTGGCATACTTTACCTACCAAGAGCTTCTGGAGGACGAGAGCTGATGCAGCTCGAATTAGCCTTCAAAACTGCCACCATAAGGCTAGATACATACCTAAAAGCAACAGAGGACCTTCTCCCCCAAATAATAAAACATCACTAAAACGGGAAGTAGAGCAATTCCATCTCAAAATAAGCAGCAAAATTCAAGAAAGGGCTTGGCAGCCTAGAAACCCATCCAACAGGAAATGAGGCAAGCACTGTCTATGCCAAGCGAATGAACAGAAGGCGAAATACCATGGACAACAAAAACTGCAGAAAACCTGGTAGGACAAGGTGATGCATAGGAAGTACCTAAAAAGAACAGTCGAGCCAGACGTAGACCAGCAGAAGATGCACCAGTAACTGAGGAACATTGAACTGGAAGCAGAGACAGAGGGTCTGATCATAGCTGCACAGGATCAGAGTCTTGCCACCAGATCCTATCACCATTGCGTCATCAAGGATGGAACAAACCCACAACAGAGCATCTGTGGATGATATGAAGAAACGGTCGATCACATCATCTTAGGCTGCCCAAAACTGGCAATGACCGAGCACATCCACATGCACTGCAAGATCTGCTGGATTAGTAACATCATGAGAGCCGAAATTGATACATATATTAGCTGAGTCACCGAGAACGAAGATGTCGCCATCCTCTGGGACATGCCAATCCACACGAACAGAGAGATAAAAACCAACAAGCCTGACATCATCATCATCATCAAGGACAAGAAGAAAAAGAGAGGTATGCTAATAGAAGTGGCAATTCCATCTGAAACAAAGACTTCTGTGAAAGTTACAAAGAAGCTGTCCAAGTACAACGACCTAGAGACTGAAATAGACAGGATGTGGGGTATGAAGACGGAAACGACACCAGTTGTAATTGAAGCACTAGGATTTCTGAAGAAGGGACTGGAAGAGTACAGCAATTGCATCCCAGGAACATCAATATCAATATATTGCAAAAAATAACTCTGCTCTGAAAAGCACATTCAGTATGGAAAGTGCTGTCAGTAAAGTGATGTCTACCCTGTAGTGCCTCAGGTCCATAGTTCGGACCCGTCCCTACATCAGGATGCATAAAGGAAAGTCAGTATAATCATAATAATATAGTTATAATTTTTTCTACCACTACTATTTCTGCTACTTCTTCTACAATACTACTACTGCTACTACTACTACTACTACTACTACTACTACTACTCTACTACTACTATTGTTTTTATTTTATGATGATGATGATGATGATGATGATGAGTATTATTCACTCACTTGATGTGGTGCTGCCTACTTCTTCATTCGCTTTTGTCATTCTTTTTCTGTGTCTGCCCTCCTTTCGTCCCATATCTCCCCTTTCTCTCAAAACTTTATTACTCTTCTTTACTATTCAAGTGGCTTCACATTGAGTGACATGCCTAATGGTTTCCTGTGAGCCAATAAATCATTTACAACGCTGGGTGAAAACCATATAGCCAACCCACACGTGTTCCCTAGCTGTCAACAAGTGGGTTGGTGGAGGGTCAGTGCCCCTCCCTATAAAAAAACTAACTCAAAGACAAAAGGCCACCCCTTGCTGGATTGTGGCACATGTCAACAGATAGAATAGATTATTATTATTATTATTATTAAAATTATTATTATTATTATTATTATTATTATATTTTATTATTATTGTCGCTTATATCTTTCACAGGAATGCTTCTTCGATCCTGACTGCTTCCCCAATCAAAAATGCTGTACTGATGCCTGTCTGCCCCATAAAGTATGCAAAGCCACTAAGCCACACGGTTCCGGTTAGAGAGAGAGAGGGGGGGGGGGGAGAAAACCATTCTGATGTCACTGATATTTTTTCTAGTTCTCTGCTCAAAGATGTTAATGAAGTGTTCATATAAATAGTCTACCCAGTTTTACCATTCTGTTTCATATCCTTCGATATTTTGCCGGAAAATAATAGAACATAATTAGCGTGAAAAAGGTTAACCTTCTCATCTAGAGGATATCCTCTATGATTCCTGCCTTCAGATTATTTTATACTTCTGAATTATCTCCTGAGATTCAGGTTTTTATTAGGGATATAATTAATTTTTTCAGTAAAAATAAACAAATCTGTAAATAAGAAATATTGTAAGGTGAATAAACGTGTGTCGAAAATATTAAAAACAGTGGTTAATGGGTGTTGTTTCTAGCGAGGTTCACCATTAAAGTATCTACCATTAACGGAATATAATCTTTGAGTGGCAGGGAAAATACAATTAATATACGTCTTCACACTGAAGGATTAACCACTTCACTCCGATGATATATTTTATGCTGCTGCTATGATATATATATATATATATATATATATATATATATATATATATATATATATATATATATATATATATATATATATATATATATATATATATATCATCAGCCATTACAAGTCCACTGTTGAACAAAGGCCTCCCCCAAATTTCTCCATGAATTCCTTGACTGAGCAAATCTCAGATGTTTTTCCTGCAAACTTCTGTATCTCATCTCTCCACCTCCTGTCTGGCCTATTTCTGCCAGGCTTACAATCCAATGGAGTCCAGGCAGTCAGCCTCTTGACCCATCGGTTATCTCTTATTCTTACTAAACGACCTGCCCACCATCATTTCTGTTCTGTTATAACTTTTGTAATCTCTTTGACTTTAGTCTGCTCTCTCACACAAGTTGATTTTTTCCTGTCTCCTAAAGATATTCCCAGTACTGTACTGACCTTTCCATTGCTGTCTGAGAAGGGATTAGTTTATTTTCCATCGATAATGTCAGTTTCCAGATCTCACAACCGTACGTCATAGCTGGGACTGAACAGCTGTTATATACTTTTCGTTTCATACGTATTGGCAAGCCGTCTTTTTATTTCACTATCATAGCTTATTGTTAATTTTAGTATTTGTCCCAAGTAATTGTACTCCTCGACTTCTTCAAGACTTTCTTCGCATATTCTGATGATGTTCTTTGGTGTATTTGGATTAAACATTAGTTTTACTCAGGTTCATCTTTAGCTCTACTTCTGAGATTTTCTCTGCTTGGGTCATTTAACATTTCTTGAAATGCCTCTACTGTTTCTGAGATTAGAACAGTGTCATATGCAAATGTTAAATGGTTTAAGCTTTTCCCATCTTTGTTTACTCCACTGTTTTCCCAGTTCAGCGTCTGAAAATGCTTTCTAGGCATGCTGTAAATAATCTTGATGAAATTTTTCCTCCCTGATGCACGCCCTTCTCAATCTTAATTTTTTCCGAGTCTTAATGTAATTTAACTGTAGCAGTTCCCTCACCATTGTGTTTTCGAGCAGTTTTACAATGTTCTTATTTACTTCTTGTTCTCGGAATGAATTTATATTTGCTGTGTGCTTCACTGAGTCGAAAGGCTATTCGTAATAAGCAAAACCTAAGCACAGTGGTTTACTGTATTCTGTTGTTTTCTCAATTAGCTGATTCATTGTGTGTGGATGACCAGTAGTCTAATTCCCTCTTCAGAATCCTACCTGCTCACGAGGTTGGTTTTCTTCCAAATTTGTTGTTATTCTGCTCGTAAGGACATTAGTGATGATTTTGTAAGTAACCGGTAATAGGCTAATGGGTAAATGGTTACTAAGATCTTTTGAGTCGCCTTTTTTTGTAAAGCAAAATAACATTTTCATTACCCCATGGTCTGGAAATATTCTTCCTTTTCTTTACACACTGAGTAAATAAGTATGCGAGCCAGTTTGGTACTCCTGCTCCTACATCCGACAGTAGCTCTGCAGCTCTTCCGTCTTCTCCTGCGACCTTGCCTCGTTTCATACTTTTGTTATAAATGTTTACTTCATCTGCTGTTACCTCAGGTATTTCAATTGTTTCAGCTGAAAAGTTAGGTATTGGTACTATTACCTTTGATGCACACAGTTCTTTGAAGAATTCTTTAACTCTCTTTACCATCCTATCTCTGCATTTAATGATTTCACCGTTTTTGTCTTTCAGTGATATTTATTGCTTTCCTTGTGCCATATTACTTCGGACCAGTTTCAGACTTTTTCCTTTTTAGATGATTTCTTTGATATGATCCATGTCTCTATTTTTTTTTTTTTTTTCTGTCTCTTGTTGATAAGCTTATTTATTTCCGCTCTTTCTCTTTCATCATTCTTTGTTTTTACTTTCATCATCATTCTTCTTTTCATAAGCTCGAGGGCCTTTTCTGAATACTTGTTGTCTCTGGTTGTACTAGCTTTCCCTACTGCCTCCGCTGATTCACTTAGCACTTTTATTAGTTAACCATTCAACTCACCAATGTCATACTTAGTATAACTTACAGCCGGAAATCTGTTCGCTTTCGCTGACTTTTATTGGACATATAAATATATATTTTTTAATCATCATCTGGTGGGGCGACTATTGTTGAGTGGTTAGTAAGATTGCTGAATGTATGTTTTGTGAGGGGAATGGTGCCGATTGTCTGGGCAAGTGCTGGTATGGTTCCGTTGTATTAAGGTATGGTTGTTACGTTTGAGCGTACTAGCTTGAGGGGTATAAGTCTGTTGAGTGTTGTAGGTGAGGAGTATGGTAGTGTAAAGAGTTTTAGAGAGGGTACAGAGAGGGTAACTGGTGATGAACAGCGTGGGTTTAGGAGAGAGAGGGGATGGGTGAGTCAGGTGTTTGTTGTAAGAAGGTGTGTGAAAAGTACTTAGCATAAAGTAAGAATGTGTTTTGGGCGTTCATGGATTTAGAGAAAACGTATGATAGAATTGATAGGGAGGCTTGGCGAACTGTTGAGTGGGGCTTCGGCAGTCATACGTAATGTCACCTTGGTTGTTTAATGTTGATATGGATGGTGTTGTAAGGGAGGTGAATGCGAGAGTTTTAGGTGGAGGTTTGAGTTTGGTGAAAGCTGATGGTAGAGAGTGGAGTCTGAATCAGCTGCTGTTTGCAGATGATACTGGACTGGTGGCTGATTCCGAAGAGAGATTTAGACAGTCGGTAAAGGAGTTTGGAAGGGTGTGTGAAAGGAGGAAATTGAGAATAAGAGTAAAGTGATGAAGCGTGCGAGGTTGGAAGACGGTAGGAGGATGAATATAGTTTTTAATGGTGAGTTGTTTAAGGAGGTAGGGTGTGTTAAGTATATAGGGTCATATGTTGCTGTGGATGGAAGAATAGATGTAAAAGTGAAGTTTAGTGTGAATGAAGTGGGAAAGGTGTTGGGAGGAGTGAAAAAAGTGCTTAGATGTCGTTCACTTAGAATGGATGTAAAGAGAAGGCTGTATGAGGGTGTTGTGGTACCGACTGCATTATATAGGGCTGAATCATGGAATATGGGTGTAGCATAGTGGAAATTTTTCAATGTAATGGAGATGTGGTGTCTGAGGAGTATGTGTGGAGTGACGCGTATGGATCGAGTGAGAAATGAAGTGCGAAGGAGAAGTGGATTTATGTGGGAGATGGCTTAACAAGTTGAGCACAGAGTGTTGCGATGGTTTGGGCATATGGAGAGAATGGATGAAGAGCGATTGGTGACAAAGAGAACTGGATCGGATGTGAGAGGTGTAAGACTGAGAGGAAGACCACGAATAGGATGGATGGACAGTCTGAAGAGAGCGTTAGATGCGAGAAGGATGTCTGTTGAGCAAGGAAGAGTGGCTGCGAGTGATAGGAATCATTAGAGAGAAATTGTGAATGAATAAATGGTGACGCAACCCTGAGGGGATATTCTCCTGCATTAGGACTGTTCAGCTGATCAGGTCAGGTGCGGGTAAGTGGATGAGTCCATCATGATGTGGCAGGGGTAAACCAGCTCTGCTGTTTGGTTCTGTTTCGGATGTCGCTGATTGCAATGCTCAGTTGACCCTCGTGCGGTCTGGTGCGGTGAGGGTCTGTCCTTTTTCCCTCTGGGGTTAAGATACGAATAAATGTGTGTGTTTGGATGAGTATTTTGGGAGTGTGTTGTCCTGTCTCGACTACCTCCCTTTCTTTGGGGGAAGCAACCTAGGTATATAGATAGATCTTTCTTTAACTTCTGAAATTGAATTTGGCTGTGCAACTCAACATTGTATGGTCACTACTTATATTTACTTTGTTGATAGATGTGACATTTATGACCCTGTTATTCTTATACGTTGTAATGAAATCGATTTCACTCTTAGTTTCTGCATTACGACTTCTCCAGGTCTATTTTCTTCCCCATATATACTGTGTATATATATATATATATATATATATATATATATATATATATATATATATATATATATATATATATATATATATATCATCATCATCATCATCATCATCATCATCATCATCATCATCCGGACTACCTTTCCCACCCAAGGGAAGGATGAAGAGTAACAGTGTCTAGACAGCACAAACTTTCCCCATCCAAATAGGCCACGCATCCATTCACTCATCATTCAAGCCCCCGGAATCCTGGCTCTACCGGATACGCCAAAAAATATTCACCACATTTTGCAGCTTCACACAAACGTATCCGATTCAGTCAATCCGGACACTGCCATGCCCACAAGGGGTGCCAAAATCCCTGATCATGCACTTCTCACAACATTCATCCAGCCAGCTTGATCTCTTGTCAGTTCCCTAGCCTCATCGACTTCTGAAACCTCTCTTCCTCAAACACTCATCCACCATATCTCTCCACCTTCTCCATGGCCTACCTCGCCTCCTCCCTCCTTCAGATTCGCTCAGATATACCTTTTTCACCACTCTATTGTTATCCATTCTTTTCACATGACCATACCATCTCAGGACACTCTCTTCGATTTTGGTGTCCACCTACTTCCTCACTCCACACCTGTCACGAATCATTATTTCGTATCCTATCCACCCCTCTGTATTCCACAAACATTCCTCAGCAGTCCCATCTCCACTGCTATCACTCTTGACTTTTCATTTTCATGCCATATATATATATATATATATATATATATATATATATATATGAGCCGCTGTGGTAGAGTGGTAGAGTGTGAGTTTCGTACACTGGTGAACCAGGGTTCGCGCCCCGCCAGGGTAATAAACTTTGGGAGTGTTCACCCGGCCACGTATTGAATTGGCGGACACAAGTGGTGCTGTGGTTGAACCAGTGTCGCTTACTATAAAGTATGCTTGCACTCAGTCGGCTTGCGCAGGCCGATTACACTTGGTTCAAAGACAACACACACATCCAAAGCCATACAACACTACAATTACACTTACAAGCACTTCTCACCCTACATACATTCTCTTCCAAACAGCCTAAGCCACTTGGTAGAGATATATTGGCTGTATCGTCCCGACTTCGGTCAGGATAGGCCAGTCGTGCAGTGGATACTCAAACGGATGATGATGATGATGATATACTGTATATATATATATATATATATATATATATATATATATATATATATATATATATATATAAAATCTATTTATCCGTCTATAATTATTGTATATAGATATTTATATATATATATATATATATGGAGCCTCTGTGGTAAAGTGTGCGTTTTCGTACACTGAAGAACGAGGGTTCGCGCCCCGCCAGGGTAATATACTTTAGGAGCTTTCTTCTGGCCACGTACTGCTTGGCGAACATCAGGGGTGCTGTGGTTGAACCAGTATCGCATACTGTAAAGTATGCTTGCACCCAGTCTGTTTGTGCGGGCCGATTACTCTTGGTTCACAGACTACACACACATCCAAAGCCACTCCAAACTACAATTACACTTACAAGCACTTCTCACCCTACATTCAATCTTTACTAAACAGCCTAAGCCACTTGGTAGAGATACATTGGCTGTATCGTTCCCCCTTCGGTCGGGATAGGCCGGTCCTGCAGTGGACACTCAAATGGCTGATGAGATGATATACTGTATATATATATATATATATATATATATATATATATATATATATATATATATATATATATATATATATATGTGTGTGTGTGTGTGTGTGTGTGTGTGTGTGTGTGTACATATGCACACATTTATCTCATGCATATCTTACACGTCGTCGTCATCACCATCACCATCCTACTCCTTCTCATCATGACCTTCATCAAAAATGATCAGCTAGGAGACGAAATGAAGCAAACAAGACATATAATTTTCAATTTGCTGCGTCGTATATTATCTCACGTCGGCCTCTGGCTCATACGTTTCCCAAAATGTCTTATTAACGCCATCTGTCTCTCTGATATCATGATAATAATATCACATCAACAAAATACGAGTGAATGACGAAGCGTGGTGTAATATAGGTGGTATTCTAAGTGACTTTGCAGATTTTGTTACACCTTTTCATTAGCAATATATCATACTTATGACAAATCAGTATTCTCTCGTATGTTATTCATGCACATTAAACCAATACTAAACCGATCTTTAAAGCTTACGGTAGATTACATACTGTAAATGTAGGAAGTCATACTACGTAGACTCCTATGCCGCCCTGCATCACAATTATGAGTATTATTTTGGGAGGCTTTGAAGATTTCTCAACGTTTCTTTAGCAGATATTTATTTTATTCATAACACCTTACAAAATATCCTGTTTGTTAATGATTAAAACTATGTTTATAATAAATAATATATATAAAATTAACGTCCAAGATTATATTGAGATCGAAACTGGATAAAAACCCAGCAAAATTTTTACTCTCCTTGTATTTAATCAGCTATCCGTGTAAGTGCTTAGCATGTAACTTTTCCTAAAAATCAAATACAACTGAATCGTTCAGTCAACTTAATATTGCTGGCAACCATCCAAAGCAGTGATAAATCTCGCTAAATCAAACTTCCTGATAACTAAGCATCCAAACTATAATATTAAATAATTCTAATGACAACAAAATATTCTGGTCAACTCTCAGTTCCTTCAGTAATAACTTGAGGAACTCATCACCCACTTCTCCACGGAAATCTTCGAAAGGAAACATTCTAAAACAATGGCCCACTCGGAAAAGCGAACATCCTTGCCAGTATATTTGCCATTAGTTCTACCTTAGTCGACGTCAGTCTGAATGTCCCAGTACTAGAATTTCACTCTCCTGAAACTGCTCCACTTAAGATTCAGACTAGATAAATAGAGTTTGTCCTAGACAATTTACCAGCCAACAAAACTCGAGGTCCTGATGGAATTCTTTCAATCGTTTTGAAAAAGTGTTCCCCCGAACTCGCGCCTGTTCTAGCTAAATTATCCAGACAATGCATACTTTCTTCTTGATTCACTAATTCATGGTAAGAAGCCAATTTCCACCCAAATCCGAAGAAAGAAAGGTTCTCTGACCCCTCTGATTACAAACCAATAGCTGTCACATCTTCTTATGGTAAAGTATTTTAGACTGTAAATAATAATTACATTGTTAAACATCTTGAATCTAACAACTTAATTTGTGACAGACAGTATGGTTTCTTGCCACGAAAGATCCATTGTTGATAGTCTCTTGACTTAAACCACCCATCAGTCAATTGACCAACATGAAGAAGCTCATGCAGTAACCATGGATATTTCTAAAGCTTTTGACAGAGTGAGGCATCGTTCCCTGCCATCGAAACTCCCTTATTATGGGCTATCATCTTTCCTTCCATTGATTGTCTCATATCTCAGAAACAGAAAAATAAAAGTAGATGATGCATATTCTAATTTCCACTTGATTAAAGCCAGCTTGTCACAAGGATCATTTCTAGCTCCAACCCTATTCTTTATTTATGGTAATGATCTCTTATCTGTTACCCTTTCCTTCGTTAACAGATATCCTCCATCTACTGTATAGTGAAGGCCGGGCCATACATTGGCCCTGATCTGTTACCGTTCGTTCGTTCGTTTAGTTTTCTGCACCTATAGTGCAGGCCGGGCCATACATTGGCCCGGTCAGTGAGGTGTGGGCTGACTTAAAAATAGTAGGAGGGAAGACAGGGCGTGGTGACTGCCCAGCACATACGCCCAGTCTTCTGGCTGGCTTCGTGGTGTGTGATCTGTTACTTTTTTTTTTTTTTTTTTTTTTTTAGACCTATCGACCATTCGGGCCAAAGCCCCTGGTCATTAAGGCAGCGTCTGGATTGACTCTGTTGGATACGATTATGTGAAGCTTCAGAACGTGGTGAATGTTTTTGGCGTTTCCGATAGAGCCAGGATTCCAGGGGCTTGAATGATGAGTGAATGGAAGCGTGGCCCATTAGACTGGGCAATTCTGGGCTGTCTGGACATTGCAACTCCTCACCCTGCTCTTGGGTGGGAAAGGAGGTCCGAATGATGATGATATATATATATATATATATATATATATATATATATATATATATATCTTCGTCTCATTTTTAAAGGCTCCAACATGTTGCAAGTGTCGGCCTTGGTCACCTAATGGCGGCTTTCCACACTGCACAATCCATTGCAGCCTCCTTGTTCAGTCCCTTAACCCTGAGGTCACACTTAATGACCTCGTCCCATGTCTTTCTCGGTCTAGCCCTCATAACCCCACCCCCAATATTAACACTTCTCACCTTCCTCACCCAGTTATCATCCCCCATCCTCTCCACATGTCCAAACCATCTCAATCTACCTCTCCTCATCACAACACCATTACGCTCCAGTCTCATCCTACCTCTCAACTCTTCCATCGTAAACCCAGCCCCCCAGGACCTTGCACGCAGGGACGCACTACACATCCAGCTAATCATTGTCATTTCTGAACGACTGAGCCGGCGAATATCTTCCTCCTTTACTGCCCAGGTCTCGCTACCATACAGTATTACACTCCTAACACATGCTGCATACAAAGACTCCTTAGCACGTAGGGAGAGCCCTTTCAGTGTCAGAAGAGGCAAGAGCTCCCTGAACTTCTTCCAACCACTTCTCACCCTAGCCACAGAGCTAGCTCCAGCCTCACCTCCAGCACACAACATGTCTCCCAAATAACTAAACTTTTCCACACACTCAAGAGATTCACCAGCAAGTTCAAGCCTTTCACACCTGACAATCTCCACCTGCTCTCCCCGACACGCCGTACACATAAAATCAGCACTATCTCGCAGTCCACCTCTGGTACCACTACATCTCTTATGCACCCATTTATCACAAACACCGCACAAGATAGAATTACTTCCCACGCCCTTGTGACAAACTGCACATGGCCACTCTCCCTCGTCTTTGACAGTACCGCCACCAACCCTAGATATCATCACTTCTGTTTTATCTGCATTTACCCTTAAGCCCTTGTGCCCCATACCATCTCTCCACTTCCTAAACCTTTCCTCCACCTCCCTTTCGTTCTCTACAATCAACACCAAATCATCAGCATACAACATCTCCCACGGGAGTCCGTTTCTAAAGTCTCGTGAGAGGGCTTCAAGTACCATGATAAACAACATGGGACTCAAAACTGACCCCTGATGCACACCAACATTCACGCAAAACTCATCACTCAAATCTCCATTCACTCTTACCTGGGTGCAAGCACCCACATACATAGCCATAACCACCCTAACCGGCCACTCCTCCAAGCCAAGCTTTCTCATTGCCCACTTCACCACCTCTCTAGGGATTCTGTCAAAGGCCTTTTCCAAGTCAACAAAAACAAAATACAGATCTCTTCTCCTACCAATATATTTTTTCTGAAGCTGTCGAACAATGAATATGGCAACAGTGGTCCCCCTACCTGGCATAAACCCAAACTGCATCTCATAAATATTCACTCTTTCTCTGATCATACCTTCTAAACCTCTCTCCATTACCTTCATTATCTGATCTAAAAGCTTTATACCTCTATAATTTCCTCTTTCCAGGGCATCACCCTTCCCTTTATACAAATTTACAATTACACTCTTCAGGCAATCATCTGGGACAACACACTCATAAATAATCCTATTTATCAGGTCAGTGACTAACCTCATCTCTATATCTCCTGAGGCCTTCAACATCTCGGCAGTCAACCCAGACACACCTGCTGCCTTCCCCATCTTCATCCTGCCTATTGCCTCACTCACAGTAGCAGCATCAATCAAAGGCCAAGGGCCAAACACTGGATCTGCTGGCTCCAAACCTACCCTGTTCCAGTCAAACTGCTCATTCAACAACCGGCTATAATGCTCCCTCCATGCATCTTTAATATCCTCACTGTTCACCACTACCCTTCCTTCATCATTCTTCACACTCTGCTCACCTATAATATCCTGATTATCCCTCTTCATCTGATTTGCCACCTTAAATATCATATTTTTCCTTTCCCCATGATTTAGGTTATCAAGTAAGAGTCTCTGTGACTCGGACCTCGCACTGTATACCTCTCTTCTAGCCCTATGCTTGGCAGCCAAGTATTCATCCTTGCTACCACCCTTCTTCCATTCCCGGAAAAGTCTTCTTTTCTCCTTAACTGCAGGTTATACACCCTCATCCCACCACCAAGTTACTTTATGTCTTGGTAGTCCTCTTGTCCAACCGCATGTTACATCAGTAACTCTCAAGAAAATGTTCTTGAGAGCTCTGTACTGTTCATTAATGCCTCTGTCTACAGCTCCCTGTTCAGCCACCACTCTCCTCATCTTGCTATAGAAGGCATCCCTTACTACTTGGTTTTTCAGCTTCCGTACTTTCCTCCTAGGTACATAAATCCTCTTTTTCATCAATCTTTCTTAAGCACCGTATCACAAATCAATAGTTTGTGCTGCTGCACACACTCCTTACTTCCTATAACTTTAACATCCCTCACTAACCTCCTATTAGCCCTCCTAACCAGAAAATAATCTGTCTGACTGCTATTTCCCCCAGACTCATACGCAATTAACCTGAAATATGTGTTGCACACAATCATGTCCGTTGCCTCCCCAAACTCGAGTATCCTTTCCCGTTCCACATTCCTTATACCATACACACATGCCCCATGTACTCCTTCATAACCTTGTGCTGCTTCACCTACATGACCGTTTAAGTCCCCTCCCAAAACCACTATCTCATCATCCCGCATACCACCTACTACACGTATTAAATCATTCCAAAATCTATCTTTCTCTGCTTCATCCAAACCTGCCTGTGGAGCATATGCCGATATAACTGCAGCTATCTTTCTACCGAATAGAATTTTCACTACCAATATCCTCTCACTTACTCTTATAACTTTCATAACATATTCCACCCATTTCTCCACAACCATCACCCCAACACCCCCATATCCGTCTGTCCCCACCTGCCAAAACAACTTATAGCAACAGTCCTTCCCAACAATCTTTCTGACTGATCCACCCCTGTACCGAACTTCCTGCAAACACGCCACATCCACCCATCTCCTACTGAATGCCTCAACGACTTCCCCCGCTCTTCCCCTCAAACTTCCCACATTCCATGAACCCACCCTCATCCTCCTGGGTGATTTACTGTCCTCAGGCTTGCTTTGAAACTTATTCTTGTGTTCTGTCATTGTCAGGATTAATAAAGGGGGATAGACATGCCACAGGCCCCACTCACTGCACAGTCCCAGATCCAGGCAATGGATTCGGGACCCGTAGCCCACCAGCTTACCAGTGGCTGTGGTAGTGGCCTTGGGTCACCCTGCCAGGACAGCTGCAGGGACACCCTCCAAGCACGCCTTGGCACTGCAACTATCCCGCCATTATACACCCTCTGATAGGGCAGCCTCCTGGGGCGCTACTCCCAGGTTCGGGACCCTCTCTACTGGGCGGAAGCGGCAGCCTAGGAACCGCAATGCCCTGTACCCTCTAGCACAGGCCCGAGCCCAATCTCGCCCTGGACCCATGATCTATGCTGGCGGAACCCCCGTCATGCCTCCCCCAGAAATCCGCCACTAGGTAGCGGGGGCAAAGTTTTCTGGCCGCATGTACTTGCTGGCACCAAACCCTGTAACGTAGTGGGATTCGTTGTGTAAAATGTAAGGTGCATTTGGTGTAGTGCATAAGACAGTTAGAGGAAATGTTTGGGAGAGTATGCTGGTCTACTCTCCATGTTACTGTCACACTGAAATGGTCAGCAAAGGGTGATGGTTAGATAGCTAGTGAAACAGGAGCTCCAGCTCTCCCTATCACCAGCATTCCCATTCCTCTTGGGAGTACCACCCTGTTCGGCCTGATATTATATATATATATATATATATATATATATATATATATATACACAAACACACTTTCAAGCACACACACACACACACACACACACACACACATATATATATATATATATATATATATATATATATATATATATATATATATATATATATATATATATATATATATATATATATCATCAGCCATAACTAGTCCACTGCTGAACAAAGGCCTCCCCCAACCTTTTCCATGAATTCCTTGAATGAGCCAATCTTTGCAACGTTTTCCCTGCAAATTTCTCTATCTCATCTCTCCATCTCCTGTCTGGCCTTTTTCTGCTGCGCTTACATTCTCATGGTGTCCAGTCCGTCAGCCTCTTACTCCATCGGTTATCCCTTATTCTTGCTATATGGCCTGCCCACCTCCATTTCTGTTCTTTTATAACTTCTATAATATCTTTGACTTTTGTCTGCTCTTTCACCCAAGTTGATCTTTTCCTGTCTCTTAAAGATATTCCCAACATTGATCTTTCCATTGCTCTCTGAGAACGGATTAATTTATTTTCCATTGATTTTGTCAGTTTCTAAGTCTCACAACCATACGTCATAGCTGGAATTATACATTCGTTATATACTTTTCGTTTCATACAAACTGCCAAGCTACTTTTCATAATGTCTCTATGTTTACCGAAAGCTTTCCATCCAATTGTAATGCGTCTTTTTATTTCGCTACCATGATCTTTCGTTAGTTTTAGTATTTGTCCCAAGTAGTTGTACTCCTTAACTTCTTCAAGAATTTCATCGTTTATTCTGATAACGCTCTATGGTGTTTGTGGACTAAACTTACTTTAGTTTTACTCCGGTTCATCTTTAGTCCTACTCTGAGACTTTCTCTGTTCAGGTCATTCAACATTTCTTGCAATGCCTCCGCTTTTTCTGAGATTAGGACAATGTCATCTGCAAATCTTAAATGGTTTAGCTTTTCTCCAGCTATGTTTACTCCTTTGTTTTCCCAGTCTAGCTTTCTGAAAATACTTTCTAGGCATGCTGTAAATAATTTTGGTGAAATTGTATCTCCCTGACGCACGCCCTTCTCAATCTTAATTTTCTCTGAGTCCTTATGAAATTTAACTGTAGCAGTTCCCTCTTTATAAATGTTTTCGAGCAGGTTTACAATGTTCTCATTCACTCCTTGTTCTCGCAATGAATTTATAATTGCTACGTGCTACACTGAGTCGAAAGCCTATTCGTAATCAACAAAACCTAAGCACAGTGGTTTATTATATTCTGTAGTTTTCTCAATTAGCTGCTTCATTGTATGTAGAGGAGAATATATATATATATATATATATATATATATATATATATATATATATATATATATATATATATATATATATATATATATATATATATATACACACACACACACACACACACACATATATATATATATATATATATATATATATATAGATAGATAGATAGATAGATAGATAGATAGATAGATATATAATTATTTTCTAATTTTTTGTATTTTTATTTATTATTATTTTTTAAATATTAATATTTTTCTCACCATACATTATAAACAAAAATGCCTACTCTAAAGAACCTGAAACTAATCACCTAACTGATAAAATATCACTAACCTATACTACTCGTAAAGTCTAAAGAGACAAATAACTAAACCTACACTAATGGTAAAAATACCTCGACCAGGAGAACAATATCGATTGCAGATATGTAATGCCTTTCTACATTACACACCTGCACTCATCCTCTGGCGACTGTCAGTCGAGGCACAACCTAATATAGGGGACATCAATATATGAAAGGGAACCAGACGAGTCAGGAAAATTTTCATATACGTCAGCTGTTGGCTCTAATCAGAACAACTTAAACAAGATGGTATAACGTATTTACATAATATGTACAAAAAGTGAAGGACATCGCCGAACAGACCACCATCGACTGCAAGTGCCCAATACCTTTCTATATTGCACACTTGCACTCATCAGCTGGTGACAGTCAGTCGAGGAACGGGGTTTAATGTAGGGAATATCAATATTAGAAACAGATCAGTGGGAAGGAGGACCTATTTCAAATATGTCACAGTCAGCCCTAATCAATAGTACAATATATACATATTTACAGTCGATAAAAACCAAAACCATACAGTAAAAAAGTCACATCACTCTGATCAGTCCGATCTTTCTCAAGAAAGCCATCAATTTATCAGTCATAACAATGTCCCCATCACCCAGGATGGTGGAAAGGGTGAAGGGGACGTCTGCTGGCCGCAGTAATTTATAAGTGAAGCGCATTCATGAATAAATCGCCGACAGCACAGGATGATTTGACTGATAGATAACACCGCATCACAGATGTCACAGTGCGGTTGGAATCGTCTTTCCATATAAGGTTTCATGTGTGTAAGCATGGTGGCATTAAGCCGTAAGTGAGCCAACACTTTTTCTTCAAGGCAACTGTTACGGTTGGCAATGTCCCAGTCGCCGAGGTACGGTTTACACATTCGAATATTTAGTCTGGTCCACTGACCTTGCCACAGAAGATTTATTGATTTCTTTCCGAGAAAGAGACTCGACCGTAGATCACAAGGAACGTCCCAAGTCTCCCCGAGCTCTACAGCCGACTTTGCAAGTAAGTCAGCCTGCTCATTGCCGTAGATACGACAATGACCAGGCACCCAGATCAGCGTGAACGACTTGTTGCATGAATGCAACTTATTAACGATGCGGCCATGGATCTCGTGAGAGTCCGTAGTACAAGATGCAATTGCCTGAAGGGCTGATTTTGAATCCGAAAATATGACAAATGAGTCATGCCTTGGGGGAGGCGCTGGCTGAATCGGTAGAGAGGCGGCTTGCAGTCCTAATGGACCCAGGATCGAATCCCGGCTCGGGCAGGGAACAGTTTAAGGATTTGAATTTCCTAAAAAGCAGACTTTCCTGATCTACCAGATGACCCGCCGACATGTCGTAAAAATACCCCCGCTAATACCAGTACACCAGTCCTGTATGAGACAGCCCTAGCATGTACTCAATATGGACGGTGGGTGTTAGCGCCGGAGTGGTGACATGTGGAGGTGTAGGAGGACTACTGGGCCTTGGGGTAGGCCACTGCTCCCAAGAAATAGGCCCTGAGCCTTTGCCAAGAGTCGGACACGTAAAAAAAAAAAAAAAAAAAAAAAACTGAGAACATAGTCTATGGCTTTGTGAATAACAAAAAGTTCAGAGGTAAACACAGATGCATGAGTCAGCAACCGATACCTGAGGGCACATTCAGTCGACTACACACTTGCATCCACACATTCACTCGACTTGGAGCCCTTGTTGTACAAGTGGTGGGACCCCAAGTGACGAACGATGATATTACAAAACAAGTGGTGGACCTCTGCCTCCGGCGCCTTGGTCTTAGGTGCTGGGAGCCAAGTTACATCAACAGTAAAGCCGGGTGGCTCCCAAGGCACTATATTTTTAATCACCAACTTATCACAGTCACTGAAGTCCACACCAAGCTCCTGAGTCAGTAAGTGGAAGTGAACGGCAAGTGGCCGACGCACCCCCCGCAGAAGATGGTGGTTTTGACGCAGGGGGGGGTACAGGCCACATTGCCGATAATACTTTTCCTATATGTTCTTAGTCCATAGGACAAGGCCAGGTGGTCACGGCGAATACGGAGGGAAGGCACATTCACCTCCACTTCCATATGAGCTACATTGGTACACCAAATGACTCCAAGACACATTCGCAAACATTTATTCTGCAATATATCCAATCTCTTCAGCATGGCATCGGATGCCGAGCCATACACCTGTGCGCCATAGTCTAGCTTCGAACAAATAAGGGACTTATACACCATTATCAAAGATTTTCTGTCAGCACCCCATGTAGTACCCGCTAGGTACTTGAGAACATTTACTGGTTTATCACAATGAGCAAGCAAAGTGTTAACATGAATTTCGAAGTTCAAACTACGATCAAAATGTATTCCCAAAAACTTTATAGAATTTTGAAAAGGTACCGCCTGATTATCCAAAGTTAAGCACAAATTAGGCACGTTACGATTAGTGAAGACTACAGCGGCACACTTAGGGACGGAAAACGAAAATGCCCACTGCAAGGCCCATTGGTGGACAGAATCAAGGGCTGCTTGAATCTGCCCAGACGAAAATTATGCATTATGGGAAGAGTGCCATCTTGCACAATCGTCAGCATAGTGAGTATTTAAGATTCCTTGGGGTGGGAGCTGATGACAGAATATCATTGATCATAATACTAAATAAAGTGGGACTAAGCACACTTCCCTGTGGAACCCCGTTTTCCCGGATAAGTAAATCCGATGTTATGTTACGGGTAATTTGACAGAGAAAGTCCTGTCTCTTAAGAAATTTGAAATAAAAATAGGCAAATTTCCTCTTAAACCATATGCATAGTGCTTCATTAGTATATCGTGTCGCCATGTCATGTCATAGGCTTCATGGATGTCCAAGAACACCCTTATCATGAATTCTTTATTGACAAATGCCTCTGCAATACAATGCTCCAAATTCAATAAATGATCTAGTGAACTTCTGTATTTACGGAAGCCACACTGTTGATCATTTAACAAATTCTTTGACTCTAAAGCAAAAAGAAGCCTATTGTTAACCATTCGTTCCATGACCTTACATAGACAAGAAATCAACACAATAGGACGAATGAAGTGGGATTCATAAGACGACCAGCCTCTTTGGGTATCAGTATGACGTGCGCAAAATACCATGAGTTTGGGGTCGTTTGAGACGCCCAAATCTCATTGCACAATGCTAACATCGTAGTCAGGTTGTCCTGATTAAGATGCTGGATCATACCATACATGATGGTGTCTGGTCCAGGGATGGTGTCTTTACAGGATTTTAGGGCAAGGAGCAGTTCATCTAGCATAAACTCCTGGTTGTACGGGGAGTCTACATCTTGTGTGGCAAAGTCTATTATCTGTAGCTCAGCCATGCTTTGCTGATGCTGAAAACGTGGATCATAATTGGCTGAGCTACTTACATGAGAAAAACTCCTGGTGAGGATGATAGCAACGTCCACGAGATCGTCATAGATGGTGTTGTTCAACTGCAGGGTGGTCACAGGGAAGTATGGGCCTTTATTATTTAATATTCTTATAGTGGACGAGACTTTACTTAATGGTATAGTACGAGTCATCGTGAACACAAAGGATCGCCAGGAGTCACGTTTCACCCTTCTAATTATTCTCCTTGCCTCTGTCCATGCCTGTTTGTATGCAATAAAATTTTCCTCAGTGGACTAATTATCAAAAATCCTGTATCTCCTATTGCGTTTCCTTAATGCTTGTCGGCAATTCCACCAATGTGCTCTATGCTTCACATGAACTGTAGAAGTCTTGGGAATAGCAGCCTCAGCCACGTGTAATATGGATTTGGTTAAATTTTCGACCTTAACATCTATGGTCTCCCCAGATATATCTAAATTGGCAATCTTTGAGAAGGATCCCCAATCTGCTTACTCATAGTTAAATTTTGGAGGTGGAGGGTCCGAAACGATGTCGCTGTATAAGAAAGACAGATGGGCAAAAGAGCACTTCCCAAGGAGTTGTCATATGGGTCCCACGAGAAATCTTGATGTATACCAGGGGAGGCCAAAGATAAGTCAATGGCCGAAAAGTTACCAGTACGATTATCTACACGAGTCACTCTACCATCGTTCAGAAGACAGAGGTTGGACTGTAGTATTAGGTCGGCTACTTGCTCCCCACGACCATTGATCCTCAAGCTACCCCACTGATAGTGATGGGTGTTAAAGTCGCCCAACACTAACTTATTCCCAAGAAGATGTTCAAAGAGTGAACTTAAAGCATCACAATCAATGGGGGCATGTGGAGGACAGTACAGAGAGCAAATAGACAGATATGAGTTATTAAATTTTACTCTGCACGCGACAGCTTCCAGAGTAGAATTTAGAATCACTTCCGTTTGTGGGTGTGATTTGTGTGTGTATATGGCAACTCCGTGACCTTCATACCTTCTATATGAGTGGTAGTGTTTGAACTGGGGAGGATCAGGGTGATCCACCAAGTGTGTCTCCTGTAAACAAATAACATCTGACCTGTGTATTGAAAGCAAGATTGCTATATTATGTAGTTTATTTCCAAGACTCCTACATTTCCATTGTAATATAGTGAATGCGAAGGTTTAAGATTTACGTTGGGGGCCAGTGTGCTTAGTCTTTTTGTGCCACCTGCCAGCAGGCGAGCAACTACCGGGGGACCTATCCCGATGCTTGTTGACGGAAACCTCCGTATTTTCATCAATAACTAGGCTCCCAGACTCCACCGAGGAAGAGCTACCCTTTCTCTTCCTCACTGGAGTGGCAGCTGGAAGGACATGAGGACGTGACTGTTTTGTGAGGGTGGTCATGTTACTCTTAGTAGACTTGTCAGACTTCGGTTTAGGCCGTACTGATGGAGAGGCAGCAGCAGCCTGGGAATATGTTGAGGCCTTAGGGATGTCAATGAGAGACCTGGAGCGGACAGAAGGCCGAGATGGAGAGGTACTGTGAGTGGCAGGAGGGAGAAGGACAAGGTCAGTCTGCGTCTCGACAGAACACATCACAGGACAGGACATTACTGCCAAAGCATAGAACCTATTCGGCACCTTTTTCCTAGCTTCGTAGTAAGAAATACCCTCAGTTGCCTTCACCGTGCAGACCTCCTTCTCCTCCTTCCACTTGGGACAGTCCCTAGAGGAAGTGGAGTGAGTGCCTTTGCAGTGAAAGCAACATACTGTCTCAGATGTGGAACGTTCCACATCATGACCCTGGTTTGCACACTTGCCACACACTGGCTGGGAAGCCCGACAAGTCTTCACACCATGCCCATACAACTGGCATTTCAAACAACATAGAGGGTTAGGGATATATGGCCGCACATGAACAATTTCATAACCAATTTTCACATGGCTAGGATGTGATACTTACCAAAAGTCAGAACGATAGTTGCAGAGTTTGTCCTGACACCTTCCGTAAATCTGGTTATAAATTTAGCATCGACGACATCTTGCTGAGCAAGTTCCTCTATGATATCTTCCTCACTCATCACCATGAGATCCATGCAAGTGATAACACCCTTGCAGGAATTCATGGAGGTTGGGATCTTGGCCTCGACATCATAGCAGTGAAACTTGCGCAGCTTCAGCAAGTCCTTAACTTGGGATGAATTACAAGTCTTTACAAGGAGGTCTCCATTCGCAAGTTTTTTAACTTGTTCCACCTCCCCAGCCCAGCCATCAATAACTTTCTTGATCATGAAGGGATTGAGACTGCTCAAGGGAGTGGAACTTTGAGCATGGATGATCACAAACTCAGCGTTATTTACATCGATGTCGCGAGGCAAACGAGTCTAGGACAGTTCTGTCTGGGGGCTGTCAGTCCGTGTACTAGTCGGGGGTCGGTCAGGGGGAGGCGGAAAGGGCGTCCGCCATAGTTACCATTCCCCCCTGACGGGGGAAGTGAGAAGAAGGAGAAGAGCGAGCAAGGGACAATCAAACCGGGTCCAAACACCTAAGTCTGAGGTTGCCCTCTCAAACCACTCCAGGGACGCCTGACCGCGTTTATTCACGCCCCAGAGCAATCAGTGGGGGGGACCCTCCGTGGGAGAGTAAGCAAAGGTAAACTCAGTATATCAGAACAGACACCTACTGTTATAAACTAACAGGGAGGGGGGGGAAATGAGTACTAGCTACCCTATCACACACCAGAAGGCTGAAAAAAAAAAACTAATGCCAGTGAGGCAACCCTACAAAGCTAAAGAAGAGAGCATACGCACATACATCTACTCTCTTCACAACCATCCATCAAAGTCCCCGATCTGTTACCCATAATCCCATTCACTCATATCCAGATGACTGAACACTTCACAGTTCATTTGCACTTAAACACCCATTCACGAAGTTTAATATATCTACCTCATATCTAAGTAAAACAGTCTCCCTAAATGAATGGGGACAAAATAACACTGTTTCTTTTAACGCTTGGGAAACCAAATACATACAGTTTACTGATAGACAGATATTGTTTGATTCCTATTTTACCTTCAGTGCAACTACTATTCATATCTCTAAACGTACTGAATATCTCGGTGTTTCACTTAACAAAGCTCTCAGCTGGACCTCTTATGCTAGATCACTCGCTAAAACCACCTCAAAGGAACGTGGATTATTGTACAAAGTCCGTAATTTCTGCACTGACGAGTAGTCAGCTATAATTTACAGTAGTCATGTTTACTCTCAACTGGAATATTGCTCACCCATAAGGGGTGGATGTTGAGAGGTAGCACTAAAAGAACTTGGACAAAATTCTGAACAAAGCTGTTAGAGTTACTGATAACCTTGCTGTTACAAATAAACTACCTCCCCCTCGGGTAAAAAGGAAATTGACTCCGTTGCATTGTTTTACAGATACTTTTATGGTAAATGTCCAGACGAAGTTGCATCCATTATGCCAGCTTTCTACACCTTCCCTCGTGCTACAAGGGCATCTGGTAGCGTGCACGAATGGACTATCTTACTGTCATATTGCAGAACTTCGGCCTTTCAGAATTCTTTTATTGCCTGAGCTGCATCTCATTGGAACTCTCTTCCCCAGAGTGGTTTCCCCCCGAACTTCAACCTATAGTTGTTCTAGTCCAACTGTTACAGATTTTCTATGAGTGGAGGACACCTATAGTCTGGTGTATGGATTATTTTCTTCATTCATTTGTTTATCCTTCCTTTGTTCATATTCTGTAAAAAAAAAAAAAAAAAAAAAATGGGACGTGGATGGAAATCCTATACGGTTGGATATTGTTTTCTCGGGCAAGACTGGGACGTACACAAAGCTGATTGTCTGCCCTAATGTCCCCTGTGATATGGAATAATCTCCATTCTTCTTCTTCATTAACACAGATTGACCAAGGAAAACGCATAGTAGAGATTGCGTTATTAATGCTGTGAGTGCAAAGGACCGACCAAGCCTCAGATTTTGGTGATGTCTTCCGAATCACAGTATGATTGCAGAACATGTTTGACATTCGTGTATCCTTACTGACTACCGTATATAACGTGGGATTCAGTCTGATCACACCTGCCAACAAGAGTACCTAGAGAGTATCTCTGTCCGTCAGTGCAATACCCATCCCCCTTTACACGTTTTTGTGATATACAGTTTTTGGTCCAGAATTCTATTACTTACTCCCTCCTTGATCCTCAGTCATTACTCCAGATGTGGCGCAATTTCAACACACTGAATTCTTAGTTAGGCAGACAGACAGACGGACAGAAAGACATACAAGTGATGCAAGTCTTGGCTGAGGTAATTATGGCATTGCATCAAATGACCATCAGAAATTAGGGATTTGCTTAAACCTTCAAGTATTCGGCTTTAATAATTCGGTTACGAGACACCCTTCGGAGAGCAGCTGTTCCACCATGGCACATAAGAAAGATCCTTAACCCTCTTCAGTTCAATTGATGGCCAAGTGCAGTCAGACTGGTGGGTTGATCTGACTAATAACCAAAGAGACTCATTCCTACCACATAGCTAGTGCTCATCGAATATTATGCAACCACGACTTAGTATGGAAGTTGTGGGAGTGAACCAGTTTCGTCAGGTGAAAAAAAAAAGATTGTATACCTAACTCAAGGGACTCGAGCCCGCCTTTCAAACCACCTTTCTAATTCCTTTCGAGGTATGGGTACTGAGGAAAGGGTATCGTTGTTTAAAAAACACTGAAAATTATGACATCTTATATAGTTTGTTCTTGCTTCGTTCAGACGACTTCATTCAGTTTAGAAGAGATCCACCGTAGCGAACGAGTTAGAAACAATCTTTATCAACCCACTGAATACACACACACACACACACACACACACACCAGACCATCGAGGAAACACACTAGGAAAATTTTCTCTGGGAAATTCAGGCAGGGTGACATTGAACCGGTTCCTCCTTATTTTTTCACTCGCCCCCTTCACTTTCCTCACTTCTTCCTTCCTTCTTTTCTTCCAATCTATTTTCCATTCCTTAGCCTTGAGTTTCTTCAAGCCTACCTCGCCCTTTCATCTCTCTCTCGAGTTCTCCCTGTCTTCCTCCTTCCCACCCTCTTTTCTCTCTCCTTCCCTCCTCCCCTCTCCCTTTCAAGTCTTCCTCCCCTTCTCAAAGTGTTTCACTAACTACTTTTTTCTTTCCTTCATTAACTCCCTCCCTCCATCCCTCCCTCGAACCATAAATTAGTCCGTGCATCCCCCCTCCACCCCTGCCTCCATCCCTCTTTCCTTCCTCCCTCCCTTTTACTCAACGAATCTGATGACTGGCTAAATGTGAATATTGGGGTTCCCCAGGGTTCAGTTCTTGGACCTAATTTGCTCATTATATATATCAGCAAGCGCGTTTGTCGAAATGTGTAACCTGTGTTACACTGTAAGAGCTTCAAAAGTTTAAGAATGGGCGTGGTGAGCAAATGAATGGGTGGCATGGGTTGAAATGTTGGTGGACTGTGGGGCCAGGGCAGGAAAACATACCCCACGAAAACTACAGCAGGTTTTGGAGTTTAAAAGTGGCATAGTTGGTTTAGCAGTTGGAATGCAGTGAAGATTTATTTCAAAATGTCCTTCAGTGAGGAAAGTATCAGGAGAGTAAGAAATGGGCGTGGGGGGACAAAAAATGGGTGGAATGAGTTGGAACTTTGTTGAAAGGTGGGAAGGGGCTATGAGATTGCACCTTGTCATAATACATGCTGTAATCTTAATGGTTTGAGTGCGCTCATGGCTCATTTCTTTCCGATTGCACAATTATCCAAAAATAAACTTGTTTCTGTGGGAGACATGTATGCAGACAATCCGAAAATCAGAATTAGAGCAACTGACCACCTGCAAGTTTTGTCCCACAAGGAAGATCAAAATAAAAATACTGGTAATTTTTGGAGTACTGGTGCAAATTGCATTTAAATTACATAAATACCGTGTGCAAATAACTTTCACATTATATTAGTTAACTGCTGAACACTGTGTTAATAAAGACAAAGGTAGGGAGGTAGAGAAGTAGCTAGGTAGGAGTGCCACTAGTGTCGATAGTATCCAGTATAAAGTCGTGAGGCGTTGGATAGCACGTTGTGAGGTTTTATCTTGAGGTAGGTGCTGCTCTGTCTCATTGGCCCCTCTGTCTTTCTTGTATCGTTGGTGAGGTGAGTTATAGACACTCTTGGGTTACGGGGTTAATTGTGTTACAGTTATATCGTGTTGCAGAGTTAGATAGAGTGACGGAAAACCTCGCACACTACCATATCTCCTAAACATCCTTCTGCCGTCTATCGTTTTCTATGGCTTTCTGCTTCCCGGGAATATATACAGCTTGGTGTGTGTAATGTCTAGGACTTTTCCATCACATGGACTAACCGGCTATCGGCAGTTATCCCACGTGTCTTTTGCATCAAGAGATTCTCGCCTGTCTAGAAGATGTTATGTGTTTTGTGTTCTGGTCAGATGTGCAGTCTCTACCTGAACACCAGACAATGCAAGTTGGGCAAGTGGTGTCTATTGTGCACTAGTGGCAGTAATCTAATTATTACATGTCTATAACTATTACATATTACATACTGTTATGAAGGGGGATTTGCCAGTTAGGTAGTCTCGTACCTTCGAGACGTTTCTGGTACCGTAAGTTCCGATACGAGTCATCAGAGTTGCCAGTTTGTCTGCTGTTTGTGAGCTTAGTTATTTCGTAAGTTATGCATCAGTTTTTGTGCTCTTTTACTTTATAATGTTTTATTTAAGTGATTGCTTGTTGAATTATGTAGTTTAAGTTCCTGTGGTAAATGATTTAGAGTGTTATGTAATGTAAGAAGACTTTGGTATGTTTTGAGTTGTCTCTGAATTGGCAACTGTTGCCCATCGAGAGTACACTAGAAGTATCGAGAGTAATGCAAGTTTATATAAAGATGGGGTAGAGATTATTACGAGTTTAGTCGGATTTGAGGTCAGTTAGTGTGAAGTGCAGTGGTGAAGATTGTGTACTTTCGGTACTTGTAAAAACAGTGGTTATTGAAGTTTGTATATCACTGGAACTTGAGAAAACACTGAAGTGTCAAGCAGTAAGTGTAATAACTTTGAAGTTGTTAAGCAATAAGTGTAATAGCAGTTAGTAAATTGTGTATAGCTCCAGTGCTTGTGAGAACAGTGAAGTTGGAAAGAATTAAGTGGAATTATTTGGAAAATAAAGACAGTGAACTCTAAGGAGACAGTGTTTATTTTCGCCTCAGCTGATATTGTGTACTGTACACCTAAGGCTGACCATAGGAAGAACAACTTACTGGGCAACGTCCTTCCTATACTGAACTACTGGTGTTGGAGCTTGTGGCAGTGTGGGGCGAGGACGTAACACTGGTGTCAGGAGTGTGGGATTATTATTATTCAGGGCTGCCATGGAAGCAGAAGGTGTGAAGACAAGGTCTTGAGCTGGGCAAGAGGAAGAAATTTCTCTGGCGACAATCGTGAAGCTAATTCAGGCACAAACTAAAGAACTCAAAGAAGAACAGAAAGAGCTCAGAAATGAATTTAAAGAACAATTACAGGCACAGAAGAAAGAAATCGAAGAACGATTACAGGCAAAGAAGAAAGAAATTAAAGAACAATTGCAGGCACAGAACGAAGAACAGAAAGAGTGATATGAACGGCTTCGGGAGGCATTACGGGAGCAACAGAGGGAATTACAACCGAAGATGCATGGACAGCCAGATGCATTCATGGGGGAAATCAAAGAAGAACAGGAACAATTGAAGGAGGAGATATACGCTGAGTTACGGCAGCAGAAGTGAGGTAAGCAAAAATGTGAGTGAGTTGAAACAACATGTAGATGACCAGCTGAAGACAATTAGTGAGGAAATAGTGGCGGAGGGCAGACAGCATGTAGATAACCATTTCAAGCATGTAGTTGACCGTGTGAAGATAATCAGTGAGAAAATTGGGGCTATAGAGAAATATTGCACTGCTGAGCCTCAGGTTAGTGTACAGGTAGCATATGAAAGGAATGGACAGCGTATGGTGAATCTTGACGGATCCCAAGCATCTAAAGGTAGCATTACAGGGTTGAATAATCAGAATGAAGGAGATTTAAGTCCTGGCCTTAATTATGATGCCCCAGTTTTTAGGTCCCAAACCAGTGAAGTGCATGGCTATAATGGGGGTCCAGTTAAAAAGAAACCTCAGGAATTTGATGGTAGAGTATCTTGGGAAGCTTACCGTGCACAGTTTGAGTTACTTGAGGATCAGAATTGTTGGGATGATAGGCAGAGAGCATTGCAGCTTGCTACTAGCCTTAAGGGTGCAGCAATGGAAATTCTGGGCCAGATGTCAGTCATGGAGAGGAACAGTTATCAGTCCCTAGTAGAAGTGCTGGAGTGCAGATATGGAACCATGTACCAGACTGAGGTTTACAGAGCAAGATTCCTGAGCCGTGTACGGGCTCGAGGAGAATCCCTACAGCAGCTTGCTCATGACCTGGAGAATATGGCATATAAGGTGTACCCTGGAGCACCACCTAATCTGTTGGCTAAACTACTGAGGGATCAGTTCATCGATGCTCTTGATAGTGCAGAGTTGAAAGTGCAGGTGAAGCAGGCACAACCAAGAAGCATACAAGAAGCACTAGCCAGGGCTCTAGAATTTGGGTCCTACGTCAGGTCCAGTACATCCACCTTCCAGGCAGGTCGTAGTGCAGGATTCAAGGCAAGAAAGGGGCAGGTATGTGAAAAGGAAAAATTTGAGGGAGGTTGCTGGTCCTGTGAAAAGCCAGGACACAGAAAAGAGGACTGCTACAGGTGGAAGAGGGAACAGAAGACCGGAGGAGGCTGCTGGTTCTGCGGGAAGTCGGCGCACAAGAAGGAAGACTGTCACAAATGGAAGAAGGAACAAGGACAGAGCAGCGTAAGGAAATCTTCAGATATAACAAAAACGTGTTGGACATGTAATGAGGTGGAACACTTGAGTTCCGAGGGTCTGAAGAAGAAAAAGGATGACAAGAAGAAGGTTGCAGAAGACCAGAAAGAAGCGGGAAACTAGTGGAAGCTGGTGTGAAGGGCAACCACCAGCCAGCTCTTCCAAAGTAGCCCCACCACCGAGACAATGCAAGAGGACGGCAATCGATAGTGTGTAAATAGACAGAACGATAGATGGAAAGAAGTGTTCCCTGGTGATTGAATCGGTTTCAGAGCAGACTTTCGTGAGGCCTGATGTGTTACATCATCGGTATCTGCCTGAGTCATCAGAACAACTGTGTGGTGTAACTGGGCACTGTGGAGAACTGAGAGGACCCCTAGATGTCCAGATTGAAGTGGCAGGACAAGAGGCTACTCTACCAGTCTATGTGGCCGACATGGAGGATCCTTGCCTTCTGGGTCTGGACTACCTTATGTCCATGGGATGTGAGCTGGACTTCTGCTTCATGAAGATGAAGGTTCGGGGAAGGTCAGTTCCCGTCACAGCAGTGAAACATACCAGTTCTGGTGGCAAAGTAAGGGCTCTCCGTACTACAGTGATACCCCCCAAATCAGAATTGTTGCCCCAGTGTAAGGTAAGTTGCTCTTTTGACAGCTGTATAGGGGTAGTGGAGCCTGATGTACGGTGCAAGACGAAGGCCGGGGTGATGGTGCGGAGAACGCTGGTGGAAACAGGTGCAGATTAAGTGTCGGTTGTGGTGGCCAATTTCTCCCGTGAGCCACAGAAGATCATCGAGGGAGAAATTGTGGGTCTGTGCCAGGCTGTGGACCCTGAGTGGCATCGGAGGAAGGCCTGTAAAAGGAGCATAGTCAAGGAAGACGGGTACATGCCGGACCACCTACTCGTACAAGACCTCTTTTCAAGGAGTTGTCAATGCCTGGATGGTTAACAACTGCCAAAGTTGAGGCAGCTGCTGACGGAATATGCTGATGTCTTTTCCACGGGAGACCTAGACCTGGGGTGCACTGATCTAGTGGGGCATAGTATAGACACCGGGGATCACCGGCCACTTAATCAGCCAGCTTGGAGAATGGCGCCAGCCCAATGCCAAGAAATGGAAAAGATGATGGGGAATCTCCATAGTCAAGGAGTAATAGAAAAGTCCAGTAGTCCTTGGGCATCAGCAGTGATTCTGGTGAGGAAAAAGGATGGCTCAGTAAGGTGCTGTATAGACTATCGAGCCCTGAATGAAGTGACAGTGAAAGATGCATACCGCTTGCCAAGAAATGATGACACCCTGGATGCTCGTCAGGTGCTAAGTGGTTCTCCACCTTATACATGAAGGCAGGATACCACCAGGTCAAGGTTGCAGAGAAGGACAAAGAGAAGACAGCCTTTTCATATGGGCGGGGTTTATGGCAGTGTAAAGTGATGCCATTTGGCGTGTGCAATGCCCCAGCTACTTTTGAATGCCTCATGGACCGCATACTTGAAGGCCTGCACTGGCAGACGGCTCTGATCTATCTGGACGATGTAATTGTGTTTGGATGGACTTTCGACCAGGAATTGGAGAGGTTGTCGGAGGTGTTGAACAGGATCCATGCAGCGCATCTCAAGCTGAACCCCAATAAATGCTACTTGTTTCAGAAGGAAGTAAAGTACCTGGGACACATTGTAGGTGACAGCGGCATCCATACTGACCCAGAGAAGGTGGTAGCTGTGGAAAATTGGCCAGTTCCAACTTGTGTGAGGGAGCTACAGAGTTTCCTGGGCTTGTGCACCTACTATCGGCATTTTGTCAAAGACTTTGCAATGATAGCTGCATCTCTTCACAAGCTGCTAGGGAAAAGGCAGAAGTTTGCATGGACAGCAGAGACTCAGAAAGCCTTCGACGAACTCAGGCATGCATTGGCAAGCTCTCCAGTATTGCCGTACCCAGACCAGAATCAGCCAGTTATCTTGGACTGTGATGCTAGTGACCATGGTATTGGTGGAGTTCTGTCACAGAAGAAGGATGACAAGGAGTATGTGGTTGTGTATTACAGCAAGAAGCTCAGCCCACCAGAGTGGAACTACTGTGTGACCTGTAAGGAGCTCTTGGCAGTGATGAAGAGCCTTGACTTCTTCCATCCCTACTTGTATGGGTCAAACTTTATCATCAGGATGGACCACATGGCACTCAAGTGGCTGAAAATGCTAAAAAATCCAGAAGGACAACTGGCACACTGGTTCGGGAAGTTAGCACAATTATGAGGTGTAACACAGTCCTGGGCAGGTACATGGCAATGCTGACAGCCTGAGTAGTCGGCCTTATGATCCGGAGTGCTGGGAGCATAGTAAAAAGGAAGATCATGGTAAGAAATGCAGCCGTACTGTGACGACAGGGCCAGCGTCAGATGAAGACCTGAACAGGATGCAGATGAAGGATGCAGATTTACAACCAGCACTAGAGTGGCTGCAGCAGAGTACAGTGCGACCAGCTTGGGAAGATGTTTCCAGGTTAAGCCCTGCTACCAAGTGCTACTGGAGTCAGTGGGATCTTCTTCGTTTGAACAATGGACTACTGGAGCATCAGTGGGAGACACCCGACGGCCTCAGGAAGTATTGGCAACTGGTGGTTCCGAAGAAGATGAGGTCTGAGATCTTGGATGAGTCCCATAACCAGATCACTAGTGGGCACCTGGGAGTGAAGAAAACTCTAAGCCGGCTGTGACAGAGGTTCTACTGGATTGGCATGCGTCAGGATGTTGAAGAGTGGTGTCGGGCCTCTGATGTGTGCTGTGCCAAGAAGGGACCCAGGAAAATGGTTGCGCCCCTCATCAGCTATACCAAGTGGGTGCACCGATGGAAAGAGTCACGGTGGACATTACTGGACCGTTGCCACTCACTGAAAGAGGAAACCAGTATATATGTGTTGCCATGGACTACTTCACAAAGTGGCCCTGATCAAGAGGCTGCGACTGTTGCTCAGATGTTGGTTAATCAGTTTTTCTATCGTTTTGGGATGCCACAAGAGCTACATTCAGACCAGGGTAGAAAATTTGAGTCTGAAGTGTTCCGTGAGTACTCCAGGTTATTGGGGATCAAGAAGACCAGGACGACCCCACTAAGGCCACAGTCAGATGGGATGGTGGAGAGATTCAACTGGACCCTTGGACATGAACTGACCAAGTACTGCATAGATGGACAAACGGATTGGGACCAAAAATTACTTGCGTTGCTGATGGCATATCGGTCTGCATCCCATGAGTCTACCGGCTACATTCCTGTAAAACTGATGCTGGGCCACGAGTTACACTTATCAGTTGACTTAATGATGGGAAGACCACCTGGTGAAGAGCTGCCTACAGACACCAATGGCTATGCGAAACACCTTCAGGAAAGGCTGGCTGAAGTACATCATCATGTGTGAGGAGCCCTTAAGTTTTCAGGAGAAGTGATGAAGTGCATGTATGATGCCACGGCAAGTGAGGTGAGCTTCCAGAGTGGTGATCAAGTTTGGTTATACAATCCTCAGCATAAGAAGGGACAGTCACCGAAGCTGCAGAGCCCATGGGACGGGCCTTACACTGTGTTGGACCGCCTATCAGATGTAACGTATCAGATTCGGGGAGGCAGGACGTCTAGCCCAAAGGTGGTACACGTGAATCGTCTGTGACAGTACCATGGGCCAGGACAGTTCAGCTGGGACGTCTCCGAGGAACTGTGCTAACCTGCAGCCGAGGATGTTGAGGAGGACCAAAGAGCTGAAGTACAAGAGGATGGCGACAGTTTCGCAAGAGAAGAAGCGAACCAAGAAGAGGATCAAGACCTTCCAGGAGGAGTGGACTGTGTGGAGGAGAGGGGACGTCATCGGAAGTGGCATAGGGGAAGACCTGATAAGTTGAAGGATTATTTTGTGTATAGTTGGATGTTTCATAGGGATTGAGGTTTATGTTTGTATATATTGTGAAGTTTTGTCGGGATGACAAAGAACTAGGGAGGGGGTGGTGTTATGAAGGGGAATTTGCCAGTTAGATAGTCTCGTACCTTCGAGATGTTTCTGGTACCGTAAGTTCCGATACGAGTCATCAGAGTTGCCAGTTTGTCAGCTGTTTGTGAGCTTAGTTATTTCGTAAGTTATGCATCAGTTTTTGTGCTCTTTTACTTTATAATGTTTTATTTAAGTGATTGCTTGTTGAATTATGTAGTTTAAGTTCCTATGGTAAATGATTTAGTGTTATGTAATGTAAGAAGACTTTGGCATGTTTTGAGTCTCTGAATTGGCAACTGTTGCCCATCGAGAGTACACTACAAGTATCGAGAGTAATGAAAGTTTATATAAAGATGGGGTAGAGATTATTACGAGTTTTGTCGCATTTCAGGTCAGTTAGTGTGAAGTGCAGTTGGTGAAGATTGTGTACTTTCGGTACTTGTAAAAACAGTAGCAAACAGTGACGGGTTATTGAAGTTTGTATATCATAGGAAGTTGTGAAAACAGTGAAATGTCAAGCAGTGAGTGTAATAACTTTGAAGCTGTTAAGCAATAAGTGTAATAGCAGTTAGTAAAGTGTGTATAGCTCCAGTGCTTGTGAGAACAGTGAAGTTGGAAAGAACTAAGTGGAATTATTTGGAAAATAAAGACAGTGAACTCTAAGGAGACAGTGTTTATTTTCGCCTCAGCTGATCTTGTGTACTGTACACCTAAGGCTGACCATAGGAAGAACAGCGCACTGGGCAACGTCCTTCCTATACTGAACTACTGTTGTTAGAGCCTGTGGCAGTGTGGGGACTGCGATGTAACAATATTAATGCCTAACTGTTATGTTTCCATAACATTTTCGTAAATAAGGAAAGTACAGTATCAAAGGCCGTTCATCTTTTCGCAGTGGTCGATTTTTTTTTTTTTTTTTTTTAAATAACAGAACAGAGGAAGGAAAAACAAATGATTAAAAAAAAAAAAGTACATGTACCAGATCACTTGTGTCCTCTGTTCATAAAATATCTGTAACAGTTAGACTTGAACAGCAGTAGATTGAAGTTTGGAGGAAAACAACTGTGGGGAAGCGAGTTCCAGAGAGATGCAGTTCAGGGAATGAAAGAATTCTGATAGGCAGAAGTTCTGCAGTATGGCTGAGTTACATTCCAGTCATGAGCGCTGCCAGCTGCCCGTGTAGCACGAGGGAAGGCATGGAGAGGTGGCACCATGGACTCAGCTTCGTCTGACCATTTACTATAGAAATATCTGTAAAATAACGCAAGGGAGGCAATATTCCTTCTTACTTGTAGGGGAGGTAGTTTATTAGTAATAACAGGGTTATTAATAATTCTAACAACTTTGTTCTGAATTTTGTCTACTTGTTTTAATGCAACCTCTCCACATCCACTCCACAAGGGTGAGCAATATTCAAGCTGAGAGCGCACATGACTTACAAATTATAACTAACTGCTCGTCAGTGAAGAAGTTACGGACTCTGTACAATAATCCAAGTTTCTTGGGGCGGTTTTAGCTAGTGATCTAACATGAGAGGTCCAGCTGAGTGCATTGTTATGCGAGACGCCGAGAATTTCAATACTTTTGGAAATGGGAATATTTGTAGCACTGAAGGTAATATACGATTCTGGCAATACCTGTCTATTAGTAAATTTTTCAACAAGTGTTTGAGATTAGGGCTGGTCAAAAATAAGTGTATTCAGAATCAACAGTCCCGATTCTCAGTGCCAGTGGAATCCGTAGAATCAGTTCTGGAGACGATTTCACAGAGTAAACAAAACCATAGAGGCAGAGCAATTTGGTGAACTCATTACTTTATTTCATTAGTATAACCGTATTGTGAGAAACTAGAAATGTAAGAAGCTAATGAATGTGGCTTATTCTGTACTTCGTGAGTAGCTAAAGATCTTTCAATAAGCAAAATATGATATTCTTAAAAAATAATATAAGTATTTTGGAATTAATATAGTTCTCATCTGCTAAATGAAATTAGAATTTCATTAAATGTACAGGGTGAACATAAAATCTTTCCCTGACTAAGAAAAATTAAATTTTAAACACTGCACTACATATAAACATGAAAGTTGTGGCATTACGTAGACCGATTCTTAGATTTATTTTTTTTTCTGTTCTTTACAGGCGATGCTGCAATCACCAGTGTTAAAATGGTGTCAGTGAAGGAGAAACCCAGTATGTTTTGTGGTAACGCGAAACAAAATCGCCCGTTACAGTTCAAAAATAGTTCAGAGATGAGTATGGACGAGATCTGCCAAATGTTAAAAGTATCAAAGGTTGGTATGCAAAGTTTAAAGAGACCGACATAAAGAACTGGTAGGCTCAGTGTGAATGAAAAGACTGATGAGGCTGTGCGTAATGCTTTTCAACACAGACCCCGGAAATTAACTTGTCGTGCTTCAAATGAACTTGGCATACCTCAGAGCACAGTGGTTAAAGTTTTGCACAAACGCCTTCGTTTACACGCGTACAAAGTGCAAACCATGCATGCTTTGGAGCCAGAAGATCGTCCCCAACGTGATGCTTTTGCTACGGAGATTCTGCAACTAATTGATGAAGACAATGACTACCTTCAGCATATTGTTTTTTTCTGATAAGGCTACCTTTCACACCTCGGGGAAGGTAAATAAACACAGTGTCTCTGTCTGGGGGTCAGAGAACCCACATGTGTTACAGAAAGAGAGGGACAGCTCTAAAGTGAATGTTTGGTGTGGTCTAATGCACAGCAAGGTTAATGGAACTTTCCTTTTTTTGAATGAGCCCACAATATCAACAAACGTTTACCTGGATATGTTGGAGCTTTAGGTTGCACCCCAGTTAGAAGAGTTTCAGCCATGGGTAATTTTCCAACAAGATGGTGCACCGCCACACTGGGGTTTAGTTGTTCGGTTCTTGAATGCAACATTTCCAAACTGATGGACGGGAGGCATAGTCCAACACCACGTTCACCAGACCTTACCCCTCTTGACTTTTTTCTTCTTTTTTTTCTTTTTTTATCGAGGGGGTACACTAAGGACAAAGTACTCATTTCACCAGTTCCTGATACTGAAACTTTGAACGCAAAGATAATTGCTGCTTTGTCGACGGTGACTAAAGAGTTGTTGGAGAAAACAGTGTGAAATCGAGTATTGCTTAGACGTTCTCCGGGCAACAAACGGAGCACATGTTGAAGTTCACGAATAAAGTAAAAAGACTTTCTTTTGTAAAGGTAAAATTTGCAAAAAAAAAAAAAAAATGTTTGTACCTAGCACAGTTTTTGTGTAATTAATGTCTGAAATTAGAGAAAGGCTATGCTCACCCTGTACCAGAAATACTTAGCTTATAATTCTCCGGTATCATAAAGGTCACTCCTTCACAGCTGACACACAGACTATGCCAATCCTAATAATAATGATTCTGGAATCGATTTCTACCCAGCCCTTGCGTGAAGTATGAGGTATCCGACTCCAACTCGTAGTTTTGCCGTGCCTATGCGATGGTCTGTCACGTCGGAAATGGTTCAGCTGGGACCGAGTTGCCGTACACCATCACTGAATCCAGTCAATTTTTTTCTCCGAATCCAGCAACCGCGTGACACGCACACTGGCAGTACTTGACAGCCTGCATTCTGTCAACCCACTGTAGTGTTAGCAGAATAACTGCAGGGAAATCGGTTCCGACGCTGAGAACCAATTCACCAGTTACGTCATCAGAATCACAGACTCGATTCTGGAATTGAGTCTCGCCCAGTCCTACTTGTTATTATGTCAAAGCTATTATCACCCGAGATATATATACTAATATTCTACGCGCTTGATGTTGATAAGACGAAAATTATCATTTCAAATATTTTTAGCCTCGTTGTAGCTCAAAACTCGCAATTAAGTGGTCAATTACGAAGGCAGAATGGGAGTCCGTGCAAAGCTGCTTAGGTAGACTAACAAAATAGGAGGAACAAGCTGAGCAAAACTGTCCAGTCACATCCACAACAGGAGACTCAATGAAACCTGAGTGCGAGGTTGCTGTACTACACCTCTGCACTACTCACAGTTGTTTTGGCAACACTTTCTCTCAACATCTCCTCCACTTGAATATACTGTAAAGACGTGTGTGGGGTAAAGAAAAAACGAAAAGGGGTGCAGGGAACAGCATGGTGAAATGAAGAGGTAAGAGAGGCTGTGGCACAAAAAAAGAAAGCATAGAGTGAGTGGATGAGAAACAGGGGCGTGGAAGCAGTTGAGAGACGGATGAGAGAGTTATATGTTGAGAAGAGAAGAGAGGTGAAACGATTAGAGAGAGTAAGAAGAGGATGGATGAGGAATATGGAACTTGAGTGTAAAGTGGAGGGAATGTAAGAAAATGTTTTGTAAAGAGGTAAGGAGAGTAAGACAGGGTGCCAAAGATGTTAGTTGGAGAGTGAAAGATAAAAATTGTTGATTACTAGTGGAGAAGGGAGAAAAAATGAGAAGATGGAGAGGACACTGTAGAGAATTGTTGAACAGAGAGAATGAAAGTAATGCAAGTATAAGTGGTTGGGGACTGGCTGGGAGGGGGTATATGAAAAGAGAGGAAGAAATCAGTAGGATGGAAGTCGAGGAAGCAGTGAAGAAAGTTAAAATGGGGAATGCCTCAAGAACTGACGGAGTGTGTGGTGAAATGCTGAAGCATGGGGGAGAGATACTGTAGTAGTAGAATGGATGTTGAAAGTGTGCAGATTGGCCTGGCAGGAAGGTAGAGTCCCGGGGGATTGGAAGTCGGGTATAATTATTCCCCTGTACAAAGGAAAAGGAGAAAAAGAAGTGTGTGGTAATCATACGGGCATTTGCCTTCTTAGTGTAATAGGAAAAGTATATGGTAGGATACTTATTGACAGAGTTAGGGCAATAACTGAGGAATTAGTTTGAGAAGAACAGGGAGGTTTTAGGAAGGGAAGAGGTAGTGTAGATCAGATATTCTTTCTTAGATCTTTAGTGGAAAAATTTCCAAAGAAGGGAAAGAAGTTGTATGCGGCCTTCATGGACTTGAAGAAAGCATATAACAGGGTGGATAGATAAGGAATGTGGAAAGTATTAAGAATATATGGAGTAGATGAGAAGTTGTTGAAGGCCCCTGAAAAGTATGTATAAGGGTGCTAAGGCTGCAGTGTAAGTGGATAGCGAACTGAGTGAATTTTTCTATCTGAAGGTTGGACTGAAACCAGGATATCATGTTTCCATGGTTGTTCAGTCTGTATAAGGACGGGGTAATGAAAGAGATACAAGGTAGGGCGGTGAATGTTGGGGAGGCCCTAGTGATAGAGAGCAGTATTTGGAAACTCTCAGTACTGTTGTTTGCAGATGATACTGTGTGGTTAAGTGAAGCCGAAGGGGAGCTGCAAGGCTTGGTGGATGAGTTTGGTAGTGTAAGAAACGGAATTTAAAGGTGAATGTAGAGAAGAGTAAAGTAATGATTTTCGAGAGAAATGAAGTCAGTGAATGTACTGTGAGGCTGGATGAGGAGGAAATGAAAAATGTGAGTGCATTTAAGTACTTGAGTAGTGTGATGAGTAAGGATGGAAGTTTTGAGGGTGATGTGCTTGAAAGGGTACAATAAGGATGAAAAGTTGCTGCTTCCTCGAAAGCAGTTATAAGAAACAGGGAAGTGAGCATGGAAGTGAAAAAGCTACTACATGACAGTATTGTGATAACGTGTGGAAGTGAACCTTGGACCTTGTTGGAGGGACAGAAGTCAAGAGTGAGAGCAGTGGAAGTGAGTTATTTGAGAGGTGCATGTGGAGTCACATGAAGAGACAGACTGACAAATGAGGAAGTGAAGGAATGTTGTGGTGTGGATGTGGATGTGATACGATGCGTTAGGAGAAACACATTGAGGTGGTCTGGCCATGTGGAGAGGATGGAGAGTGAGAGACTGACGAGGAGAGTGTATGTGAGTGAAGTGGAAGGAGAGAGAGGGAGGGGGAGGCCGAGGATGAGATGGAGGGATGGAGTGGAGAGGTATATGAGAGAGGGGAGTGTGAGTTGGGAGCAGGGCAGTGAAATGGCGGGGGACAGGGCGACGTGGAGGCTATTCGTTTGTGGCCACCCCTTACGGGATTAAGGCGTCTGGCAATAGACAGACAGACGTATGTTACTCATCGGCTGTGGAGTGGAAAAATAACAAAGATAAATAACACCTCCATTTAGTGATGTAATTTTTGATTAACCTTTAAACGAAAGTGTCCTGCCACAACTGCAGACATCATCATTATGATACGGGACTTGACTGGTCAGCTTGACAGTTCAAAAACAACTGCTTTACTCGTATAATTCAGCTATAATTCGCATCATTAGTATTTTTGAAAGACTATCAAGGACTTGGTTGCAATTCGTGTGCTTTCCCAGTAATGGTAATCAAATATCCCACAAATGTGGTATTCCACAAATGAGTTGTTAGTTGAAAGAATCTTATTTTTATTTTTTTAATACAATGAAAACATGATTATCATACTCCCCTGCTTCAGGGAGGTTGATAGATGATGAGTTACACCATAATTCATCGTCGAAAACAAAATAAAATAAAATCTTTACTTCATACAAAATATGAATAAAAAATCTGAGGGTAAGAGAAAGAGAAAGAAAGAAAAAATCGATTTCTTAAAAACCCGATTTATCGACTCCTACGAACGTTAACGGGGCTTTACGAGTAGCTTTGCACTTAACAATTAAGGTTTTATCTGGTCTTCGTGAGTAGCATTGCATTTAATAATGAAGTTTTTTTTTTTTTTTTTTTTTTTTTTAGCCCATACACTGAAAACTAGATTTCGCACCCCACTCGTTCATATTATTTGGGTGATTCTTAAACTCTTTATATTATAAAAACCACTTCCATTGTTTACTCGAGCTTGCCTGTGGTGATCTGAACTTGGCCGCCAGCTGGGTAGCTTTGTGGTCAGGGGTGGAAGGGGATGACTGTGTAGACAGGTGAGGTTCATGGAGTGGGTGTGTGGGAGGGGTGGGTGTGGATGGCGAAGTGGTTGGACAGGGCAAAGAGGTTGGGATGCCCGCTGGGTGCGACAGGTTGGTGGGTGCACGTGTAGGTTTTCCGGGTAAAAGCGAGGAGATGACCTTACACTTGGTGAATGAGTAGGCTCCTATGCACCTCATGGGCAACGTAAGATTGGATGCTGGATAGATGGATAATTTAAACACAAAATTCTGACTGGATTTCAGATAATAAGATGTGTATGAACATAAAAGGCGATAAGAATTATATTTTCGAATTAAAAGTACCGACTCGGGGCCGATTCGATGCCGATTTGGTATTTCGTCACACCCTTTTTAGTGCAGGAAGTCAGTAGGAGCTTAGGAACATGACACAGGCAGAGTCTAGATTCAACTGACCTCATTAACCCTACTGGAGTGGTGACCTCAGGTACAAAACGACGTCTTGTGCGAAGTGGTACCATTTAGCCAGAAAATATCAGACCTAGAAGGTTACCTCATGTGCCCTTGCCCACTCTCTGAGAGAGAGAATCCGGGGCGGAGGATAACAAAGGGGAGGCCACGGAACTCATGACTGGACCAGGATGATTATTCAGTCAAGAGATATTTAGAGGGGCACTCACGTGGATGGAGTTGGAGAGTGATGCTATGCGCCTCATGGCGTCCCCCCCACCCCGTGATGATATTGATTGTTGTTGATTTTTAAATTTAGGTTCTTTATTTACCATTCAGTACAAGCCCCGACATTCTGAGGAACACTGTCCCTGAAGGCCAAGCAGGGAAGGGTGCATGGAGGATGGAGGAAAAAAACAAATCGTTATCTTAGGGCATAGGCTATTATGGTATAGAAGTAATTATCACTACAAGCACAATAATGAACCAAAACATACAGTGATACATACACCGTACAATGGTGTTATATATATATATATATATATATATATATATATATATATATATATATATATATATATATATATATATATATAAATATATATATATATATATACATAGCCACATACACAGGTAGACAAAAACGTTATGCATTATAAAATTACCTCTATTTAAAACCCCAGCACTAGGACAATTCATCGACATGCACCTGATGTGTGCATGTGTGGACAACACACACACACACACACACACACACACACAGGCGTGTAGGTCTATGACTGCCGCTTCGTTAGGTACTGCTCGAAAGAGATGCGTTTTCTTTGACGCTAGTTACAATCGTTTTCTTTGTTTATGAACCTTGGATAACTGTGCATGAGACGAAAACCTTTTTAACTCCCTCATCCCCAACACGTGTTTCATAGTACGTTTTTTCCATCTGCAGGCAATTATATTTATCACAGGAAAGGCTTTGGTGGAATTAAATGTAGCCTTCATTTGCCCTTCATTACAAGCGGCCTTGGATAAGACCAAGAACAAACCCCGGAATAACCAGTAAACAAAAGGCTATGATTGTAGATAGAAAGACATTAAAGATTGTGGGAACGGTTGAAGAATATAAGAAAGAACAACCGAGAGGAAGATGTGGAATATATGGAGACACAGGTTTGAAGGGAAACTAGATGAAAGATAAATACTAAAGCGCGAACCATTGTGAAAATGTAAAAACTAACACCAAGATATTCTGGAAATATATTCAGACAGACAAAAACCAATTATCTGGCAAACGATATGTATATGGACGATAGGAAAACGACAAAAAACACTTTGATCTTAGCCAAAAGGCCGAGAACACACACACACCACAAAGCCAGTCAGGAGACAGGACGTGTGTGCTGGGCATTCCCCAGGTCCTGTCCTCCCCACTTACTCTTTTTTAATCAGCCCGTACACCACTGACCGGGCTAATGTATGGCCCGGCCTGCACTATATGTGCAGGGAATCTTTTAACGAACGAACGAACGACAAAAAACAGTTAATAAGGAAAAAAAAAAATAGCTGAGGTACCCTTCAAGATTTTGTAGTATTTACAAGGGAGGCCGAGGGAGATGCAGTGTACCCAGGATAGAAACTAAAGATTATAGAATTATCAGCCATGGGGCACACACACCACAAAGCCAGCCAGGAGGCAGGACGTGTGTGCTGGGCAATCCCCAGGTCCTGTCCTCCCCACTTACTGTGTTGTTTAACCACCCCATACCCTACTGACCGGGCTAATGTATGGGCCGGCCTGCACTACAGGTGCAGGGAATATATAAACGAACAAACGAGCCATGGGGATAACCATGACAAAGGTTAAGGAGCCATATAGATAGATAGATAGATAGATAGATATAGATATATATGTATTAGGTTTGAAGGACTGCACCCACGTCATGAAGGAGGCAATGGAGTCACTGGTGCGACGAAATACCGAACTGGCGGCCATTTACAGAACGGCACTTTTAAATGGGAAATATTATCATTTTTATGACCACATAGGTTCATACACACTTAATTATAGGAAATCTGGTTTAAAATTTGTTTCAATTAATTATTAATCTGCTGTGAAGAGTATGTATGATGGTGCTAAGGCTGCAGTGCGTGTGGATGGTGAACTGAGTGAATTTTTCTCTTTGAAGCTTGGGTTGAAACAGGGATGTGTCATGTCTCCATGGATGTTCAATCTGTACATGGATGGGGTAATAAAAGAGGTAAAAGGTAGGGTATTGGATGTTGGAGTGGCCCTGGTGAGAGAGGATAGTGTTTGGAAACTCCCTGTACTGTTGTTTGCAGATGATACTGTGTTGTTGAGTGAAGACGAAGGAGAGCTGCAAGGCTTGGTGGATGAGTTTGGGAGAGTGTGTAAGAAACGGAATCTAAAGGTGAAAGTAGGGAAGAGTAAAGTGATGGTCTTTGAGAGAGGTGAAGTCAGTGAATGTACAGCGAGGTTGGGTGGTGAGGGATTGGAAAATGTGAGTACGTTTAAGTACTTGGGTAGTGGGATGAGTAAGGATGGAGGTTTGGAGGGTGAAGTGCTTGAAAGGGTACAGCAGGGAAGAAAGGTTGCTGGTTCCTTGAAAGCAATGATAAGAAACAGGGAAGTGAGCATGGAAGTGAAAAAGTTACTACATGACAGTATTGTGATACCAGCCCTAACGTACTCGTATGGAAGTGAAGCTTGGACGTTGCTGGAAGGACACAAGTCAAGAGTGAGAGCAGTGGAAATGAGTTATTTAAGAGGAGCCTGTGAAGTCACATGGAGAGACAGGCTGACAAATGAGGATATAAAGGAGCGTTTTGGTGTGGATGTGGATGTGATAGGAAGCGTTAGGAGGAATACACTGAGGTGGTTTGGCCATGTGGAGAGGATGAAGGGTGAAAGACTGACGAAGAGAGTGTATGTGAGTGAGATGGAGGGGGGAAGAGGGAGGGGGAGGCCGAGGATGAGATGGAGGGATGTGGTGGAGAGGTATATGAGAGAGGGGTGTGTGAGTTGGGAGAGGGGGAGTGAAATGGCGGGGGACAGGGCGACGTGGAGGCGATTTGCTTGTGGCCATCCCGAACGGGATTGAGGCGTCTGGCAATAGATAGATAGATTAATCTGAAAATTAGGATTTAGAGTGAAACCGTGCTGTAGCCTACTTAGCGGAAGCTTTTTACCTTCAGCTCGCCAACTCGCTTTGACAGACTTCTGTTTTGCTTAAATATTGAATTGAAATTAAAATTAATGCATTTACGGGCATATTTTAACACATTTATCAACATGTTGCCAGTTAGCCATACTTGTTATCATATATAAAATCTTTAGAATTTCCGGGGGGAGGGTTAGGCTATATTTAGAGCAGTAGTCCAATCTCTGGACTATGTTATGGTGTCTGGAATATATTCTGGCACTTAAGTAGATGATGTTCTCTGAACAATTTAGAGAGTTTATGTTACTAAAACTGGGCTTAGAGCAGGTAAAGAGAGTATGTTTGGTGGTGGTTGTGAGACTGGCAGAGGAGAAACACGAATTTTTTCTTGTGGAGTCCACAGAGCCTTGATTCACGACACCTTTCTCTGTCTGTCTGTCTGTCTGTCTGTCTGTTTGTCTGTCTGTCTGTCTGTCTGTCTGTCTGTCTCTCTCTCTCTCTCTCTCTCTCTCTCTCTCTCTCTCTCTCTCTCTCTCTCTCTCTCTCCAGAAAGCATTTGATAGAAGTCTGCATAAAAGGCATTCTTGTGAAGCTTAATACATAAAGGGGTGATATTAATGAGTCGGAGTGGATCAATGCTACAAGCGAAGTGCCACAAGTAAAGGTTCAGAAAGCAAACTCTGTGCTCAGTTCACTTCAGGTAGCCAAACAATAACAATTTATTTACCAATATTTCTAAGCTGTAATATTAGATTGTGATGCTCACCATAAAGATAATACAATCGAAAACATACATATCACTATCTTATTTTGCCATTGTACTACGGAAAATAAGCTGCCGTAGTCCGACGATCTCCCCCTAGTTAATGTAAATGAACATTAGTTGGATTCACATGTAGGTCATTCGTCTTCACCGACATTTCATTAGTACGGACATTAATTATCTTCAGTGGTGTTAAGCTTTGTTCATTGTACGTCAAAATACATACGCAATATGATTTAGCGTTATATATATATATATATATATATATATATATATATATATATATATATATATATATATATATATATATATATATGTATATATATATATATATATATATAGATAGATAGATAGATAAACGTGTGTGTGTGTGTGTGTGTGTGTGTGTGTGTGTGTGAATACATTATGTATTATTATATACAGTATTATTTAGCTTAACTTGAGTAAAGCTTTCAATTGGGCACCACATGAAAAAGGTTAGTTAGGAAGTTTCGAACACGGGGTATAAATGGCAGTATGTTGAGACTGAATCCTGGCTACAGGGAGGAGAACAGAGAGTAGGAATATTTTCGATCTCATCTCATATCATCAGCCGTTTGAGTGTCCACTGCAGGACCGGCCTATCCTGACCGAAGAGGGGACGATACAGCCAATGTATCTCTACCAAGTGGCTTAGGCTGTCTTGTAGAATTTGTATATAGGGTGAGAAGTGCATGTAAGTGTAATTGTAGTGTTGGAGTGGCTTTGGATGTGTGTGTAGTCTGTGAACCAAGTGTAATCAGTCCATTCAAGCCGACTGGATGCAAGGATACTTTATAGTATGGGACACTGGTTCAACCACAGCACCCCTGATGTCCGCCAATGCAGTACGTGGCCAGAAGAACGCTCGCAAAGTTTATTACCCTGGCGGGGCGCGAACTTTCGTTCTTCAGTGTACTAAAACGCACACTTTACCACTGTACGACAGAGACTCCTATTTCAGTAATCCACATATTCACCTCTCCCCCACCTGCCCCCGCTTCCTGCCATCATCTGACTAAAAACTTATTTCCTAATTATTGTTGTTATTGTGGCCGCAGGTTCAAGTGGACGTTAATCCAGGTTAATACTCATTGAATTAACCTTTCTGTAATCCACTCTTCCCATATATGGGAGATAGGTGGGGGGGAGGAGATGATGGATATTTAAATTCAGGTGCAGTCCATTCGCAATATAATTATAAATTCTTGGTATCCTTAATTTTCCCTGGAAACGGCCAGATTATAAAGAGGGGAAAAATTCAAATATGTAAGCAGGCGACAGACAGGAAAAAAAATACACTAATACAGAGAAAAATGTGCCTTGAAAGATACTTTGTGTAGGTTAGATTCGGTTACTCCTAAACAATTATTAATTAACAACATAAACTGTGTGTGTGTGTGTGTGTGTGTGTGTGTGTGTGTGTGTGTGTGTGTGTGTGTGTGTGTGTGTGTAGTGCAGCCAAAACTGGAATAAGGAATTTGATGAGACTTGGCAGGATGGTTGGAACTGGGTCCCAGATGGGACAGTTTCAGTTTCATATCAATTGATATTTTCTGACGGGGTGTTTTGATCCCTATTAATTGTCTCCATTGGTGTTACAAAACACAGAAGCAGAAGAGGCAGCAGGGCATTTCCGTGGAATTTCACACGTCTTTGGAGAGAGAGAGAGAGAGAGAGAAGAGAGAAAGAGAGGGGGAGGGGTTGTACATCGACACTCCAGTGTCTACGAACAGACGATTTTGTTCAGTAGAAAATGGTGGTAGCTGTGAAGGTGATGATGGTATCTGTGATGATGATGGTGGTGGAAGCTGTTATGGTGGTAGTGGCTGCTGTGATGGTAATGGTGGTGGTGATGGTTGCTGTGGTGGAGGTGGTAACTGTGATGATGATGGTGGTGGAAACTGTTATGGTGGTAGTGGTTGCTGTGATGGTAATGGTGGTGGTGATGGTTGCTGTGGTGGAGGTGGTAGCTGTGATGGTGATGGTGGTGGAAACTGTTATGGTGGTAGTGGTTGCTGTGATTGTAATGGTGGTGGTGATGGTTGCTGTGGTGAAGGTGGTAGCTGTGATGGTGATGGTGGTGGAAACTGTTATGGTGGTAGTGGTAGCTGTGATGATAATGGTGGTGGTGATGGTTGCTGTGGTGGAGGTGGTAGCTGTGATGATGATGGTGGTGGAAACTGTTATGGTGGTAGTGGTAGCTGTGATGGTAATGGTGGTGGTGATGGTAGCTGTGATGGCTGTGGTAACTGTGATGATGATGGTGGTGGAATCAGTTATGGTGGCGATGGTAGCTGTGGCGGTAGTAGTGGTGGCAGCTGTGATGATGATGGTGGTGTTGGTAGCTGTGGTGGGGGTGGTGCTTGTAGTTGTTCAGAGATGGCTCTCAGTTTGGCAAGTGCTTTGTGGTTCTCTTGGGCCCCAAAGCACTTGTTCCAAAACAAATGTGGTTCAGAGATGGTTCTAATTTGGAAAAGTGCTGAGTGGTTGATGTGACTGAGAGGCTCTCAAGTAAAAATAAATAAATAGGCAAGTAGGAGTGCTAAAAGAATCCGACATCCAAGTAGAACAACTGATCTTTAGGCCAATTGTTTAACTTTGCCCTGTGACTTTGTCATCCGACAGATTATTGTCAGAATAGAACCACTTCTTGAAACCCTTAAACCTTCCACTAACTCAAGGTGAAGGCAGATCAGAGCTGTTTGAGTTAACTTTGCCCTGTGACCTTGGCTGTTGAGCTTTCCCTTTGGCTTTGGCTTTTGCCAGATAGTTTTTAAATCAAATCCTGTTATCCCTACTGTAATGTAAACTCTTCCACAATGTTTAGTCAACACTGGACCAAAGCCGTTAACCTTTGATTTTCTGCCCTCAAAAACATTATGTCATTCTCATGGGTGGGCCTCAATTCAACCTCCATGTCTGAAATAAAACCAGATGAAGATAGTTAAAGTTATTTTGTTCATACACAGACATACAGGCTGAACTTTTACTTTGCCCTGCTCTACGACCTATAATGGAATATTCTTAAAGTGAATGCTGTCGATCTTGCTGGACCCTTAACACTTTCACCGCGTTTGGTTCGTCATGTAAAATCTGTTTGAGTTGGCCTTGCCCTGTGACCTTGGCTTTTGACCTTTCCATGTGACCTTCATCATTGATTGGTCGTTTTCACAATCAAATCATTTTATTTTTGACTTATCCTTAATATCTCCACAAAGTTTGGTATCGGCTGAATCTATCTATCTATATACCTAGCCTGCTTCCCCCAAGGAAAGGGAGGTAGCCGAGACAGGACGACACACTCCCAATTTACTCATTCACTCAAAGATATTCATTCGCATCTTAGCCCCAAAGGGGAGAAGGGACAGATCCTCACTGCACCACACCGCCCGAGGGTCAACTGCGCAATGCAATCAGTGACATCCGCAACAGGGCCCGACAGCAGAGCTGGTTTACCCCTGCCACATCATAATAGACCCATCTCTTTACCCGCACCTGACCTGAATAGCTGATCAGACCAAATGCGGGAGAATATCCCCTCGGGGCTACGTCATCATTTGTTCATTCACAATTTCTACTCCATTCATTTCTGTCTTGCACAGCCACTCTTCCTTGTTCAGCAGACATCCCTCTTTCATCTAACGCTCTCTTCACACTGTCCATCCATCCTATTCGTGGTCTCCGTCTCAGCCTTACACCTCTCACATCAGATCTAGTCATCTCTTTCACCTGAGCCACGGACTGGGAGGCCCTCAGGCAGTACTTCTTTGATTTTCCCTGGAATGATTATTGCTTCCATGGCCAGAAGCCATCTGAGTGTGTCTTGCGTATTACGGAGGTTATTCTCTCAGGCATGGAAGCATACATTCCTTTCTCATATCCTTTGACTAACACAAGAAAGCCTTGGTTTAATCACGCTTGTTCTAATGCTGTCCGCAACAAGGAGAGGGCCTACAAAAGGTACCGGAGCCAACCCACCCCTGAATCACATCATCTTTACGTTTCTGCCCGGAATCATGCTGAGTCTGTTCTTTGCTCTACTAAAAATAATTTCATCCATACTAAATGCTCTCAACTCTCCAACTCAAATTCTTCCTGCTCCTTCTGGCACCTTGCCAAAAATCTTTCTAACAACTTTACCTCATCATCCTTCCCTCCTCTTTTCTACTTTGATGGTTCTGTAGCTATTTCTTCTACTGATAAAGCAGATCTCTTCGCACAGACTTTCTCCTCCAATTCCATCTTAGACGATTCCGGTGCTGTTCCTCCATCACTTCCCCCCTCTGACTTCCTCATGGCTGACATTAGAATTTCTTCAGTTGATGTATTTTCTGCCATCACTGGTCTCAGTACTAACAAGGCATATGGGCCTGATGGGGTCCCTCCTGTTGTTCTCAAGAACTATGCTTCTGTGCTTACATCCTGCCTAGGCAAACTCTTTCGCCTTTGTCAACTTGTACCTTTCCTTCTTGCTGGAAGTTTGCTCTCATTCAGCCAGTCCCAAAGAAGGGTGACCACTCCCAACCCTCCAACTATCGTCCAATTGCTTTAACGTCCTGTATTTCAAAAGTTTTCAAGTCAATTCTCAATAGTAAAATTTTAAGGCATGTTTCCTATCACAACCTTCTTTCCGATCGTCAGTACGGGCTCCGTCAGGGACGCTCCACTGGCGATCTTCTCACCTACCTTTCAGACTCCTGGTCATCCTCCTTTCGGGACTTTGGCGAAAGCTTTGCCATTGCACTTGACATCTCAAAGGCTTTCGATCGAGTCTGGCATAAATCTTTAATTTCCAAACTGCCCTCCTATGGTTTCTATCCTTCTATCTGTGCCTTCATCGCTAGCTTCCTTTCTGGTCGTTCTATAGCCGCTGTTGTAGACGGCCATCGTTCTTCTCCTAGATCTATCAACAGTGGTGTTCCTCAGGGCTCTGTCCTATCACCAACTCTCTTCCTTTTATTCATCAATGATCTAAGCTGTACATCTAACCCTATCCACTCATACACTGATGACTCCACCCTTCACCTTTCCATTCGGTTCCCGCAACACCCATCTCAACAGTTACTTCATCAAACAAGGGATGAGGCTATGGCACACCTAATGTCTGACTTGGCTCGTATCTCTGACTGGGGTAAAAATAATATGGTTGTTTTTAATGCATCTAAAACTCAGTCCTTACACCTATAAACCCAACAAAATCTTCCACAGGTATACCCACTAATGTTTAATAATATTCAGCTTAATCCTGCATCATCCTTGAACACGCTTGGAGTTTCATTTACTCGGGACTTATCTTGAAAAGATCATATTACATCTCTTGCAAAATCTGCTTCCAAGAGATTGGGTGTGCTAAGCCGACTCCACTCTTTCTTTACCCCTGCGCAATTGTTGACTCTATACAGGGATTTTATCCGCCCCTGTGTGGAGTACAACTCTCATGTGTGGGGAGGCTCCCCACACACAGCTCTTCTCAATAGGGTGGAGTCAAAGGCTTTTCGTCTCATTAACTCTCCTCCTCTTACTGACTCCCTTCAACCTCTGTCTCTTCGCCGCACTGTTGCATCTTTATCTCTTTTCTATCGCTACTTTAATGGTCACTGCTCCTCTGAACTGTCTGCTTGCATTCCTCCACCTCTACGATGGGCGCGTAGCACCCGTCTGGCAGCAAACTCTCATCCCTTTTCTGTCCAACTCTCTAATGCAAGAGTTAACCGTTACTCCCAGTCTTTCATTTATGCAATAGGTCAGCTCTGGAACTGTCTCCCTCTGTCTGTATTTCCTGCTGCCTATGATCTCCAGTCTTTCAAACGCAGTGTGTCCAGGCATCTCAAAATGATCGGATCTTGAATTTGGCTCTCTATTGTACTTTGTTTTTCTCTTGGAGGGAACTGTTACTGCGGGCTCATGGCCTTTGGTTCCTTCTTCCTCGCATTTAAAAAAAAAAAAAAAATCATTCTCTCTATATGCCCAAACCATTGCATCACCCTATGCTCAACTCGATCAGCCATCTCCCGAACAACTCCATTTCTCTGTCGCACTTCATCATTTCTCACTCGATCCATACGTGTCACTCCACACATACTCCTCAGACACCTCATCTCCATTACATTCAAACTTTTCCTCTCTGCTACACCCATATTCCATGTTTCAGCCTCATGTAACGCAGTCTGTACCACAACACCCTCATACAGCCTTCTCTTTACATCCATTCTAAGCGAACAACATCTAAACACTTTTTCAATCCTCCCATCACCTTTCCTATTTCATTCATTCTAAACTTCACTTCTGCATCTATTCTTCCATCCACAGCAACATGTGACCCTAAATACTTAAAGCACTCTACCTCCTCAAGCAACTCACCATTCAAAACTGTTCATCCTCCTATCACCTACCGACCTCGTACACTTCATCACTTTACTCTTATTCTCATTTACTTTCAATTTCTTCCTTTCACACACTCTTCCAAACTCTTCTGCCAACTGTCTCAATCTCCCCTCTGAATCAGCCACCAGTGCAGTATCATCTGCAAACAGCAGCTGCTTCAGATTCCACTCTCTACCATCAACATTCACCAGACTCAGACCTCCACCTAAAACTCTTGCATTCAGCTCCCTTACAACACCATCCATATAAATATTAAACAACCAAGGTGACATCACACATCCCTGCCACAGCCCCACTCTCACGGGAAACCAATCTTTCACAGTATTTCTCACTCTTGCACATGCTCTACTATACATAAAAACTGTTCACCCCTTTTAGTAACCTACCATCAAGTCCATACAATCTTAAAACAGTCCACAAAGCCTCCCTATCAATTCTATCATACACTTTCTCTAAATCCATGAATGCCCAAAACACATCCTTGCCTTTCGCTAAATACTTTTCACACACTTGTCTCACAGTAAACACCTGGTCCACGCATCCCATTCCTCTCCTAAAGCAACACTGCTCATCACCAATCGCTCCCTGTGTACCCTCTCTAACTCTCTTAATTAACACTCTACCATACACCTTACCTACAAAACTCAACAGACTTATACCCCTAATGCCAGTACATTCATACTTATCACCCTTGCCTTTATACAACAGGACCACACAAGCACTTGCCCAGTCAATTGGCACCATACCTTTCACAAAGCACACATTCAACAATCTTGCTAACCAGTCAACAATAGTCGCTCCACCACCCTTCAGGCATTCCACAGTACACCCATCCATACCTGCAGCTTTCCCTTTTTTCATCTCCTTTACTGCCTTCTCTGCTTCCTTCGTGATCAAAGAATCATTCAACTCTCCCAACACATTTATTCCTTGCGCCCTTCCATCCACCACAATCTCAGCCACCCTTTCCTCCTCTACATTTAACAATCTTTCAAAATACTCCTTCCATCTCTTCCTTACTGCCTCCATCTCAATGAGCATCCTTCCATCCTCTGCTTTTACTCGCTCTTCCTTCTCAGACTCTCCCTTGTGCACCCTTTTCACCTCCATCCAAAACATTTTCTTATTCTGTTGAAAATTCTCAGTTATCCGCCTACCCCATCTCTCATCTGCTGCCACTCTAGCATCACGCACAGCCCTTCTCACCTTATTCCTTTTGTCCTTATACCTCTCATATGACACCTCATCCTTCCTCTGCAGCCACACTTCATATGCACGTCTCTTCTCAGCCATATCCATACTTACTTCCTCGCACCACCATTCACTGTCTTTTCTTACACCACCACCCACACGTCTCACACCACACACCTCTTCCGCATGCCCCACCACAGCACTCATAAACAACTGCCATTCCTTCACCACACTGCCCTTTTCCTGATCTTTCATTGCTTTCCACTCATCTTTCAATTTCTGATACTCTATCATTTTCTCTCTTTTATCCAACTCACTCACTTTCAAAACCTCCCTGCCACACCTAACCCTCCTAGCTCTCACCCATCTCTTACCTACTCTTAACTTTCCCTCCACCAGGTAGTGGTCAGATATACCTCCACCCTCCCCTCTCAGAGCTCTCACATCCAACAATCGTTCTATTACATTCCTGGACACAACCACATAGTCCGTCAATGCTCTACCAACAACCCGTCCACCCTCCTGTCTCACCCATGTATACTTATAAATATCTTTTTTCTCAAACAAGGTATTTCCAATCACCATCTCTCGCTCAACGCACATCCCTATCATTCGTTCCCCATTTTTATTTCTTCCAGGCACACCAAGCATACCAACTACACCTTCAACTGCTACATTTCCCGCTGTAGCATTCAGATCTCCCATCATTACCACATTCACATTCGCTCCAAAACTCTGCAGACATTCATTAACATCATTCCAGAAAGACTCACTCTCTTCTTCATCCCTTTCACTACCAGGCCCATATGCACTCACAAACACCCACAACTCACATTCAAACTTCTCTTTCATCCATATCAGTCTCGATGACACCTCCTCCCATTCAATCACGCACTGCCGTACTTCTGGACTCACTAACAAGGCCACACCTTCTCTTGCCCCTCCTCTATCAACACCAGACAATCTTCCATTCACACTTCCAAACATAGACTCACCCTTCCCTTTCATCTTCGTTTCACTCAAAGCTAACACATCCAACTTTCTTCTCACAAACATTCTCCCAGTCTCCTCCCTTTTAGCCTCAATCGTACTACATCCACGCACATTCATAGACCCAGTCTTCAGGGTACGGAGATAACTCATTCCCCCATCCCTTTCTCTGGCCTGTCTCATTTTAGGAACTAAAAAACAGAGGAGGGGGTCCCTAGTCCCCTCACCCCGCCCGTTTTAGTCGCCTTTTACGACACGCAGGGAATACGGTGGCAGTTTTCTTTCCTAACCTGGCCGCAGAGTAGTAGTAGTAGTACCACCCCATAGTGCGGCCAGATTGTGTCCCCCCCCCCGCCATAGAGGAGGGGGGGGACACAGCTGAATAGAAACTGCTTGAATTGAAATTGTCATGTAGTCTTGAACTTTGGACCATTGCTTCATTATAATACTAGGGTTGCTCCATGTATGGCCTTTAGGTGTTGAGTCTCAGAAAAGGAATTAATGTAATTCATTTAATTTTCTTAACGGCTGCATGTCACTTCATACAAAATTTGTAGTTAAATTTGCGCGGAAGGACTAATGTAATTATTAATTCAGCAGCTATACTGTGTTCCAGGCTTCGTTCTTTGAGCTACTGATCATCAGTTTGTGAGACGGGTGCTGCGGGTGCCAACGATTCTTCCATTCAGTGTTGAGTTTGTTACATCTGCTATAAAGATTTCCGTCGAATCCATTTATTATTTTGTAGTCAGTAATTCCATGTTAGGTGACACACGTGAAGTATGGAATGGAGACACATTCATGATGCTGCGGGTAAAATATGTAACAGAGGCAGACGTTTGTGTGTTAGCCAGTCACCACCTGTTTTACAAGCCCGTCTAAAATGTGGTGGGAGCTTCATTCAGAAAAGAATACAACGGCCTAGAAAGAGTTACCTTAAGTTGCAACATTTCACTACCTGGGAAAAAGTGAATTCCTTTCATTGTGGCCAATTGTACATGGGAAAAAAAAATAAGTGCAATGATAAATATTCAGACAAATCAGCCATATTAGTTGACATAGCCAGACGAATAAAGATGTTACATAACGATAAATAGTTTCGAGGAAATTGTTAAAGAAGTGTAGGAAGAGACATGGGGTTGAAAGATAAAAGTAAAACGATAGACGAAGACACTAAATATTAAACACTGTGAGATAGGCATACCCACAGATGGACAGATAGACGGATTTGAAAAGACTTACAGGAAGATATTTACTGATAAATGATAGATATACTATGATCGAAAGACAAACACAGATAATAATAAAAGTAGACAGAAACGGACAATAGATTTATGAAGGGGACAAAAATCTGAGAGGCAGATTGATAGGGGTATATTGACGAACAAATAAACTGACAGAAGAAGGAACACTCAGAGAACACAATGTTCTCACCAAAACGTTGCTGGCTTGTAACATTTGTTGTTGTTGTTATGGTTGTTACTCTTGGTATAGGTCGGTTGTGGCAATCAGCAGATTAAGGGAGCTTGCGACAGACACTGCAGAAAGAGACGTTGTTGCAGAAGCCTTGCAGAGTCTCTCTCTCTCTCTCTCTCTCTCTCTCTCTCTGAGGAACGTCGGATTGCTACATTTAAATCTTATCTCTTCCTCAGGAGTAACTGATTGTGTTCTCTAGCTCTACTGTTTCCCTTGGTCTCACAGTAGCTCACGGATGGACTAAGGAGAGAGGAAAGAGTGCAGGGGTTTGCTGGTAGATCAAATACTGCACAGGGGCGAGGCTATCGTCCACCCCTGCTAGGGCTAAGTTAAATCTGACTGGCGGGAAGTGAATTTGGTCGTTTGTAAATGGCTGGATATTAGTGTCTGACTAATGCATTCTTCAGGGAGTTCAATCAACCTTCGAATTGCACATAGGTATCAGTCTATTTGTGTAATGCTTATCACTTACATCATTGGTCACGCACAAAAGAGGTTTCCCTCGCCGTCTCTTAAATTGTCCGTAACACAGTTTTTATAGTAATAATGATACATTGGACAGGTATATAACTGACAGTAAAAATGCAAAATACTATAGTAACACCCGCGATAAATGGGCTGAAATAAATGGACAGTATATATAAATGTTATTCAGATCCTCAATGCAAATTACTGAAATGCAGATGTAGGTATACACAATGGATAAATAGTCCAGTAAAATGTATATATATATATATATATATATATATATATCTATCTATAGATATATATATATATATATATATCCATATCTATATATATATATATATATATATATTTATCTATCGATCGATCTATCTATCTATCTGTCTATCTATCTATCTATCTATATCTATCTATCTATCTATCTATCTATATATGGTAATAAACTTTGGGAGCGTTCTTCGGGCCACATACTGCTTTGGCGGCCATAAGGGGTGCTGTGGTTGAACCAGTGTCACATACTATAGAGTATGCTTGCACCCAGTCAGCTTCCGCGGGCCGATTACACTTGATTCACAGACTACACACACATCCAAAGCTACTCCAACATTACAATTACACTTACAAACACATATCATCCTACATACAATCTCTACCAGACAGCCTAAGCCACTTGGTAGAGATATATTGGCTGCATCGTTCCCACTTCGGTCGGGATAGACCGGTCCTGCAGTGGACATTAGCTCAATACAAGCCTCAATTTCTCCCTCTAACACGGACATCCAATTCTTTCATTGCCGGAATGAACACAAGCAAGACAACTGCCAAGGCCTTGACACTGAAACAATGCCAGTGTCACCTCACAATGCACCTACATTCCACAGCAAGCATTCTGTTCTCACCCCTCCTTTCTCGCCCAGACTTTGACACGCCACTGTTTGACAGACGGAACCCAAACTCCCATCAGATCACCTCCCTATCATCCCCGCAAGAATACACACCCAACCAGAGGACTTACATATCATTTGCACAAGGGACAAGAAAACAGACTGGACTAAATGATATTGAAGAATAGACCATCACTTCAGAACACTAAGCAACACACCCATCACCAGCATCGACCGGCTCATTATGAAATTTAGCAGTCACTTTATGAATATTCCATGAGGCTCAAACTCCTAAAGATGGTGTTTATGACCCTTTTTCAGTTATTATAACCATGTACAGTAAGAGCTTGAACATCCAGCCCTCAAAGATTTGAATTTTGCGAAAATCCGGACCCAAACCTTATCCGAACTGTGATGCACTGAATAGTGTATTAGGATTCTTCACTCTCCCTCACTCCACCACTCTCATTTTCATACGATCATTTCTGCTGGCTGTATGTGTTTCAGACTGTCTACATATTCATGGTATTCACAGTGCTTACTGTGCTTTTTACTAAGGCCTCCAAGGAGAAGCATATTGTTCTTAGTCTCGAGGAAAATCTGGTCAGAGTTAGATGAGTTGGACCCTGGCTACCAGCTGCTTTTGGAGGAAGAGATCACAGCATCCGTTTTAGAGATGGAGTCTCAAAATGACAATGATGACAACGACGACAACGATGAAAGGAAGGTCTGTGGTGGTTATCATATCCAGACCTGTTCGGATCCCTATATCTGTCTGAGGCAGCATTTTCAGTGTTGATAAACAAACTGAATGTTGAGGAGCTCTGTACTGGGTCCTATATGGCACGTAACCATGAATTCAACATCAGCAACAAAGAACCATTGTAAAGAAATACTTTTGTATCTATCTGTTGTCGGACGCCTTAATTCCCTAAGGAGTGGCCACAAACAAATCGCCTCCATGTCGCCCTGTCCCTCGCGATCACTGCCCTACTCCCAACTCCCCCGCCTCTCATATACCTCTCCTCTCCATCTCTCCATCTCATCCTTGGCCTCCCCCTCCCTCTCCCCTCCTCCACCTTATTCACATACACTCTTCTTGTCAGTCTCTCGCTCTCCATCCTCTCCACATGGCCAAACCACCTCAGTGTGTTTCTCCGAACGCTTCCTATCACATCCACATCCACACCAAAATGCTCCATCACTTCCTTATTTGTCAATCTGTCTCTCCATGTGACTCCACATGCTCTGCTCAAATAACTCATTTCCACTGCTCTCACTCTAGACTTGTGTCCCTCCAACAAGGTCCAAGCTTCACTTCCATATGTTAGAATTGGTATCACAATACTGTCATATAGTAACATTTTCACTTCCACGCTCACTTCCCTATTTCCTATCACTGCTTTCAAGGAACCAGCAACCTTTCTTCCTTAATTTACCCTGTCAAGCATTTCACCCTCTAAACATCCATCCTTACTCATCACACTACGCAAGTACTTAAACGCACTCGCATTTTCCATTTCCTTCTCATCCAGCCTCACTGTACATGCAATGACTTCATTTCTCTCGAAGACCATCACTTTACTCTTCCCTACATTCACCTCTAGATTCCGTTTCTTACACACTCTGCCGAACTCATACACCAAGCCTTGCAGCTCCCCTTCGTCTTCACTGAACAACACAGTATCATCTGGAAACAACAGTATAGGGAGGTTCGAAACACTGGCTTTTCTCATTAGGGCCGCTCCAATATCCACTGTCCTACCTTGTATCTCTTTTATAACCTCATCCATCCACAGATTGAACAACTGTGGAGACAGGACACATTCCTGTTTGAAACTGACCTTCAAATAAACAAAAATCACTCAGTTCACTATCCACACGCACTGCAGCCTTAACACCCTCATACATATTTTTCAAAGCATTCAACAACTTCCCATCTACTCCATATATTTTTAATACTTTCCACAATCCTTGTCTATCCACCCTGTCACATGCTTCTCCAAATCCATAAAGGCCGCATACAACTTCCTTCCCTTCTCTAGAAACTTTTCCACTAAACATCCAATAATGAATATCTGATCTACACAACCTAAAATCTCCGTGTTCTTCTCCAACAAAGTTCTCTGTTATTTCCTTAACTCTGTCAATAAGTATCCTACCATATACTTTTCCTATTACACTAAGAAGACAAGTGCCCCTGTGATTACTGCACACGTTTCCCCCTTTTCCTTTGTGTGTGTGTGTTTTTTTTTTTTTTTTATATACCTAGGCTGCTTCCCCCAAGGAAAGGGAGGTAGCCGAGACAGGACGACTCACTCTCCATTTACTCATCCATTCAAACACATTCATTCGCATCTTAGCCCCAAAGGGGAGAACGGACAGATCCTCACCGCACCACACCGCACAAGGGTCAACTGGGCAATGCAATCAGTGACATCCGCAGCAGGGCCCGACAGCAGAACTGGTTTACCCCTGCCACATCATAACAGACCCATCCCCTTTGTACAGGGAAATAATTATACTTGACTTCCAATCCTCCGGGACTCTATCTTCCTCCAAGGCCAATCTGCATAACTTTCACATCCATTCTACTACTATTTCTCCCCCATACTTCAGCATTTCACTACACACTTCATCAATTCCTGGGGCTTTCCCCAATTTGTCTCTCTTCATTGTTTCCACAATTTCCATCCTAATGATTTTTTCCTCTCTTCTCACATCCCTCCGTCTCCGAGCCATTCCCCAGCCACTTATACTCGCATTACTTTCATTTTCTACGTTCAATATTTCCTTAAAGTGTTCTCTCCATCTGCTCACTTTTTCTCCTTTCTCCACAAACAGTCTACCATTATCTTTCACTCCCCAACTAACTTCTTTGGCACCCTGTCTAACTCTCTTTACCTCTTTCCAGAATTATTTTCTTACATTCCCTCAACTTTACACTCAAATTCCTTCCAGATTCCTCATCCACTGTCTTCTTACTTTCTTACTAATCTTTTCACTTCTCTCTTCCTCTCTACAAATAACTCTTCCATCTCTTCCACACCCCTGTTTCTCATCCACTCACTCTATGCTTTCTTCTTTTGTCCCACAGCCTGTCTCACCTCTTCATTCCACCATGCTGTTCCTTGCACCCCCTTTCTTCTTCTCTTCCCCCCTCACACCACCTCACATGCTGCACAGGTTTCTTCTGTGAATATCTTTCACCCACATTCCACGTCCCCCATCTCCTCCAGTCCATATTTACCCAATCGCTCCTCCACTTCTCTTTTATATTCTGCCTTTTTTCCATCCTCTTGTAACCTTCCTACCCTCTTTCTATGAACTACTTCCTCCTGTCCTTCCCTTCTTCTAATCCTTCATTTCATATGTACCTTGATTCTCACCACCACTAAGTGGTGGTCAGAAGGTCCACTTCCCCAACATCTACATGCTCTTGCACTCATTACACCTTCTCATTCTATCATCCATACACATAAAATCAATCTTTGCCTTTCGTTCATTCAGTTCACCACTCACACTTCTCATCACTTGCCTTGTATATCTGTGGATCATCTTGTGCCTGATGAGGGTATTGGCTATCACCAACCCCCTCCCGGCACAAATGTCCACTAAAGCACTGCCATTCTCATCCATCTCTGCAGGCACATCCCACTCATCAACTACTCCATGCACCTTCACATTCCCTACTTTCCCCTTCATATCTCCAATCAGAAACACTCTCTCATTCCGTTCAAACCTTTCCATGCACACTTCCACATTTGTCAAGAACTCTTCTCTCCCTCTGCTTGCACAATCTTGCGTTGGCGTATACACACACACACACAATCGCCCACATTCGTAATCCAACTTTCAATCTTACCCACACAATCCTTGAGCCAACTGATCCATATTCTCCTGTATTCTCCTTCCATCTGTTACTCACAACAATACACACTCCATCTCTTGCCCTCTCATTCCCACCTACTCCCGAGTATATAAACCATCCATACCCCCATTCTCTCACACTCCCACCTCGCCATTCAGTTTCATTTAATCCATATACATCCACTTTTGCACCCTCAAGCACCTGGACAATCTCTCTCTCTTTCACCTCATTATTTGCACCCCTTACATTCCATGTAGCTATCCGTACCATGTCCTGTGTTCGGTCCTTAGTCGTCGCCTTTTGGTCAGTCCTGGTCCGAGGCTTCTTGTTCGCATTTTTAGTTAGTTGTTTTCCAGAGAGGGCCACTAACCCTCCGCCAACCCACTCGTTGTCAAGTAGGGAGCACGTGTTGATTTATTATAAGGTTACCACCCAGCGATGGAAATAATTTCCTGGTTTACAGGAAATCATTTTGCTGGCCAATCAGTGTAGAGCTACGCTAAAACAAGTACCACTACACTAAGTGTAGGAAAACTTAAAATACAATATGTAGCAGTCCAGTATACTGCTTATGCATCTTGTTTCAGTTATACAGTGAACACTATAAACAGAATAAAATTCACACACATATGATTCACACATATGATTTAAAAAAATAGTCATATGATGAAATAAAACGGGGGAGGGCAGGGGATACGAAGGTGTGGGTCAGTTGCAAAAGTGGAGCAAGCCTAAAAAGGTTATGAACCCCTGTTATAATTCCAAAGAAACAAACATGAAGATAAATGTATTATGGATAATTTATTTTATAAAAGCAGGTGTGCCTCTCTGTGTGTGTATTTATGGGTGGTGACTGGATGGGAAGGTCGGTGCATGGGTGAATGGGAGGGGGGGGCAGGTGGCGAGGGCAGAGTAGGTGGATGGGTGCGGGGTGTGTGGGTTGCAGATTTATGGTCATTCGGTGGTGTGGGTATTGTGGGAAGGGTGGGTAGGTCGGGTTAGTTGGTTGGGGAATGAGAAAATAGGTCCATGGGGAGAATAAGGCCTTGGTAGGAATAGGTCCATGGTGAGTATTATGCCCCTGAGGAAATGGGGCCAAGTTTAGTCATAGGTCCATTGAGTGACAAGTGTCAAGGAGAAAAGTGGTCAATAGGTCCATGTATGAATTTTATGTTACCAGTAGGTAAATATTGATCCTTGAGGGGAAATAGGTCCATGGGAAAAAATATGTCCAGGGTGGAAAATGAGTTTATTGTGGAAAGAGTCCTAGGGGGAAATCAAGCCCATGGAGGAGAAATTGGTCAGTCGGAAAGTATGCCCATGCTATAAAAAAAAAAAAAAAAAAAAAAATCATGGGGATAACGGGTCCAAGATAGAAAACAGGTCCATAGAAGAAAAAAAAAATGTGAAAAAAGAAATCGGCCCATGGGGAAATATAGGATCGTGGGAATAATAGGTCCATGGGGATAATTGGCCCATATGAGAAACATGTCCATGAGCTGCAACACAATCCGGGGCAAAACAAGTCTATTGATGAAAGTAGATCCAAGGGGTAAACTAGGTCCATGGGGGAGGGAGGGATTGGAACATGCCCCTGAGGAAAAGTACTGTAGATGGTTGGTAGTTTGATACATAGAGGGTGTAGTAGGAGACACGTCTATGTGCTACCACTATAAAGTTGTGCTACTTAGGCATTTGTTAACGCATACTCCCTTCTTTATTGCACCTGCACTCACGGAATAAGCCCGGGTATTTTGCCTCAAGCTGTGTGTGTGTGTGTGTGTGTGTGTGTGTGTGTGCGCGTGTGTCTGTGTGTGTCATTCTGTCTGCGTATCTATGTGTGTGTTAAAGAGTTGTACTTATTTTGATTTTAATCAAACTTGGTGGAATACTTAAGGGTCAGTACATGAAGAGGCCTACTGTTTTTAGAAAAATAAGTAAGAGGTCAAGGTCAGGGTGCTAAGTCAAATGTTAACCTAGCAAAATCAACTTAGCCAGTTTCAGTGCAATTTAGACCAAACTTCCAGGAAGGGTTGAGGAAAAGGTAGGATTGAAGTGACTCACTTTTGAGATGTGTCAGTTGAAGGTGAAGATCAAATGGCAGGGGCAATGGTCGAATCATCTGTGCTTTTGCTAATAACATAACTCAACAAGTTTTTATCCACGTTTTACCAAACTTGGTGGAAAGGTTTAGAAGCAGCCAAGAAGTAATATTGTTATTTAGAACAATACGTATAAAATCATGGTAATTAGGTAAGGTGTACATCAGTTTTCTCGAATTTAGGGATGATTCTAAGAGAAGAATAGTGAATAATTAAGGCCACTGGGAAAGGTTACATGCCAAGTTCACAGATCGAGTTCAGTTTAAACAGTTTTCGTCTGATTTGAACCAAACTTAATGGACGGGTTTAGAGTCAGACACCAGTGAAGGTATTCATAAAAAACAAAAAATCAAAGGCCAAAGTCGCAGAACAAGGTCTAATTGACCCTTGTGCATATGAGTGAACAAAATAACTTAAACAGTTTTGGTCTGATTTCGATCAAACTTGATGGCTTTTGAGAACGATAGGTCAAAGTTCAGGGTCACATGGCAAGGTTAACTTTAAAAATTATTTTTCGGCGTTGACTGAAATTTGTGGAATGGTTCAGGTTAGAACAAGGATAAAGCGTTTCTGTTCTGAGGTCAATCAGTCAGAGGTCAAAATTACAGGGAAAGGTCAAAATGTAATTTTTCTGGGCAAAGTCAACTTAAATACCCTTGATCTGACTTGAACCAAAGATGATGGAACGATTAAAGATTAGGTAGAATTGAAATTATTTGATTTTGAGAGTACTATATCGAAGATCAAAGTCACAGGACAAAAAATTAAAAATGCCCTTAGACCAGTTGGTGAGTGTGGGTGGTGCCTCTGTGACTGCTCTTTCGTGGTTATAATTTTTACTACTTAAAAGTTGATTCTTCATTCCATTCCTTGCCTTTATTCTCATAATCTTGCTCAGCTTGAAATCCACTTCTAACTTTGCTAGAAACATGGTCCAAGAGGTAAAACGCTTCACAGGCAAATATTATTGTCCAAATCCGCTCGAAATAACAGCAAAGCCTGATTAAGGATTTTTTTTTTTCTCCGAATTATGAGCCGATGTTTGCATAAAAAGCACAACAGGTAATTCAACCTGTTGGGTCCCATGACAACTTTGAACAGATTATCTTTTATTACTGCTCTCTCCACTCTTTAGACATCAAATCACCGAAGCATGTGTACTGCTGGGTTGATATAGATGAAACCCAGTACAATGCAAAGCTAAAGAAAATCAATAATTTTAATTTTTAATTGAAAATTCTTTCGTCGAAGAGTATTCATTGATTTACTATGAAACATATCGGCATTAGCGTAGTGTTTCACTCATAAAAACTTTTGCTCACACACACACACACACACACACACACACACACACACACACACACACACACACTCAAAATCCTCATGAGAGAAATGAGTGAAAGTAGGGCAAACAGAACCACCAAACAACGTGTTCATGTTTTGCTTCATGATCTTATCCACTGTAAGATAATTATTTCACTCTTGTTATATTTTTTCTTTCATATTCATATTTAGAGCTTTGGTTTCTATATTCTTCAAGGGACAGAACAGGAAAAAGGCATTGATAAACATTTAATAGTAATGTAATCTAATTGACTAACTCTGTTTACCGAAGAATAGGGTGGCTATTATCAAAATAAAACTTAATTTCCATCTGAACCATTTTATTTCAGAAAATCAAAAAGGCATATAAATGGCTTTGCAAGAGTATGAATTCTTTATATAAGACTATATAAACTAAATAATTACTTGCATTTCATAAGAAAAATTTAAAAAATCATGCGATCAACTTCATTTGGTCTTTGGTGGTGAAAGTGATCGGTGGCTAGTATTGCCTTAAAAACATTGCTGGGGCAGTGGACCAGTAAGTGTCACTTCAGACTTGAAATCTACCAGGCCACTTTGGAATTACACATATTTGGTTACAGAGGGGTTAAAATGATCACCAATACGGGGTACTTTGATCAACACTAAAATATGTACTGAACTGCTTTCCTACTGTACAGTATCGCATGCTTCTGCAAATTAACCGATCTCATGCTTCTGCAAATAAAATAATCAAGAGATTAATGTTTGTGCGTGTCCTTAAAGTCATTAACATCAAACAGAAACAAATTTCATTTACGGTACCGGTATATTAAAAAAAAAAAAAAAATTATTGGTACCACAAAAAATAATGACTTTAAAGACTTACCGATATCTACAAAATATATATATATATATATATATATATATATATATATATATATATATATATATATATATATATATATATATATATATATATATATACTGTATATATATATATATATATATATATATATATATATATATATATATATATATATATATATATATATATATTATCATCACAGGGTATCGCACTGATATTTACTTCTCCTAGACATCTATACATGCATTAAATTTATAGCACACTTTACGTCTGCACACTATAGTATTTATAAGGCCTTGAGTCCGGGGAATGTTTGTAAGTTCTTGGCATCTTACTGGTCAAAACTTAGGGCTACAGACCATGCACAACAATCTGAAACAGATACAAGGCCTATTAAAATAAGCATGCTTCAAACAATATTCTATGCTTATTTTACCAATATTTTACTGGTACTGCTGATACCGGTACCAGTATTATTATTGGATCAAAGTCACACCCAAACACTGATCATAGTCGCCCCTTTCTAGTTGTTGATCATTACCTCCAGCCTTAAACATTGTGTACATGGTAAACTTTGCTGAAATATTCCTGGATAAATTCTCTATCAAACTACATATAACAGATTTTCGTGGCTTGTCTACAGTACTCGTTGTCACAAAAGTTTCCCAGTGGAAAATATTCTACATTTTTAGCGTGGTCTCTGTTTTTTTTTTTTTTTTTAGCATATTTCTACACAACGTTGTCCAGCATTTTTGTAAGCATTATGTACTAAAAACAGTAAGGATTTCATGTAATAACATACTTTTTCAAGTTTGAAATATTATCTTCACCTATTTCTTATTTTTTAGTAAAAATCGATCAGGGATCAAAGGCACCTCACGATATTAAAGTCACCCCATTACACGGTAGGCTTTAACACCAACACTCTCCAAGTATGAGTGCCTTTTTTTTTTTTTTTTTACAGGCATGGGAGCTCGCACGTGTGTGTGTGTGTGTGTGTGTGTGTGTGTGTGTGTGTGTGTGTGTGTGTGTGTGTGTGTGTGTGATTGTCTATCTGTCTATTTCCATGTATGTTAAGAAAATAGCTTACGGTATTTGTACAACTGTAGCCAAACTTGGTCAAGGACAGAGGATGAGTCAAGGAGCCAACCTAATGGTTTTTAAAGCAATAGGTCAATGTCTAGGTGGCAGGAATAGGTCAGATCTGATCAAGCGAAATCATCTAAAAATTTTATCTAATTTAGACCAAAGTTGGGGGAAGGGCCAGAATGAAATGATTCATTAGTGAGAACAATCAGTTAAAGGTCGTCATAGGGCACAGACAAAGTGTGTGAAAAAAAAAAAGAAAAAAAAAAGCTCGAACAAGTGTCATCTGATTTCAGTTTAACGTGGTGCAAGGACTGACGGTGATCCAACGAGTACACTTATCTTTTTAAACAATAGGTCAAAGGTCAAGGTCATGGGTCAGGGTCAACTTAGGCAGTTTTTATACGATACAGACAAAGCTTTGTGGAATCGTTGGCGAAAAGGCATGAATAAAAGGATATGATTTTATGAACAATCTACGATCAACAAAACAGGAAAAGTTCAGAAGCCAAGGTCGCAGGGCAAGGTCATCCCAAACAGCACCGATTTGATTTGGACCAAAATAGGTGGAAGTGTTAAGGATCAGGGGAGGACGAAGATATTCAGTTCCGCAAAAAATAAAAGGTCAAGGTCACAGGGTCAGTTCTAAGTTCTGTGTGTCTGTCTGTTAAAAAAAAAAAAAATCAATAAATAAAACAGAATTTTCTTTTATTTGGATCAAACCTGGTGAATGAGTCGAGGGTCACCCAAGAGAACAGAAGGGTAAGGATGATGGTCATTTGGCAAGGTTAATGCAAATGTATACAAAACTTTCTGGAAGGATTCATGTTAAAACATGGATGCAAAGACATTGTAAGAACATTCAAAGTTCATGAACACACAGAAATTCCAAAGGTCAAAGTCACTGAACCAAGTCAACCGAAACAGCCTTGATCTAACTGGCAAAGCTGGTGCAAATGTTAAGGGCTAGGGAGGAATGAAGTACCGGTAATGTGATTTTGAGAATATTGTGTTGAAGGTCACATACATAGTGCAAAGTCAAATAATTTGCCCTTAGACCAGGTGGTAGGCGCGTGTGTGGCACTCTCTGTGTGTTCCTTCTTATTTATTCAAGCAACCATCGGATGATAAATCTAACCTGAGAGACTTTTCCAAGTCAACCGATTAGGTATGGTCTTCATCAATATATATATATATATATATATATATATAGATATATATATATATATATATATATATATATATATATATATATATATATATATATATATCCATCATCCAATCATACATTGTCCCATGAGGAGCGTAGGAATCCGGGGCTAAGCAGTTGGTCCCGACATTTAAGATGAGAGTGACCAGCCTCACTCATCCCTGAGTGGCATTACACGAGCAATCAACCCCAACCACATCTTGGATATAAACCTTCACCGGCTCAATCCGATTGGAGCGCAATAATTACTCACTAAACCACCAGGCACCAAAATATTTTACCACCCAGCGTAGTAAATGGTTTCCTGATGTACAGGAAACCATTTGGCTTGTCACTCAGTGTAGAGTCGCCCACAGGCAGAAGGAAGAAGAAAGAATGAACGTAGGCAGAAGGACAAGGAAAGAATGAAGTAAAAGAAGACAGAAGAGGATGGAAGGAAAGATGGATGAAGGAGAGGAAAGGGCAGACACCCGACAGCAGCACTACATCGAGTGAGTGGATGGTGAGCGCCCTCACCTACCCCACATATATATATATATATATATATATATATATATATATATATATATATATATATATATATATATATATATATATATATATATATATATATATATATTATGCTGAGTGTTTTTAGGTCGACTTCTCGTCCTAAAAGCACTAGCGACTGAGCGGGGTCCTCTTTCCGGACCAGAAGTAAAGCACCCACAGAGGAACAGGAAATAAAAACTAGGCAGTATACCTTAACACATCTATTGCCTTAATTCTACACCGTTACAATATAACACAGAGTGATATTTGAGATACAGGAGACAGGGACACAAAGTTAGCCTTTGACACCACAAGGTACAGTCACACTTAATACACGATATAATGCATGTACACTAATGTCCTGAACTATATATGTTGATACCCGTATTTCACTTTTAGGCAGAATATATACTTAGTTGGAAAAAAGGGGAATAAACAAGATTAAGAGTCAGTGGGGAAATACTACTATAAATTAGACAGGGTGTGGATCGCGACACTTGACGCAGTCACTTAGTCGCGGCGGCACTTACACACAGGCTTTTGATTCACCCGCGCACCCTAGTCTCCATTCACAGTCACTGAAAGTTCTTTTGCTTGGGGACTCACACAATTACTCTCTTACTGGGGGTTTAAGTCATTTTCTGTTCTGCCGGGTATCAAGTTCTTTTAGACTAATAGCAACTGTCACTGGTTTTACACTGACCTTTACTCTGTCACTGTTCACTGTTATTTCCCCTGGTTTGTTCTCGGTACAAGGGGCGTCACTATGTACCTGTATTTCCTGAGTAATGTTCACTCCGTACTATGGGGGTGAGGGGAGAACCCTAGTGGGACCCGGCCTGCAAAGGGCAATGCACTACCAGCGGGGGAGTCACTGCCCGGGTCCTACTCGTCGGTGAGGTGCAGGGAGGCCCTTCTGTCTGGGGGCCTCAACCTGAGAGGTGGCCCTCGAATCAGAGCCTCGTTGGTGGGGTGCAGGGAGGCCCTTCTGTCTGGGGGCCTCAACCTGAGAGGTGGCCCTCGGGACTGGGGCCGAACAGCTGGAGGAGTCGGGCCGTCGTCTCTGGCTCCGTGGAGTGAGGGAGCCTGGGTTGCCCTCGTCTGGAGTCTGCTGGTCGGGCCTGGGGGTCCTGGGACTGCGGGCGCCTATAGGGAGAGGCGCCGACAGGGCTGGGCTGCGGCACCGTCTCCGTCAGGTGTCTGGTAGGAACAGAGATCTCCCTGGCGTAGGAGGTAGGTCCAGTATCGGGCCTTGCCACCACTCTGGCGACACCTCCGGGGCAACGCTCCCAGATGGTGATGAAGGGCTCCCACGGGGGAAGAGGCAGGAGATGGATTCATGGAGTCCGTGTCCTCTCCGCTACGTACTGAAGCCGGAGCCTCGGGTCGCCTTACCCTGGTGCGTACTGCGGCTGTGGCCGTGAGCCTACCCGTTGTACAAGGAGCAACTGAAGGGCGTACAGTGGCTGCTCCTTCCCTGCCACGTACAGTGGCCGTCGGCGCGGTGTTGCTACCATAGTAGGGAAAAGCAGGAGAGGGGTGCACAGGGGCCGCACTCTCTCCGGTACATACTGATGCTATAGTCAAGGGTCTCTCTACCCTGGTACGTGCTTCAGCTGTGGCCGTTAACCTACCTGTCTTACGAGGAGCAACTGAAGGGCGTACAGTGGCCGCTCCTTCCCCGCCACGTACAGTGACCGTCGGAGCAGTGTTGCTGCTGTAGTAGGGAAAAGCTGCACGTACTGTAGCCAAGGGCCTCTCTACCCTGGTACGTACTTTGGCCATAGCCGGGAGCTGATGTTCCCCTCGAGAAGCAACTGAAGGGCGTACAGTGGCCACTACTTCCCCGCCACGTACAGTGGCCATCGGGGTGGTGTTGCTCCCGTAGGATAGAACAGCAGGAGAATGATGCACAGGGGCAACTCTCTCTCCGGTGTGTACTAAGGCCGTAGCCGAGGGTCTCACTACCCTGGTACACTCTTTAGGCCGTAGCCTTGGGCCTCCTGCCCTTGATGGTGTAACAATAGCCGTCAACACGGTGTTACCTGGGACTGAATCTTGTTCAGTCCCACCCCAATTCTGGTGATGGCTGTCCCTCCCGCAAGGTCGTTGGCTTTTTCCGGTCACCTGGTGTTGGGGGGAAAAGGGACTCAGAATAGTAGTGTCCCGGTGACCCTCTTGACCTGGGTCACTAGCCCCACCGTTGTGTCCTCCTGGGGTGGTGGTGTGGTAGCAGCCCGGTGGTGGGGTGGGGGGTGGCGGGGGAGGGGTCCGACGGCGGGTATTTTACCACCCTCCGTGGTAGAAAAGTCACGACCCCGTGACTGAAGGTGGTATGTGCAGTGGTGGGATGTGGGAGCAGTGGGGGGGCGCCTTCTGTGTCTTCCTCATCTTACTTTCCTTCTTTGAGGCTTGGGGCAATTGGCGTATGGTGGGGAGGCTTGTAGGTGCTCTTGTGTTGTTTTGCTGCGCCGGGCAGCTTTTAGCTGTTCACGAATGTTGTGGATTGGGCACTCAGGGCAGCAAGGAGAAAATTCCCACGGATTTATGGCGATGAGATCCGTGGGGAATTGCTTGATTTCACCGATGCGTTTGGGGGAGGAGTGGACGGCTAGAAGGCGCCTTATTAAGTTGATATCTTTATTCAGGTCTCCCTTCGGTTCATGTATTATGAAGTGTTCTGTAATGAAACCGGGGAGGATCCTGAGGAGTTTGTGGAATATGAGTTGTTCCCAGGTTTTTGCTTCTGTGCCCGGGTACGCAGCAGTGATGAGCTGCCTAGCCTGGATGAAGGTGTCATCGAGGCTTCCGTCGTATGTGAGGGCGTCTAGTTGCGATACGGCTACAACTGTGCCCAGAGATGGCGTCACTGCCTGTTTCACAATTTGTTTGAATTGATCCCATTATAGTCTCGGGACAATTTTCGGAGAGACAGTGGCGATTATTTTACCCAGGTTAGGTAATGTGACTGCTATCTTTTCTGTCTGAGTCGAACCCTATGTCTAAGAAGGGTTTAACCATATCTAAATACACATCAATGTCACATTGGTCTGGGTTGAATTTCAGCAACTGAGTGTGCAGTTTGGCTGACGTTGTGCAAGTTTTCCTTTATTGTTCCTCCGTGCTTTATTCGGATCCAGAACCACCGCTTGCCACCAGTGTTATCCTGAGTGTTTTTAGGTTGACTTCTCGTCCTAAAAGCATTAGCGACTGAGCGGGGTCCACTTTCCGGACCGGAAGTAAAGCACGCACAGAGGAACAGGACATAAAAACCAGGCAGTATACCTTAACACATCTATTGCCTTAATTCTACACCATTACAATATAACACAGAGTGATATTTGAGATACAGGAGAGAGGGACACAGAGTTAGCCTTTGACACCACAAGGTACAGTCACACTTAATACATGATATAATGCATGTACACTAATGCCCTGAACTATATATGTTGATACCCGTATTTCACTTTTAGGCAGAATATATACTTAGTTGGAAACAAGGGGAATAAACAAGATTAAGAGTCCGTGGGGGAAATACTACTATAAATAAGACAGGGTGCGGATCACGACACATGACGCAGTCACTTAGTCACGGCGACACTTACACACAGGCTTTTGATTCATCCGCGCACCCTAGTCTCCATTCACAGTCACTGAAAGTTCTTTTGCTTGGGGACTCACACAATTACTCTCTTACTGGGGGTTTAAGTCATTTTCTGTTTTGCCGGGTATCGAGTTCTTTTAGACTAATAGCAACTGTCACTGGTTTTACACTGGTCTTTACTCGGTCACTGTTCACTGTTATTTCCCCTGGTTTGTTCTCGGTACAAGGGACGTCACTATGTACCTGTATTTCCTGGGTAATGTTCACTCCATAGTATGGGCATGAGGGGAGAACCCTAGTGGAACCCGGCCTACAAACGGCAATGCACTACTCACAGGGGAGTCACTGCCCGGGTCCTACTCGTCGGTGAGGTGCAGGGAGGCCCTCCTGTCTGGGGGCCTCGACCTGAGAGGTGGCCCTCGAATCAGAGCCTTGTTGGTGGGGTGCAGGGAGGCCCTTCTGTCTGGGGGCCTCAACCTGAGAGGTGGCCCTCGGGACTGGGGCCGAACAGCTGGAGGAGTCGGGCCGTCGTCTCTGGCTCCGTGGAGTGAGGGAGCCTGGGTTGTCTTCGTCTGGAGTCTGCTGGTCGGGCCTGGGGGTCCTGGGACTGCGGGCGCCTATAGGGAGAGGCGCCGAGAGGGCTGGGCTGCGGCACCGTCTCCGTCAGGTGTCTGGTAGGAACAGAGATCTCCCTGGCATAGGAGGTAGGTCCAGTATCGGGCCTTGCCACCACTCTGGCGACACCTCCGGGGCAACACTCCCAGATGGTGATGAAGGGCTCCCACGGGGGAAGAGGCAGGAGATGGATTCACAGAGTCCGTGTCCTCTCCACTACGTACTGAAGCCGGAGCCTCGGGTCGCCTTACCCTGGTGCGTACTGCGGCTGTGGCCGTGAGCCTACCTGTTGTACAAGGAGCAACTGAAGGGCGTACAGTGGCCGCTCCTTCCCCGCCACGTACAGTGGCCGTCGGCGCGGTGTTGCTCCCATAGTAGGGAAAAGCAGGAGAGGGGTGCACAGGGGCCGCGCTCTCTCTGGTAAATACTGATGCTATAGTTAAGGGTCTCTCTACCCTGGTACGTGCTTCAGCTGTGGCCGTTAACCTACCTGTCTTACGAGGAGCAACTGAAGGGCGTACAGTGGCCGCTCCTTCCTCGCCACGTACAGTGACCGTCAGTGCAGTGTTGCTGCTGTAGTAGGGAAAAGCTGCACGTACTGTAGCCAAGGGCCTCTCTACCCTGGGTACGTACTTTGACCGTAGCCGGGAGCTGATCTTCCCCTCGAGAAGCAACCGAAGGGCGTACAGTGGCCACTCCTTCCCCGCCACGTACAGTGGCCATCGGGGTGGTGTTGCTCCCGTAGGATAGAACAGCAGGAGAATGATGCACAGAGGCAACTCTCTCTCCGGTGTGTACTAAGGCCGTAGCCGAGGGTCTCACTACCCTGGTACACTCGTTAGGCCGTAGCCTTGGGCCTCCTGCCCTTGATGGTGTAACAATAGCCGTCAACACGGTGTTACCTGGGACTGAATCTTGTTCAGTCCCACCCCAATTCTTGTGATGGCTGTCCCTCCCGCAAGGTCGTTGGCTTTTTCCGGTCACCTGGTGTTGGGGGGAAAAGGGACTCAGGATAGTAGTGTCCCGGTGACCCTCTTGACCTGGGTCACTAGCCTCACCGTTGTGTCCTCCTGGGGTGGTGGTGTGGTAGCAGCCCGGTGGTGGGGTGGGGGGTGGCGGGGGGGGGGTCCGGCGGCGGGTATTTTACCACCCTCCGTGGTAGAAAAGTCACGACCCCGTGACTGAAGGTGGTATGTGCAGTGGTGGGATGTGGGGGCAGTGGGGGGGCGCCTTCTGTGTCTTCCTCGTCTTACTTTCCTTCTTTGAGGCTTGGGGCAATTGGCGTATGGTGGGGAGGCTTGTAGGCGCTCTTGTGTTGTTTTGCTGTGCCGGGCAGCTTTTAGCTTTTAGCGAATGTTGTGGATTGGGCACTCAGGGCAGCAAGGAGAAAATTCCCACGGATTTATGGCGATGAGATCCGTGGGGAATTGCTTGATTTCACCGATGCGTTTGGGGGAGGAGTGGACGGCTAGAAGGCGCCTTATTAAGTTGATTTCTTTATTCAGGTCTCCCGTCGGTTTATGTATTATGAAGTGTTCTGTAATGAAACCGGGGAGGATCCTGAGGAGTTTGTGGAATATGAGTTGTTCCCAGGTTTTTGCGTCTGTGCCCGGGTACACAGCAGTGATGAGCTGCCTAGCCTGGATGAAGGTGTCATCGAGGCTTCCGACGTATGTGAGGGCGTCTAGTTGCGATAAGGCTACAGCTGTGCCCAGAGATGGCGTCACTGCCTGTTTCACAATTTGTTTGAATTGATCCCATTTTAGTCTCGGGACAATTTTCGGAGAGACAGTGGCGATTATTTTACCCAGGTTAGGTAATGTGACTGCTATCTTTTCTCTGTCTGAGTTGAACCCTATGTCTAAATACACATCAATGTCACATTGGTCCGGGTTGAATTTCGGCAACTGAGTGTGCAGTTTGGCTGACATTGTGCAAGTTTTCCTTTATTATTCCTCCGTGCTTTATTCGGATCCAGAACCACCGCTTGCCACCAGTGTTATCCTGAGTGTTTTTAGGTTGACTTCTCGTCCTAAAAGCACTAGCGACTGAGCGGGGTCCTCTTTCCGGACCGGAAGTAAAGCACGCACAGAGGAACAGGACATAAAAACCAGGCAGTATACCTTAACACATCTATTGCCTTAATTCTACACCATTACAATATAACACAGAGTGATATTTGAGATACAGGAGAGAGGGACACAGAGTTAGCCTTTGACACCACAAGGTACAGTCACACTTAATACATGATATAATGCATGTACACTAATTTCCTGAACTATATATGTTGATACCCGTATTTCACTTTTAGGCAGAGTATATACTTAGTTGGAAACAAGGGGAATAAACAAGATTAAGAGTCCGTGGGGGAAATACTACTATAAATTAGACAGGGTGCGAATCGCGACACATGACGCAGTCACTTAGTCGCGGCGACACTTACACACAGGCTTTTGATTCACCCGCGCACCCTAGTCTCCATTCACAGTCACTGAAAGTTCTTTTGCTTGGGGACTCACACAATTACTCTCTTACTGGGGGTTTAAGTCATTTTCTGTTTTGCCGGGTATCGAGTTCTTTTAGACTAATAGCAACTGTCACTGGTTTTACACTGGTCTTTACTCGGTCACTGTTCACTGTTATTTCCCCTGGTTTGTTCTCGGTACAAGGGGCGTCACTATGTACCTGTATTTCCTGGGTAATGTTCACTCCATAGTATGGGCATGAGGGGAGAACCCTAGTGGGACCCGGCCTGCAAACGGCAATGCACTACTCACAGGGGAGTCACTGCCCGGGTCCTACTCGTCAGTGAGGTGCAGGGAGGCCCTCCTGTCTGGGGGCCTCGACCTGAGAGGTGGCCCTCGAATCAGAGCCTCGTTGGTGGGGTGCAGGGAGGCCCTTCTGTCTGGGGGCCTCGACCTGAGAGGTGGCCCTCGGGACTGGGGCCGAACAGCTGGAGGAGTCAGACCTGTCGTCTATGGCTCTGTGGAGTGAGGGAGCCTGGGTTGTCTTCGTCTGGAGTCTGCTGGTCGGGCATGGGGGTCCTGGAACTGTGGGCGCCTATAGGGAGAGGTGCCTACAGGGCTGGGCTGTGGCACCGTCTCCGTCGGGTGTCTGGCAGGAACAGAGATCTCCCAGGCGTAGGAGGTAGGTCCGGTATCAGGCCTTGCCACCACTCTGGCGACACCTCCGGGGCATCACTCCTGGATGGTGACGAAGGGCTCCCACAGGGGGAAGAGGCAGGAGATGGATTCACGGAGTCCATGTCCTCTCCGCTACTTACTGAAGCCGGAGCCTCGGGTCGCCTTACCCTGGTGCGTACTGCGGCTGTGGCCGTGAGCCTACCTGTTGTACAAGGAGCAACTGAAGGGCGTACAGTGGCCACTCCTTCCCCGCCACGTACAGTGGCCGTCGGCGCGGTGTTGCTCCCATAGTAGGGAAAAGCAGGAGAGGGGTGCACAGGGGCCGCGCTCTCTCTGGTACATACTGATGCTATAGTTAAGGGTCTCTCTACCCTGGTATGTGCTTCAGCTGTGGCCGTTAACCTACCTGTCTTACGAGGAGCAACTGAAGGGCGTACAGTGGCCGCTCCTTCCCCGCCACTTACAGTGACCGTCGGAGCAGTGTTGCTGCTGTAGTAGGGAAAAGCTGCATGTACTGTAGCCAAGGGCCTCTCTACTCTGGGTACGTACTTTGGCCGTAGCCGGGAGCCGATCTTCCCCTCGAGAAGCAACCGAAGGGCGTACAGTGGCCGCTCCTTCACGCCACGTACAGTGGCTGTCGGCGCGGTGTTTCTCCCGTAGGATAGAACAGCAGGAGAGGAATGCACAGAGGCAACTCTCTCTCCGATGTGTACTAAGGCCGTAGCCGAGGGTTTCACTACCCTGGTACACTCTTTAGGCCGTAGCCTTGGGCCTCCTGCCCTTGAGGGTGTAACAATAGCTGTCAACACGGTGTTACCTGGGACTGAATCTTGTTCAGTCCCACCCCAATTCTGGCGATGGCTGTCCTGCCCGCAAGGTCGTTGGCTTTTTCCGGTCACCTGGTGTTGCAGGGAAAAGGGACTCAGGACAGTAGTGTCCCGGTGACCCTCTTGACCTGGGTCACTAGCCCCACCGTTGTGTCCTCCTGGGGTGGTGGTGTGGTAGCGGCCCGGTGGTGAGGTGGGTGGTCCGGCAGCGGGTATTTTAATCTCTCTCTCTCTCTGTATATATATATATATATATATATATATGACTCAGATACACAGAGAGTTGGCCAGCATGCTCTCCAGTACAAGTTTCTCTAACTATCTACACCAAACTACATGCACAGTACACACTACACTTCCTTTTCCAAAATTCAAAAAATTATTGCATCTCATCACCCAGCCTCGGAGTCCCCAGGGGGGGGGGGACCACAAATGCCACCACCTTCCGCCCCTCTCCCGGTGATGACTCAAGATGCCTGGAACCACTGTCTGACTCTCTTCTTCTTCATTTCTGCAACATTCGTGGCCTTTCCTCTAACTTTTGCTCTGTTGAGCACCACCTCTCCTCCTCTAAACCTCACCTTCTTTTTCTAACTGAGACTCAGCTGTCTGAGGCAACTGACAGCAAACCCTTTGCTGTATCCTCCTACTTTCTCTATACTCATTTCAAAGCCAAAGTGGCTATTGTGTATATATACGCAACAACTTATCTTGCTCTAGTGTTCCTGAACTCAATTCTTTGGAATTCTCTACACTCTGGCTTCGGCTTTCCTGTCATTCTCTGACTAAATATATCTGTGCTGTTTACTTATCCCCTAATTCTAGTGACCATCAAAAATTCTTCGACCATCTTACTTGTACAATGGAACACATTCTATCCATTTCTCCTTTCTCTGAAATATCCATTCTAGGAGATTTCAATGTTCACCACCACCTTTGGCTCTCCTCTCCTTTCACTGATCCACCAGATGAACAAGCCTACATCTTTTGTATCCTTAATGACCTAGAGCAGCTTGTACGGCACCCTACCCGTATCCCAGACCGCATTGGAGAGAGCACCAACATACTTGACCTCTTCCATACAACTAATCCTTCTGCTTACACTGTTAATCTTTTCTCTCCGTCAGGCTCCTACGATCACAACCTTATCACCTTAACCTGTCCTATCACTCCGGTACGGCCTGTGGACCCTCCAGGGAAACATCATCTGTGGCATTTTGGAGCCGCGGATTGGGAGGCCCTCAGGCAGTACTTCTTTGCTTTTCCCTGGAATGATTATTGCTTCCATGGCCGGGAACCATCTGAGTGTCCCTTGCACGCATTACGGAGGTTATTCTCTTGGGCATGGAAGCATACAGTCCTTTCTCATATCCTTTGACTAATGCAAGAAAGCCTTGGTTTAATCATGCTTGTTCTAATGCTGTCTGCAACAAGGAGAGGGCCTACAAAAGGTACCGAAGCCAACCCACCCCTGAATCACATCATCTTTATGTTTCTACCCGGAATCATGCTCTGTTCTTTGGTCTGCTAAAAATAATTTCATTTGTACTAAATGCTCTCAACTCTCCAACTCGAATTCTTCACGCTCCTTCTGGCACCTTGCCAAAAATCTTTCTAATAACTTTACCTCATCATCCTTCCCTCCTCTTTTCTACTCTGATGGTTCTGTAGCTATTTCTTCTACTGATAAAGCAGATTTCTTCGCTCAGACTTTCTCCTCCAATTCCACCTTAAACAATTCCGGTGCTGTTCCTCCATCAGTTCCCCTCTTTGACTTCCTCATGGCTGACATTAAAATTTCATCAGCTGATGTATTTTCTGCCATCACTGGCCTCAGTACTAACAAGGCATATGGGCCTGATGGAGTCCCTCCTGTTGTTCTCAAGAACTGTGCTTCTGTGCTTACACCCTGCCGAGGCAAACTCTTTCGCCTTTGTCTGTCAACTTGTACCTTTCCTTCTTGCTGGAAGTTTGCTCTCATTCAGCCAGTCCCAAAGAAGGGTGGCCACTCCCAACCCTCCAACTATCGTCCAATTGCTTTAATGTCCTGTATTTCAAAAGTTTTCGAGTAAATTCTCAATAAAAAAATTTTAAGGCATCTTTCCTATCACAATCTTCTTTCTCATCGTCAGTACGTGTTCCGTCAGGGACGCTCCACTGGCGATCTTCTCCTACCTTTCAGACTCCTGGTCATCCTTCTGTCGGGACTTTGGCGAAAGCTTTGCCATTGCACTTGACATGTCAAATGCTTTCGATCGAGTCTGGCATAAATCTTTAATTTCCAAACTGCCCTCTTATGGTTTCTACCCTTCTATCTGTGCCTTCGTCTCTAGCTTCCTTTCTGGTCGTTCCATAGCCGCTGTCACAGACAGCCATCGTTCTTCTCCTGGATCTATCAACAGTGGTGTTCCTCAGCCCTCTGTCCTATCATGAACCCTCTTCCTTGTATTCATCAATGACCTTCTAAGCTGTACATCTAACTCTATCCGCTCAAATGCTGATGACTCCATCCTTCACCTTTCCATTCGGTTCCCGCAACGCCCATCTCAGCAGTTACTTCAAGAAACAAGGGATGAGGCTATGGCACACCTAATGTCTGACTTGGCTCGTATCTCTGACTGGGGTAAAAATAATCTGGTTGTTTTTAATGTTTCTAAGACTCAGTTCTTACACCTATCAACCCGACAAAATCTTCCACAGGTATACCCACTAATGTTTAATAATATTCAGCTTAATCCTGCATCATCCTTGAACATGCTTGGGGTTTCATTTGCTCGGGACTTATCTTGGAAAGATCATATTACATCTCTTGTAAAATCTGCTTCCAAGAGATTGGGTGTGCTAAGTCGACTCCGTTCTTTCTTTACCCGTGCACATTTGTTGACTCTATACAGGAGTTTTATCCCCCCCTGTGTGAAGTACAACTCTCATGTGTGGGGAGGCTCCCCACATACAGCTCTTCTCAATAGGGTGGAGTCAAAGGCTTTTCGTCTCATTAACTCTCCTCCTCTTACTGACTCCCTTCAACTTCTGTGTCTTCGCCGCACTGTTGCATCTTTATCTCTTTTCTATCACTGCTTTAATGGTCACTGCTCCTCTGAACTGTCTGCATGCATTCCTCCACCTCTACGACTGGCGCGTAGCACCCGTCTAACAGCAAACTCTCATCCTTTTTCTGTCCAACTCTCTAATGCGTGAGTTAACCGTTACTCCCAGACTTTCATTTATGCGACAGGTCAACTCTGGAACTGTCTTCCTCTGTCTTTACTTCCTGCTGCCTATGATCTCCAGTCTTTCAAACGCAGTGTGTCCAGGCATCTTGAAATGATCGGATCTTGAATTTGGCTCTCTATTGTATTTTGTTATTCTCTTGGAGGGAACTGTTATTGCGGGCTCATGGCCTTTGGTTCCTTCTTCTTCGCATAATATATATATATATATATATATATATATATATATATATATATATATATATATATATCCAGCCATCCATCATCCAATCCTACATTTTCCCATGAGGAGCGTAGGAATCCGGGGCTAAGCAGTTGGTCCCGACATTTAAGATGAGAATGACCAGCCTCACTCATCCCTGAGTGGTATTACACGAACACTCAACCCCAAGCATCCCTTGGATATAAACCTTCACCGACTCAATCCGATTGGAGCGCAATAATTACTCTCTAAACCACCAGGCGCCAAAATTTGGTTATATGGTTACCACCCAGCGTAGTAATTGGTTTCCTGGTGTACAAGAAACCATTTGGCTTGTCACTCAGTGTAGAGTCGCCCACAGGCAGAAGGAAGAGGAAAGAATGAAGGAAAGAAAGACAGAAGAGGTAGTGTAAAGTTACCCGTAGGCAGAAGGACAAGGAAAAAATGAAGGAATGGAAGACAGAAGAGGATGGAAGGAAAGATGGATGGAGGAGAGGAAAGGGCAGACACCCGACAGCAGCACTACATCGAGTGAGTGGATGGTGAACGCCCCCACCTACCATAAAAATATATATATATATATATATATATATATATATATATATATATATATATATATATATATATATATATATATATATATATATATATATATGTATATATATATATCGTTATATTATATACTGTGTATACTGTACATCTTTTTTGTCTATAATATGCCTGCCTGTCTATCTATCTATCTATGTATCTCTGTCTTCCTATTAATCTATCTGTCCATTTATGTCTGTCTCACTATCTATCTACGAAGTATGTTTCCGTTTACCTGTCTACCTACTTATTTACCTTTCTACCTATGCATATATAATGTTCACTGGGGCCATCTGGACTAAGTTTATATCCTGCTACTACACAATTAGTTTTATTTTCTCCTTAACTTTGCATATATTTTTGAGTGTTTCCAGCTTTTTTCCCATTGGTCAGCGACATAATATGACAATACTAAACCTTTTTTTTGTATTTTGACCAAGTTAAATTGAGTATAAATAATTTGCCAGCCATAAATAAACAGCATTAAATGAACTAAGATATCGTCGACATATGTAATGCCTGATATATAAACATATTAATTAAAATTATGTTTGAACACAAGGATACCTCTCTCATGGGTTGCTCTCTTCGCCATTTATACACTTGGTTACTTGATGAATTTTCCGCACTCAATTCAATGGCGTCTGATGGGTATAATAGGACAAGGGCTGTATTACTGAACCTGAAATCACGAAGCCCCTATTTATCTTACGATAATTTCTGAAGTGCAGTAAAGTATAAATACATAAAGTATGTGGCCTCTCATCGTTGCTGATTGCACTCTGTAATATGGGATGCAGGCAGGTAAGAATGAATAACCACAAGCGTTTCGTGGATATTCGTCAAAACTTAGGGGGCTTGACATCACAAACTCAGTTTTCATAATACAGTCGTAACATTAGTCCAGGGTTATTATTTTTAGAGAGACTGTCTTGTTTTGTGGATTTACATTAGACACAGTTATATGCCTACATTTCATTATTCTGAGTGATATTGTAAAGAATGCGTCAGCCATAGAGGGATGTTAACCGCGATATCACTATAGTTCATTTACCTTAACTTGGTGGTTTTCGTCTTTCTACAAATTGTTTTTCGGAGGTCAGTGGCAGAACAGTGCAATATCACATCTTTAGATAATTTGTATGTCACTTCTTCGTGACTAGCTTCATAGTCTAGCGTTAATGTTTGTTGCAGGTAAGCATACAAAATGGCGAGATGACAAAATTAAACCAAGAATTTAAGGATTTTCGTCTTTCCCTATTTACTCGCATTTTACGTAGGTCAGTGGATGGTTTGAGTAATAATACGCCACAACATCTTTCCACAGCACCACTTCGTGACTAGCAACATATTCTACCGTTAACCTGTCGCTACAGCTCAGAAATCGGACTGGAGAGATAGTAAATTTAGGTCGAGCAAAAGTGAAGAGAGTAAAATGCCCTCACGGTATAGAAAGACCACTGATCAACGTCGACTGGGTGTGCGGAACGATGGTGGTGATATGCATCCTTAGAACATCAGAACACCGGGCTCCTCAGTGACCGTTACCACTGGCTGATCCCGCGCCTAACTACGATAATTTTTCTTATAACTGACTCATTTCACTTAAATTTAGCCTAAATCTGTTAATGATGCATCTTGAATACTGAGCTGTAGAAGCAGATTAACGACAGAATATGATGCTGGTCATGAAGAATGGCTATGGAATGGATCCAAAATCGGAGCATTGTCTCATTCAGCCTTTCAGCTACGTAATTAAGCCACCAAAAGACGAAAAATTGGGCAGAATAAACGGAAAAACTTATAAAGATTGTTTAGGTAGGAGGAATAGAAGACATGGGAAGACCCGGCACTCTGAGGTAAATGACTGTAAATGTGTTTGTGAATCCAAGACAAATTTGCTCAGCGCCCTGAATCCGATGACGTATTATTTTCCTTTTTACTGTTAACCACGCCAGAAGGTGATAGATGGTGGCGACCATCATCTCATTTGCTGTAGTGCTGCCTACATATTCCTTCACCTTTATCGTTAATTTCCTGTCTGCCCTCCTCCTTTCAAACTGTAAATCTTTCATCCTTCATGTCACATTTCATTATTCTTTTTTCAACTTCAGGTGGCTCTGCACTGAGTGATAAGCTTAATGGTTTCCTGCAACCTAAGACACCATTTACAACGCTGAGTGGTTACCAAATTACCAAAGAAAGGGGTGCTGTGGAGCCTACTATGATGTCCCTGTTCATTGGGTGGAGAGATGCAAATGCGGCGTCCATTCAGGAAACAAATTTCCACACCCTTCCAGGACCCTCGCCGTGGCAAGGCGTTGTCCAGCGCGAGGGAACATTGGTTCACTGCACGGGGTGGCCATGAATGGGTGGTGGTTTGTTTGCGGTTGATGGCTGGTCGGCCAGACAGGCCGGGGTAACTGAACAACAACGACTAAAGCAAGATCATTATAGTCAGTTTGGGGAAGACATCTCACACTGAATGAGTCCAGGAAGCCAAGACCTAACCACCCTAGCTCAGAAAGCATCTCCTAAACTAAACAAATCCTATTTGTAGCAAGAGTGACACGGAAAGTGTGTTGCTGGAAGGGCTGATGTTGATACAGTAGCCTCACAACGAGTGAGCTTCTTGGAAATGAGAGAGAGAGAGAGAGAGAGAGAGAGAGAGAGAGAGAGAGAGAGAGAGACCGGAGGTCGAACAAAAGACATTCATGTGTCCGCGTAGTGGATAATAAGACGTATGAAAATGAAGAGAAGCGTTCGTCACTGTTAATGAAGGACGATGTGACTCGTCTGGCGGTGTGCAAACGGATATAAATATATTAATTTGATGTAGCGGTGTTTAGGATTATGGAAAAAAAATTGTTGGTGTTGTTGCTGGATACAAACCAGGTAGACTACCGGCTGAGGTTGGTCTTTTCTACGGCCCATCATCCTTCTTCCGTGGGACTGGGAGTGAGTGCACTGGAGCTTACATAACTGGGCAGGCTGCATGGCTACTGTATAACCAATGGCACCGCGTGAAGACGCTCCTTGCAGTACCTTGGATCATAGCGGGGTCAAGCCGTATTCACAGCAGATCAGGGGGTTTATAGCTGCCCTACCTTACCAGATGATTTGTGTATCTGGTACGTTGGTTTATTGTGCTCCTCAAGCAACATTATTTCGTATAAAATATTGATGTAAATGAAAACAGGAGAATAAGAAACTTAAATTTCCAAAATAAATCAATAAAGACGAGGCGCTAGAAAGCCTACTAAACTAACGAAAATAAGGAGTTTACAATACGGAAGGATGAGGAGTAATATTTGATGCAGAGTATACTGTAGACTGTAAAAGAGATATATAATAAAATACATCCATATAGCTAAAGAAATTTATTAGCTAAACATATTACAAAAAATCACTAAGTAAATGGTGAAAAGAAAATTGAAAATAAATATTAATTACCTGTGACAAAAGAAAGAAAACGCCAAAAAATAAATGACAGAAATGAAATAAACACTGAATGATAATGATATGACAAAACATGACAAAGTAAAGATATGGTGTACAGAAAGAAAAGAGGATTGTTTGAGCAAAACTTCGTGTGTGTGTGTGTGTGTGTGTGTGTGTGTGTGTGTGTGTGTGTGTGTGTGTGTGTGTGTGTGTGTGTGTGTGTGTGTGTGTGCGTGTGTGTGTGTGTGGAAAAAAACTGGTAAACGAGAAGGTGAGGAGCAACGTTACAAAAATGAGGGAAAAATGTCAAGTAGTAAAGGGTAAAGCAGGGAGAAGCGAGAGGGAGAAATGGCACAGGGGGAGGAACAAAAAGGGTAAAAGTAGGGGGGGAAAGTGTGTAGGGGGAAGGGGGAATGGCAGGGGGATATGAATCATTACGTGGCTTGTTTAGGACGAAGACAGGAAGTGGGAGCAGAAGCAGTAGGGAAAGACAGAGAGGAGAGAGAGAGAGAGAGAGAGAGAGAGAGAGAGAGAGACTGTTGATTTGTTGCCTGTGTGTGTGTGTGTGTGTGTGTGTGTGTGTGTGTGTGTGTGTGTGTGTGTGTGTGTGTGTGTGTGTGTGTGTGTGTGTGTGTGTGTGTATGTATAAAACGTGTGTACAGTATGTGGCCCATGATTATATGAATATTTTCAAGTTTATTTTAGAATACACGTACAGTATACAAATATCCGTGTTCTGCCTGCTAAATTTTAATACGTTGTCAATGGCTATCAGCGCCACCTTGTCGTGCTGGAGGAAAAACAAAAACGAACTCAGATCATTAATCTTTAGCACGCATTTTCACTGAGTACACTCACATGCCTCCTCCTCAAGTACCTCCCTCCCCATGCAAAAGCTCATCGTACCGTATTGTCTGTCCTCGATGTTGGTTTACCACCCCAGTCTCTGATCCTTTGAGCATGTTATGATATAATACTCTGCTGATCTCAAAACACTAATCCTATTTCACCCACTTTTCACAAGCCACACTTTCCTATCTCAACACGACAGCCTAAACAAGGTAAGAGGACTCACAGAACACATACCTTCGCCAACGCCTATACCATACAACTCATATCACTACCAAAACATAATAAGCTCACTCTTGGCCTGTCATCCACATATCCACAAAAATTTCATGAAGTCCATCAATAACTGTCTGAGATATCTTATGGACAAGCAAACAAAAATCAGTTATGAACCGGGAATCGAACTCGACGAAACTTTTGTCACTTCTTTCTTGGCAATGACTCATTTATCCACAAAGTTTTACTGAAACCCACCAATAACTTTAAAAAAAAATAGACAAACAAACACACAAACAGGCACACAAACAGGCAAGCTGGGGTGAATACCTGACCTCCTCCAACTTCGTTGGGGAAGGTAAAAAAAAAAATCAGGCCCATCCCATTCTTTTCTTGGCTGAACATTGCCGATTCTTCATCAACCCTGTGGCAGTTCCATGGCACGACGCAGGTGATGCTGTCGAAGAACGTGCTTATTACTGTGAGTTAATTTATGAATAGGTTTACGTGCATTACTTCAGAATATGTCTGTATAATAATTATATAAGTGTACAGTACGTGACCATATATGTATGTGCGTATTCAAGTGTTCGTGTGATGATAAATTACTGTGCATGAAAGTATGCTTGTTTATGTCTGTATGTGTTTGTATATACGGAACTGATTGACTTATATATATATATATATATATATATATATATATATATATATATATATATATATATATATATATATATATATATATATATATATATATATATATATATATTTGTCCGTTCTCCCCTTTGGGGCTAAGATGCGAATGAATGTGTTTGAATGGATGAGTAAAAGGGGAGTTTGTCGTCCTGTCTCGGCTAACTCCCTTTCCGTGGGCGAAGCAGCCTAGGTATATATATATATATATATATATATATATATATATATATATATATATATATATATATATATGGAGCCTCTGTGGTAGAGTGTGCGTTTTCGTACATGGGAGAACGAGGGTTCGCGCCCTGCCAGGGTAATAAACTTTGGGAGCGTTCTTCCGGCCACGTACTGCTTTGGCGGACATAAGGGGTGCTGTGGTTGAACCAATGTCTTGTACTATAAAGTATGCTTGCACCCAGCGGCTTGCGTGGGCCGATTACACTTGGTTCACAGACTACACACACATCCAAAGCCACTCCAACACTACAATTACACTTACAAGCACTTCTCACCCTACATACAATCTCTACTAGACAGCCTAAGCCACTTGGTAGAGATACATTGGCTGTATCGTCCCCACTTCGGTCAGGATAGGCCGGTCCTGCAGTGGATACTCAAACGGCTGATGATGGTGATGATTATATACTGTATATATATATATATATATATATATACTGTATATATATATATATATATATACATTACAGTATATAATGTGTGTGTGTGTGTGTGTGTGTGTGTGTGTGTGTGTGTGTGTGTGTGTGTGTGTGTGTGTGTGTGTGTGTGTGTGTGTGTGTGTGTGTGTGTGTGTGTGTGTGTGTGTGTGTGTGCTCATTAATTTTGGAGAGAACGAACAATTATATGTTTATGTGTATGCGTCACTGTATACAGTATACGCATGTATTGTGTTCATATGTACATGTGGCTACGTGAATTACTTATGGACGTGTTGAGTGATGTGTGCTCAGAATCAGGTGGCTCATTGATTTTCTGCGAACTTGGGGTAGGATTTTCAAACGTACGTGTATTTGCGATCAATTCCTTGTCAATCTTGGAATTTCATTACAGGAAGGACAAGGAGAGTGTAATATCGTCCCATATCATTTATTCCATCTGGAGCAAGAAACCACAGTTGCGAGAAGGACAATACCATTAGATACTTTGTTTTTTCAGGAAGAACGATGAAGGGAGAGTACAGAAACTTATCTTGTCTGTCGTTCTTCCTGTAGATCAAAATCTGAGTTAGGAGAGGAAGCTGATTGGAAATATATTCGAGACACTCTACCTCTGGTTTGCTTCGGTCTACAGAAGCCGTTCAAAAATTACGTAGCGCTTTGTTTCCACTTAAATTTATATTCCCCCGCCTCCGTAACTCTCTGGAGCACCAACCCAACTGCCCCTAAAATATTATGTAGCACTTTGAACCCTTCCCCCCACTTCCTTCCGGGCTTTCACCAACTGCTAAATAATAAATAGAGGCACGCAAAGACCGTTAAATTTGCACCAAAATTTGAATTTTCATCATACTTTGTGAATTTCCAAATGCAAAAATGATGGACGTGGTAGTAACGCCTACTGTTAGTAACAGGCTCGTTATTTTCTGTGCGAGGGAGTAAAAGGTGATGTGATTCAGTTTTGAGAACAATCGGTCAGAGGTAGAAGTCAACGGGTAAAGTCATATGTTTGGTCCCTTAACACAGGTGGATTTGATTAGAGTTGGACCAAACTTTATGAAACGATTTAAGGTTAGCTGAGGATGACATTATTCTATTTTTACAACAATAAATCAGAGGACAAGGTTACAAGGTAAGGTCAGCTTCAACATTTTTATGCAACTTCAACAAAGCTTGCTAGATGGGCTGACGATCGAGTAATAATAAAGTAATTCGATTTTCAGAGAAATCAGTCAAAGCTCATTGGGCACGAGGAAAGGTCAATAGTACGGACTTTAGATCATTTTATAGGACAAGTCGGCGCCTGTCGTGTCCGAGCACGTTGCTCATAAGCTTAGAAGCATGATGACAAATCTCTTTATAGACAATGGCTCAGAAGCGGGGATGTTTAAATGCAAGGAAGAAGGAACCAAAGGTAAGAAGCCAGCAGTACTGTTCCCTCCAAGGAAAAAAAAAAAAAAGCTAAGTTCAAGACCACTTCACTAATAGAGCTCTGGACACAATGTGTTTAATGGATTGGAGGTCATAGGCAGAAGGAAAAAACACAAAGGAAGACAAGTCCTGAGCATGTACGAAGAACTTGGAGTATCAGTTAGTTCTTGCATTATAGAGCTGAACAGACAAGGGATGGGAATTTCCTCCCAAATAGGTGTAATGGGTCCGCCGTAATGGAAGAGGGATGGAAGCAGACAGTTCAGAAGAACAGTGGAAGAAAAGAGAGTAAGATGCAATAATGCGGAAAAAGACAGAGAGAGACTGAAGGGAGTCAGTAATACGAGGGAAGTAATGAAACAAAAAGACTTTGTCTCCACCCTGTCGAGAAGAGCTGACTGTGGAGAGCTCCCTCACACATGATAGCTGTACTATGCACAGGGGAGAATAAAACCTCTGTACAAAGTGAACAGCTGTGATACAAAGTGAACAGCTCTGATGGGTTAAAGAAGACATGAATCGGCTTAGCATACCTAATCTCTTGGAAGAAGATTTTGCAAAAGAGGCAATGGTATATCTCCATGATAAACTCCGGGAGAATAAAACCTGAAGTACGTTAAGAGATAATGCAGAGCTGAGTAGGATATAATTAAATATTAACCTTATTGAGTTTATCACGTCTATAAGATATTACATCTTAACCAAACTCCAAAATCAAGGATACCCACTGATCGTGCATACTGGCCATTTGGCCGCTTGTAAAGCTCGGGTGTTGCACTGAGTTTCTGTATCATTCTTGCTTCAACCAAAAGATTGAATTTGGTTTAGGAAAGCAATCTAGAGAAGAAGTTATTAAAGGCTATACATTACCACTTCAGGTAGAACATTAAATCCTAAGGCAATAGAGCCTGCATCAGTTGATGTTATATCAAAGTCCCCACTGTACTTTGAGCAGGGTCAACAGTAAATGTTTTAGAATCTGTGGCTAGAGAATCGAATTATGTGGAAGAGAAGAAAGGGGAGATTTTACAGATAATTTAGCTTTTCCATACACCTCTCTTTTTCCTCTTCCCTTTCTTTTCCCTCCCCTTTTCCCTGTTCCCCTTCCATCCCCTTGCCCTTTCCCCACCTTTCCCCTTTCACCCTCCATCCATTGGATCTAAAGCCATATTGAATGAAAAGGTGGAAAGAACCGTAAGAGAGGAGGCAAAGGAAAGAGGAATGTAGTGAAACAGGAATGAAAAGACGGACATACGGATCAAATTTTTATGTAAAATACGAGGAATCAGGGGGTAGTGAGTTATTATGTGTGCATGTTTGTGGGGAAGGGGTAAGGCTGACCATGGAGCGTTTAAAAATATGTGTCCGTGGGTGGTGCACAGATAAGTGAATGTGTGTATCTTTGCATGTGCATGAGAGACTGAATGTTTGCATATGAATGTAAGGATGAAAAGTATTTGAGCAGAAGCAACGCATGAGTGTGTGTGTGTGTGTGTGTGTGTGTGTGTGTGTGTGTGTGTGTGTGTGTGTGTGTGTGTGTGTGTGTGTGTGTGTGTGTGTGCGCGAAATGGGAATGTGAAGGAATGTTCTTAAAAACTGCGAAGATGTGTATATCTTACAGTAGAGGTTACCAATACTTTTTCTGATCTTTGCGCTACTTTTCACCTTTGGCTTGACCTATTGCCCTGCATTGACGAGCATTTCCATTAGTGAAAGACAACTTTCTGAGAGTGCGTGTAGACTGCGCTTAGGTTTAGGATTCCTAAATCACAATCCCATTTTTGTTTATGTATAGGCAACCTTTATATGAACATAAAAATGTCGCAGAAGAGAGAGAGAGAGAGAGAGAGAGAGAGAGAGAGAGCGAACTCCCTGATTGCAAAGGAAAACAAGGATAAGAGACGAAAGTGCAGAGGGCTGGAAACTCCCTTCTTGTATTGGCCTGGATGTGTGAGTTTAGTTTTTCTATTACATGAAAAGGTTGTGTCGTATATCCCACGAGGCGGGAAGGCGAGGGGATGCTGATGAAAGACGCCTTCGCATGGTGGCACAGACTAAGGAGGGCGGTGGACTGAGGAGACCAGCTTCAGTTTGTAGTGCGCTGGGTTCGCTTCCAGATGAACCTGAAGCCATACAAGAAGAAGAAGGGTGAAGTTTTACCAATGATTTATTTTTCTGATTCATATTAACGATATCTAAAGTCGTAGCTTTAGGTTCTACCAGGTCATGCTAATTTTGGTAGCTGTTGTTAGGACGACGATGATACTTATCTATTAAAAATCCAACAGGAAAGTTAAGATTACATCAGATGAAGCAATTATACATTAGGTTCGGAATCTTCGATGTAGAATACGTAGTAAGTTATGATGTGATTTGTTTTGCATGAGAGTATGGTAAGAGTAATGGCGTGATAATTTGTATGAAGGTGGGGCAGTGTGTGGCTGGATTGAGGTTGTGACTGTGTGTGTGGTACTGTCAGTAGGTGGGCTAAGTAGGTGTGGTAGTGTGGCAAGGGTCAGTGTGTGTGGTGTGAGGGTGTGGTGGTGTGGGTAATGTGGGAATGCGTAAGAGTGAGTGGCTGAAAGGATGGAGTGCGACTGTGACTATGTGGGTGGGGTAAGAGTGTGAGGGTGTGTCTGAGTTGCGTGAAGGTATGATAATGTGTGTGAGGGGAGTGATGGGTTGTAGCGTGTGGTTGGGTTAAGTGTCCTGTAGTTTGTGAGTTGGGTTAGGGTCCTGTACTTTGAGCTGGGTATGGGTGTTGTAGTGTATCGTTTCCTACACCGTGCGGGGTCAGATTGACCCAAACACATCTTTTAAATGATGCCATTTAGCCACTTATTGTTTTAGGGATCTGGCGTACCATGACGTCGTTTGTATTTGCCCAGTGTATCAGCACACAACATTTAAGTGAAAAAACTCTTATAGTTTAGGAGTTAGGAGGGCGCAAACTTCACTAAGGGTCGTCCTGTATCCCAGCTAGCATTCCGTGTAACAAATATTATATATATATATATATATATATATATATATATATATATATATATATAATTATATCAGGTTCAAGATATTATTGACCATGTCACTAAATGTTGAGATGTTCTACAGTCAGCGGGGGAAAATCGTAGAAGATCCTCCCATTTCTGACGCTGATAATGGCACCTGTAGTGATTTTTCTTATGTTACAATCATTCAGAGGTTTTCTGAACATATATTTCAATCTTGTTTATGTTTTAAACATAGATTCAGCCTAATTATTCGTGTCATTTTATTTTCATGATTGTGTTTTTTTTTCAACAGTATTATAACTGATAATACATTCATTTTATTTGCTAAGAGCATGCTGAGTGAATGAATGATGTAACCTAAAAGTATATGCCAAATTATTCATTACATGTGCAGACTTTAAGAAATTTTGAAGAATTTCATAAAGATTTTACTCTCATAAAAAAAAATAATAACGCAAAAGGGACATATGGACTGGCTAAACGTGCAGCGTCCTGGCCAACATACGTACCAAATATAACATTTGTAACTTTGTGGATATGGCAGGAATCCACCAATTAAGTTGAGGTCTTTCAAGATCCCACATGGCGTTCCTGGTTACGTTCCGATCTGGCTTACGAAAGGGTATGGGTGGAGTAAGAGTATTATGGTGTATAAGCAGGGTAAGGGCTGTGTTGTGTGGGTGGGGTAAGGGTTGTATTGTGTGGGTGGGGTAAGGGTGGTGTTGTGTGGGTGGGGTAAGGGCTGTGTTGTGTGGGTGGGGTAAGGGCTGTGTTGTGTGGGTGGGGTAAGGGCTGTATTGTGTGGGTGGGGTAAGGGTGGTGTTGTGTGGGTGGGGTAAGGGTGGTGTTGTGTGGGTGGGGTAAGGGTGGTGTTGTGTGGGTGGGGTAAGGGTGGTGTTGTGTGGATGGGGTAAGGGTGGTGTTGTGTGGGTGGGGTAAGGGTGATGTTGTATATGGATGGGGTAAGAATATTGAAGTGTAAGAATATTGTAATGTACGAGTATTGTAGTGTAAGAATATTGTAGTGTGTGTGGGGGGTAAGAGTGTTATAGTGTGTGTGTGGGGTAAGGGTGTTGTGGTGTGTGTGTGGGGTAAGGGTGTTGTGGTGTGTGGGTGGGGTAAGGGTGTTGTGGTGTGTGGGTGGGAAAAGGGTGTTGTGGTGTGTGGGTGGGAAAAGGGTGTTGTGGTGTGTGGGTGGGAAAAAGATGTTATGGTGTGTGGGAGGGATAAGGGTGTTGCGGTGTGTGGGTGGGGTAAGGGTGTTGTGGTGTGTGGGTGGGGTGAGGGTGTTGAAGTGTGTGGGAGGGATAAGGGTGTTGTGGTGTGTGGGTGGGGTGAGGGTGTTGTGGTGTGTGGGTGGGGTAAGCGTGTTGTTCTGTGTGAGTGTATGTATATATATTTTCAACTACTGTAATTTCAGTGTTGAATTATTGCTTAAGGGCCGTAAAAATCTGTGTAATCTTTGTCCTTGTGTAACTCTGTGTCACCTTAAATAACTCTACCCTTTCTTATGGTAAGGGGGAAACAGTGAGGCAAGAATTAGGGAAGAAAATTGGAAAAATATAATTAAAATGAGAGAGAGAGAGAGAGAGAGAGAGAGAGAGAGAGAGAGAGAGAGAGAGAGAGAGAGAGAGAGAGTAACATCTGTCAATTCACTGACTTACTGACCTTATGGTTAGTAGGTGGCCCAGCCTTCATATTAAACCACTAGAGTAAAAACGCTCTAAACTAAATAAAATCATCGGGTGTAGGCCAGACTCAAAATCTTAATGTGTGATGCCATTCAAGAAAGGGTTTCCAAAACAGTCTTAATTCTCTGAGTTAAAACGATGTCCCATAGTTAACTGTAATAGCCGGCAGCTACACATGACACTATGAAAATCGAGGATACCTGGTGTGACTTGCTGTTAGAAAGATTTATACATTGTTAAGCCACTCATCTTCTATTCCAGCAAACACCAAATGATTTTATTCAGATAAGTGAGTCATAGAACCGTAACAGATTTAATATCATAATCATTAACCATCTCATTTTATAGAATAACTCAAGTACTGTATTTCAGCTGACGTCATACGATTTTATTCAGATGGACGTGAGTCACAGAAGCCTAACTGAATTAATGATTCTATGGTTAACCCTTTCATCACGGCAACAGCTTTAGTATTTTATTCCAGCCAACGCCAGACAGTGATAACCAGATGCAAATGCGTTCTATGGGCCTGAGAGGATAAAGGGAAATTAGACAATAGGACAGCAAATCACCTGCATATGGTATACTTTGGCAGTCACCTGTACAAAAACATAAAAGCTACTCATTACAAATTCAGAGTGCTCCAAGGAAACTTAAGAGAATCAATACAGAACTTGTCCTGCAAGAGAATGAACTGATAAAAAAAGAAGAAAAAGGTTATCTTAGTTTTGCACACTAATATTTTTGTCTTACTTTGCATACGTTTTACTTGCGTAAAAGTTATACCTAATTCACATTGTGCATATGTTTTAGTTGCTCAAGAGTTATACCTAATCAAGCACACACACACACACACACACACACACACACACACACACACACACACACACACACACACACACACACACAATATAAAGACAAAAAAATATATATATATATATATCTATATATATATATATATATATATATATATATATATATATATATATATATATATATATATATATATATATATATAAAGTACAAACATTTTACCGGCAAAATGAGTAACCCTTCATTGTACGTGATGCCTAGATATTTTATAAAATGCCTAAAACTTACAAAATGTAAAATATGATCATCTATACGCTTTTTCTAGTTATTCTGTGGATTACCAAGTTTGTTTCAGGCAACGTGTGAAACGACCAAACTGCAGCAAACAGACAAACTGTGAAATCAGTCCTTTCATTCACGTTATGTTAATTTTGGCTTCGGTTAGGTTAGGTTGGGATAATCTAGGATAAGTTTTGTTTACGTTAGCCAAAGTTAGTAAGGTTAGGTTAGGTTAGACTATTTTAGATAAACTCTTAACATAAATAAGCGTTCGTCTAACTCACCTAACCTAACCTAACCTAACCTGGTCTATCCCAGATTAATCTATCTTAAACTTAACCTACTGTATTATCCCAGCCTAACCCCCTGTTGACTTCCATATCATACTTGCCAAAAAATGCCAGACATTATATAGAATGCCTAGGCATTCTGAACAATAACGAAATTTCACACAATGTCACTAATATATATATATATATATATATATATATATATATATATATATATATATATATATATATATATATATATATATATATATATATATATATATATATATATATATATATATAAGCACCCAGACACCCACCCACACCCACACCCACACATTATATATATATATATATATATATATATATATATATATATATATATATATATATATATATATATATATATATATATATGCTCATATCCTCAAGGAAAATTGAAACACGGAATATCCCGAACTCTTTCGTGTATTCACTTCTTCACAAAAGTGCTTCGTATTTCCCTTTTCCATGTGGATATCAGCATATCATTGAATCATGTGTGATTATGTCATGTATTTACGTCTTTATTAATAATTATATATATATATATATATATATATATATATATATATAGATAGATAGATAGATAGATAGATAGATAGATAGATAGATAGATAGATAGATATAGATATAGCTAGATAGATAGATATAGATATAGATAGATAAATAGATAGATAGATACTAATCGATAAATGTGTGTGTGTGTGAGAGAGAGAGTGAGAGAGAGAGAGAGAGAGAGAGAGAGAGAGAGAGAGAGAGAGAGAGAGAGAGAGAGTGAGAGATAGAGAGAGAGAGATTGTTGACTGGCTGGCTCATCAGTCATTCAGTTCGACCTTTTGATATAACATTCTCCCCCTGCTTGTTCCTCGCCAATGCCTCTCTCTCCTGTCTTGCCTCCTCTGTCCATTTTATACTTCTACTTTCTATTTCTAATTTCCTCGTCACTATACCTCCCATAACCTTCCTCCCCTTTCTTCCTTCTCCCACTTTTATTTCCTCTTCTTTCCCCTGCTTCCCCTCCGTTCGCTTCCACTCTCTGTAGCTCCCCTCACCTACCTCCCCTTCCCTCTACCTCACTTCTCTCCCTCTGTTTCGCCTCCCGCTTCCTCTGCCTCCTCCTACCTCATCATCCATATGCCTCCCTCTCTGTCACTCTCCCTCTCTTTCCCTCCCTCTCTCTCTCTCTGTCTGTTTGTCCCCCTCCCCCTTTTCCCTCCTCCCATCTCCTCCATCTGCCTTCCTCTCTCATGCCCTTTCCCAACTCTCTCCCCCTCTGTCTCCCCCCTACTCCTCCGTATGTCCTCCTCTCCCTCCTTCCCCCACCCTCCCTTCCCAATTTCTCTCTCTCTTCCTCCCTCTTCCTCTGCCTCTTCTCCCCCTCCCTCTTCCGTCACTCCTGCTCCCTCTGCCTCACCTTTCTCCCCCTTTCTACATTTGCCATTCTACTACCTCTTTGGAGTCGTTGGTTTACTGGGTGACACACTGAAATCTCAACAGGAAGGACCCGAGTTTCATTTCCAGATAAATCAAACTGGTGATCACGGTTTGTTTTTCCCTTTTTCCTATCCAGCCAGCAATGTATCGGGATCCGAAAATAACGCTGACTGTCTCGGATCGTCTTATGTGGGAGAACTGGGCCTTAAGCACCAGGCTCACCTTGGCTTTACTGACACATGTGTGGTCGATGGCGTGAAACTTTGTCTTCTTCTGCTACTACTTCTTTCCTCCATATCTTCTGCTTCTCGCTTTGCTTTCCATATATTTATTTAAGAAAAAGTTATGAAAATTTTTGTGGAATCTGTAGAAGAGGACACAGTTTTTATTTTTATTTATTTATTTTATCTTTTTAAGAATCACTTTCCTTTGTACACGTCTTCCCCCCTCCCCCCCTCTCTCTCTTGGTATCATGATAATCTTATATTACTGTCATTCCAACTTATTATACCTGTTGTTTCTTGTTCTGATTTTGCCCTTTTCTATTTGTCATTTAAGTTTAACATTTTCCCTTATTCTCCATTTTCATGCATATTTACCACCTCCCGTCCACCTCCTCCCCGTCTCCATATCCACTGTCTGGTTCTCCCCTTCCTCCCCATGAGTGTGTCCACTGAGCTTCCTTACTCTTTACTCCCTCCCCCATCTTACCCCACACCCTGCACTCTCCGGCCAGTGCCCCACTCCAATATAATCTCAACTGGCGGTATCTTACATATAGCGTGGACGGCTAGGTCTGCTTGTCTTGGAGTGGATGAGTCAGTGGGAGGACGACATTAACAAACAATATATGGCAAGTATTGAAAACCCCGATCAGGCAGTATGCACAGAACAAGATGAATCATCCGGTGATGAGTAACGTTTTATATGGACCTCATATTTATCTTTTTATTATATATATATATATATATATATATATATATATATATATATATATATATATATATATATATATATACAGTTTATATCTGCCTACATATCTATCTCTCTATCTCTATTTACTTATTTATAAGAGAGAGAGAGAGAGGGAGAGAGAGAGAGAAAGAGTTATAATTTTATGTGTGCCTAACGTCGACGAAGTGACTTACTACCTTTTAAGAATCACGTCAGTAAAAAGAAAGAATATTTTGCCATTTTCAAGGGAAGTAAATAGTGTTCTTTTTAGAAGGGGCGGGGGATGCAATTTACACACCTAATTTAGATTAAGAGATAGTAAAACACTCTATGATGGAACAAAAACCAACGTAGTTATTGCAAATGTTGTCATTAGGAGCGACTTTATTAAACCGGCCAGTGACTGTAGTATCTTTTATAGAGATAAAAGAAGTATAACATTTAACTTGCTACAAAGAACGCATTCAAAAGTTATGAAAAATCAATTTAAGGGATCATGTTAATAGATACATTCGACCATGCCGTAACAATCAATGAAGTTATAATATCGCCACTTTACTTTTGCAGATGAGAATTTTAGTGTAAGAGATCACAACGCAGTCAAACTAGAAATTAATCTCTTAGTCCCTAATTTCAGTAGAAGCTAATGTCAAGAATATGACACACGAATGACCATTTAATCTTAACATGAGTTAATACAATGAAATGACAATTGAAGAAGCGCTGGATTCATTCATATGTTTCTATATACTGAACAATTCTAAACCAAAACATTATCTTGATGAGTAAGTGAAGTAACAAATAAGCTGAGAATCCAACACTGGAGCAGTCAAGAAATTACCCATCACAAGGACAAAAAAGAAATTTAAAGTGGCAGGGAATAATTAATTCGGTATTTATCAGATAACAGCGTTTATGCGCATAAACTATTAAGAATAAAAAAAGACCTACTGCTGATCAATCCAATGCAATCAACAGATACTTTTTTTTTTCTTTACTAAGAAGTAAAAAAAAAAGAAAATCTGTAAAGGCTGGCAAAAGGTCCTTTCTAAAACCCATGAGGCAGCTTGACTCACGCTAACCAGACAACAGCTCAATACTTAAAGAATCCTTTAATAGTGTTTTCAAAAGAGAGTGACGTAAACATCACAAATGGTCTTCTCGGATGCAGATGATGATAATTTATTATCTGAAGCTGAAGAACACAAAGTGCGCGTTTCCCCCAAAAAAATTTTCTTGCAAATATAAATTTCATTCAGTTACTGACGAGCAGTCATAAAAGCACTCAGTGGAAACTTGCTAGCGTTACAAATCTTTTACCACAGAAGCAGTAAAAAATATTTAATTTCTTTCGAATTTTACACTGAATTCGGTGACGTAATTTCTTGCTTTATATTCGCTGCCACCAAATAATTTCATACAGTTCAGGGCAGACCTCTTGTAGTGGAAGGTTAACGAAGACTATATCTAATTCCACCAGTCCAAAGTCTCTCCCAGGCTGAATGTCACCGGACGGTGGCAAACGCAAAACGTGGTGCATCATCACAGTGAACAGGCTGGCCTTCACACCGATGACGTATTTGTTCGTTTTGTTTTTGCTACCACCAGGCGATGAGAATCATCTTAATATGAATTTCTTGTAATGACAATGTCATTGAAATTTATATCTAACCTCTGCAGTTCGAAAAGTCTGACGTTAGCTCAACAAACTCATATGGAGGCAGCAGAAATAAATAGAAAAATATATCCTTGACTTAAAAAGGTTACGAAAAACAGTAAGAAAAAAATATTAGAGACTGTAATGGACAACCAATACACACACACACACACACACACACACACACACACACACACACATATCTATCTATCGATAGATAGATAGATAGATATAGACATATAGATAGATAGATATAGATAGATAGATAGATAGATAGATATAGACATATAGATAGATAGATATAGATAGATAGATAGATAGATATAGACAGATAGATAGATAGATATAGATAGGTAGATAGATAGATAGATATGTATATATAAACTGTCACTGTTGGAAATAAGGTAGGGACAAGCACAGGAACACCAAAGGTCACGAACAATGATGTAGCAAAACCGGTAGGTTATCATTTTATGCCCTGTATGTGTTACTAGCAAAATGGGAAACCCGTCATTGTATACAGTAGAATGCATAAAATTTCAAGACAGGGTATAAAATAAAACCATCTGCACACACTTCCTTGGTATTCTGTTGGTGACCGACTTTGTTTTAGGCAACGTGTGAAACGACCAAACTGCAGCAAACAGATAAACTGTGAAATCAGTCACTTCATTTACGCTAGGTTAATTTAGGCTGCGGTTAGGTTGGGCTGGGATAATCTAGGTTAAGTTTAGGTTAGATTTGGCTAGGTTTGTAAGCTTAGGTTAGGTTAGGTTAGGTTAATTTAGAAAAGCGCTTAACATAACTAAGCTTTCTTCCAAATTTACTCAACCTAACTTGGCCTAATCTAACTTAAACCTAATCTAGATTATCCCATCCTAACCCCGTGTTGTCTATTATATTATAAGTTGCCCCAAAACGCTAGACATTCTATGGAATACCTAGGCATTCTCTTCAATACCTTAGTTTCACATAATGCCGGTAACATATGGACACTGAGTATATTTCACATTCCTTAAATACTCGTATATGCTCTGCTCCACAGTACACCAGCCAGTTTGTTCCTACAGTAATACCTTCTAAAATTCGCACCTAGTTGGCTGCACAAGGAAATTTATAAAATCGCTAGGTATACGAGAATGTATGAAATAATATGACATCGCGGACAAAAAAAGCGTGGGGGCAGTATTTTACGGTACGGCTAATATGAAGTGTTACGAAAGACATTCGATTTCTGCGAGACAGTTTATGTGTGTGTGTGTGTGTGTGTGTGTGTGTGTGTGTGTGTGTGTGTGTGTGTGTGTGTGTGTGTGTGTGTGTGTGTGTGTGTGTGCAGTAAGGGCAGGGTTTACGAGAGGCAGTCAGATCCCGGACTCCGCTTCTCCGCGTGTCCTGATTCATTTAAGAATTGTCCATCGATTCACCCACTGGACGAACATGCCTGCTGCTTCACACCATGATATTTGACATCAACCTTGTGGTGGCAATCGTCCTCTTTCTTATAAAACTTTGGGATCTCGAAGCCAGCAGTCTTTCCGATCCTACCAGAAGAGGGCGGCAGTGCAAGGAAGAAACATAGACAGTTAAAAGATTTCCAACATTTTCAAGGGAATCCAGGATGTTGTGCACACCACTGAAGTACACTGACATACTGATGCAAATTGCCATGGTGAGTAATGAACCTACAGTAACAGCATCCCAGAAGTTTTGTGTGTAGCTTGACGCTGACCCTATAACACCCTGAAGAAAAAAAAAATAAAAAAGGAAATAAATAAAATTGACAAAGGTGTGCGGAAGTAACTGTACTGTACAAGGAAAAATTTTATCAAGATTGAAATGAACTGCCCGCGAAATAAATAACACCAAAATTTAAAATGTTTAGAAGAAGAAGAAGAAAGAAAGAAAGAAGAAAAAATTAAGAAAAAAGAAAAAGGGAGAAGAAGAAGAAGAAGAAGAAGAAGAAGAAGAAGAAGAAGAAGGAGGAGGAGGAGGAGGAGGAGGAGGAGGAGGTGGAGGAGGAGAAGGAGAAGGAGGAGGAGGAGGAGGAAGAGGAGGAGGAGGAGGAGGAAGAGGAGAAGGAGGAAACCCGAGCAAATACAGTAGGTCTCCACACTAGGATCTGGAGACCAAATAACACACTTACCTACCCACTCACCAGGTCTTTTTGGTAACCCCTGTTAACCACAGACACCTTCACAGATCATATTCACATACCCTTCACATTTTTTCTGTCTCCTCGTCATGTATATGTATTTACCGGACTATTTTTAAATGATAATTGTCAAAAGCCTTGCCTACTGGCTAGGGACTGGCATGTGACGAATTTGATTATCCATGTGTACATGCTGTCTGTTCACCTGTCGTTGCTATAACAGACTTTAAACTTGTTATGTGAAAATAAGCTTTCTGTCCCGTCTTCTCAGTATGGATGCCAGTTCAGTGAAACTAATATTGAAATACCCTTTTCTGGTAAGAAATTTTTTAAAATGATATTTATCAACATTTAATATTATTCTAACACTACTGCATATTTTTGGAGATTATTTTAACGACTTTCTTCCACCTTTTGAGACATTACTCTCTGTGGAGTTGGTTTGTTATGTTTCTTCTCCAGTGTAACTAATCCGATAAGAAGTGTAAGTCAGGTAGTTGACGGCATAATACCATTCAACATATTTAATTTAGATTTTCGTAAAGCCTTAAATATGTATTCATCAATATTCTCGGGAATACATTATAACCTCGTTTCCATATCAGCCGAATGTGCAAAAGACACAAATAAAAAAGGTGATAAAATATTTAAGAGCCTTGTGGATTAAACTAGGCGATTAGGATAAGGTAACTACAGTGACGTGAAAATGGGTAGATAACGAGGGTACTGTCAAGTAATTAATGCACTATGGTGATAATATTAAGTACAAGTGGCCGATGTTTCATATGCAGCAAGGAGTCATTTGCAATGATTTGAATATCACTGAAGAGTAGGGTACGGGTAACAGTATATCGGGATGCAAGGCTTCACTGCAAATAACTTGGAGAAAATAAAATGATATAATCTTCAAACGTTTTGTCTAATGTTAGATCACATATGTACGGTACTGACACCCAAAACTTAACAACCTTAACGAAATATGTCACTACTGAATCACGCTAATCCAGTCTCCTCCAACACACGAACTTCTAACTCACATTTACCCTCACCCCGCCACTCAGGCGGTATTCCCGGGATATGAGGCCACTAAAGTAACTCTGGCTGTAAAAAATTTACATTTCACTTACTTTCAAGTTTACAGTATATACCAAACCAAACCTTGCCCTCTTGCTTCTCCTTATATTGCCCGTTAATGGCATTATAACTGCACACTCCAAGTATAAAGGGCCAAACAGCAGTACTTTCATTTTACTACACCAAACACATTTCACCATATTGTGTAATAGCCGCGCTTAACGCTCGGGGGCCAAAGAGTAAAATAGCCACACCAAGCACATGTAACTCATATTTGGCCATCGCCTACATTTTTATTGCAGAGTTCCGATATTTCCATGTATAAAACTCTCTCTTGTTTGTAATCAATCTTGTGTATGCATTTAATGTGTTGGTGTGTATCCAGTATATCAACGTGTGTTCACCCATAGCTGTATAATTTTAATAACACTATTGGCACAACACTACTTCCATTACTACCTCTACTACTACTACTACTACTACTACTATTACTAATAATAATAATCGTTTGAGCAAGCGAAGAGAGCGGGAACACCATATTTAGTCAGAATTTGGATCCCCGACATATGTACCCGAGAGAGAGATTTATCGCATCAGCAAGAAATGGGGTCAGGGGTCGGGAGGAAAACTCCGTAGTACAGTAGCGATCTTTTTTTTTGGATATCTCAGCCAATTTTGAAGTTACAAGAAAGAGAGACAGCAATTTGGAAATCGCATTAAAATCCTCAATTATTATTATTTCATAAACAGCCCGTGATTCCTAGTAATTTTTTCCGTAAATCGAGGAAACGCTTTTTCATAAGGCAGATTGGCGTAACAGCCGGCTGCGCAAGGAGTAACGGTCTAAGGTTGCGTAAGTAGCGCAGCAGTATTTTCTAACGATTGCTGAGAGCAACCGGGTTTTACCTTTTCAAATAATAATAATAATAATAATAATAATAATAATAATACCTTCTGTTTGCTTTTTTTTTTTTTTACTGAATCTGAGTCAAACTAATACAATACCCTGATCGACGAAAGAAAATCTGAATTTCTGATTTCTGACTCGAATCGGAGTGCACCGAGAGATTTGGTGAAAGTAATTTCGTAAGTAAGATCCCAATCTCTAGACCTAAAATTAATGCAATAGGAGTATTGGTTTTAGGAAGTGTGAAGGAATATTTTTGGTGTAGTCTATTAAGTTCTTTTTAGTATTTTCAGGTCAGGAAAGCAGAGGAAGATGATGAGCCACATGAGACAGTATTCAGCGCTGCCTGACTTGCTCGCTCGAACACGTTCCACACTTTCAGCGTGGACGCCCATTACATGCTAATAATAATAATAATAATAATAATAATAACAATGAATTATTATTATTATTATTATTATTATTATTATTATTATTGTTATATTATGTTGGTGTTGTTGGTGGTGGTGGTGGCTGTGTGGACATTTGGCACTGTTTGTGGTAGGGCAGGTATAGCTGGTCTGATTTCATCTGACACAGATCCTTAACCCCTTTTCAACTCAGTTGATGGGTTAGTATACTCAGACTGGAGGATAATCTTGGCTAATAACCAAGGGCACTCATTTATACCTCATACAATCACGAATTAACATTCAAGTTATGAGGGTGATCCATTTTACATCAGATACACCAGTCTTGTATGATGCAGCCCTAGCATGTATTCAATATGGACGGTGGGTGTTAGCGCCGAAGTGGTGACATGTAGAAGTGCATGAAATGTAGAAGGACTGCTGGGCCTTGAGAGCAGGCTGTGAAACCTATGCCCAGTGTTGAGCGCATCAAAAAAAAAAAAAAAAAAAAAAAAAAAAAAAGGTGAAACCAATTAGGCTATAGTTGTTATGGTGTTAAGGGTGATGGTGAAAACATGATGTGTTAAGCGTGATGGTGATGAGAGTGTTGGATGGTGGCTTTGGTGGTGGTGATGGTGACATTGGCATCAGTGGTTTTTTTTTTTTTTTTTTTTTTTTATGTGTCCGACTCTAGGCAAAGGCTTCAGGGCCTATATCTCGGGGGCAGTAGCCTATCCCAAGGCCCAGTAGTCCTCCTACACCTCCACATGTCACCACTTCGGCGCTAACACCCACCGTCCACATTGAATACATGCTAGGGCTGTCTCATACAGGACTGGTGTATTGGTATTAGCGGGGGTACTTTTATGACATGTCGGCAGGTCATCTGGTAGATCAGGAAAGTCTGCTTCTATGAAATTCAAATCCTTGCTGTTCTTGTGATGATGATTGTGGTGGGGTTGGTGGTGGCTCTGTTGGAGGATGTGGTGTAGACGTAGCTGGCAAGTGTGGTGGTAGTGATGGTACGGGACTGGTGGCTAGGATGGTGGTAGTAGTGGTGGTGATCCTGGTGATTATGTGAGGTTAATGCTGACGACTGTACTAAGGATGGTGGCGGTAGCTGTGGCAGGGTTGATGATGGTAGTTGTGGTAGGGTACAGTGGTGGTGCAGATGGTAAGCGTGGTGGTGGTGGGTGTGTTAACCAGTGTGATGGTGGTAGTTGCGATGGAGATAGTGCTGGTGATGGTGGTGGTGTGAATGGTGGTGGTGGCAATGCTGATCAGTGTAGTTGTGGTAGGAATTATGCCAGTCATAGTAGTGATCAAATAACTAGCATTATAGGCTGTTTACCATGATAATCAAACAAGGGCAAAAAAGACGTTGATATATTAAGTGGCGTAAGCTCCGCGAAAAGGAGGGAAACACGGATGAGAGGGGAAGGAGGAACACTGAGAGGAAGGAACGGAGAGGAAGGTGGGAAACAATGTTGTCGGGTGGGAGTGTAAGCAGGAGGGAGGAAGGGAAGACACAAGGCAGCAGAGAGAAAACAAAGGGGGTACAAAGAACAGCAAACAGCAACAGACCTACAGGTCCTTTCGGCACTGTTGTATAGAAGACTATGGCTGTGATGTTTAGTTCTGTGAAATGAAGATAAGGATAGCAAAGCAAGAAGAAGAAGAAGAAGAAGAAAAGAGAGAGAGAGAGAGAGAGAGAGAGAGAGAGAGAGAGAGAGAGAGAGAGAGAGAGAGAGAGAGATTTCATTAAAATATGACAGTATGCAATTATTTTCAAAATATTCAGCAGAAGTTGTAGTAATCCTATATTCATTATTTACTGAATACAAAAATCCAAAGAAAACATTGATGGGAAGGACTATTTTCAAGAACATTTTTCAGGAAGAAAGATAAGTTTATCAAAAATGTTACTGAGATATAAGCAAAAAACTTTGGGAAGAATGAGAAAGAAAGGGAAGAAAGGAGAGGGGAAAATGCTATGGGGTTAGTATTTTTCTCTTAACCCCTCGATCACTCTCGCCGTCCCACCTCCCCCTTTCTCTGATGACCTTTAAAATGAACAAGGCAGCTGGCATAGAGAGTCAGACATTACTCAAGGATCAGTCATCTCAGACAATAACACAAGTAAGGGAAAACTAACTTATGATCGGGACTTGTACTCTATACCAGCTATCGTCAGTCGATTTTATTCAGCTGAGAATTCATTATAGGGGTCTGGGAGATTAACAGTGAGAGTACTAGATAATACGTCACAGATATAGGGAAATAAGCGAAATGAAGGGAAATGAAGGAATATGAAATTGGTTAAGAGAGTCAAAATGAAAAAAAAAAAAAAAAAAAAAAATCAGAGAACGTATACCACGTGAAATAAAAAAGTTTGAAATGTCAATAAGTTTCATGGTATGCTCCTCAGTTAGCATTTATTATTATTATTATTATTATTATTATTATTTTTAACCCGCATAACAATGTTAGAGCGTAGATTTAGCCACCTTCAACGCCCCCATTTAGGGTGATTTTTTTTTTTAGTTTTTTATTATTTCCAAGTATTTAAGATTTATATTTAACACACTTTTTGCACCGAAAGAGGTAGAAATAACATCCAGTAAAACCTTCGGCTGTGAAAGGTCTTCCCATAGTTAAAATAGCCAGATGGTAGCAAGAAATCAAACAACAAGCCGGTAGGCTACTATTCAGCCTGTACATACAAAGGAGATCCCTTATCTGGGTAGGGTACCATCTCTAGCCTCTCTTTGGACACAGACTAAACAATCCAGACAACAGCAATAACTCGACACTTACATAAATACAATAAACAAAAAAAAAGTGAAAAAATCAATTTTGTTTTATGAAACCTTCTATATTATGTACTGATTTTCTTCATAATACACATATCTAGTCATTCCAAACCATATCAGCACCACTGAAATTTACTGGGGGTGAAAATGTGGATATTTGTTAGTGGGATGCTTTTTCTCTCCTAAGCTTATTTTTTATCGGCGTGTACGCATTTTGCGATTTTTTTTTTCTCGCACTTCCCTGTGAAGTACAGGGTGGGCTGAGAAAGCTAAAAACTGCATTGCCAGGCGCCACACGTTTCTCTGCAAGTTGGCAAGGAAAAAAAAAAATTGATGTTCGAAATCTGAAAAAAATAGTGCCGGGGCCGACCACTGGGTCCTGATCCAGACCCAAAGCCAAGGAGGGGCTAAGGGGGCATTTGCTAGGCAACGAGTAGCTGCCTGGCAACCAAAACCTTGCGGGCACAACTAGGATGTAGGCGTGTCATTGTGTCCAGGTTTGGTAGGAATCGGTTAATTCTAAAGGATTGAAGTGGCTGCCATAATTAAAGAAAAAAAAAAAAACGTTTTTTCGGCCGTTGCTAGGCAATTAGTAGTTGATCAGCAACCAAAACTGTGCCATTGGCTGGTCATTGATTCCAGGTTTGGTGGGAATCGGTTAATTCTGAAGTGCCTGCCACAATTAAAAAAGACTACAAGAAAGAAAGAAAGAAAGAAAACGCGACTAACAATAAAGGCAGCATGGATATAGCCAAAAATCGGACTGAAGTGGTTAACAATAATGGATCGATGACTCCGCCCGTCAGCCCGTTGGATACTATGGCGTTTTTTTTTTTTTCTCTGGCTGCCACTAGGCGGTTCTCTCAGGCAAAGGAAAACAACACGGCACTGAACGAGATGATTATGGCTATAACTAACCCATCATTTCCGAACAATGTGTATGTTAACCTGAATAAAATCCTTTTGTAACTTCTTGAAGAAAATAAGTATTACACACTCGGACTGAGGTTGCGGAGCCGTTCAGTCATATGCCGTATATTTTCTGGCTTTTTTTTGAATTTTAGTTTTTTGCTAACTTCTAGCTTCTACTGTTGGGCACTGAAAAGTTTAGACACCTCAGTACGGTAATTGTTTTAATTGTATTACTGATTACCACAGGTGATATTATTCAGCTTACGGAAGAATTGTCGTTGCTCAAGAAGGTAACGTCTCATATTCGAGGATGTAGTCTAACTGCTTATTCTCGCCACCTCGACATGATTTCTTTTATCAAAGGGTAAATGGAGGCAACAAATCACCTCTCCAGGTCAAAACGTCTCTTCGAAGCTGAATTAAAATGGCTGGAGTTGGCATGAACAGAATGAAATATACTTCAATGGCACTGAAGTGGATAATGAAGTTCTTGCTGAAGCCCTTTCCCACCAGATGTTTCGCCTAAAGGAAGTAAAGTCGTCTGTGTCGGAGGAATATAACTGAAAAGATGTCATCACACTAAACGGGTTCCTGAAAAATAAATGTAATTCCTCAATCCTGAAACGTCTCCACTAACATGACTGGAATTGTCTGGCAACAGTAAGAATAAAATGTAAGTGGTACCCCAAGACTAAATATGGTAAGCCACTTCAGCCAAAGAAAATCTTATCTGTCTTAGTTTTGCCATCCCAATACTATTTTAATCACTAACAATTAATACTGACTCTTTGATTTGCAGAAGGAATATATAGCCCCACTTCCCCTTGATATATATATATAATTGTGGCTTCTACAAAATTATTTCATTCAACTTAGGAAGCGTGTCCCGTTTAGGGAAATTTACCAATGTTATATATAGCTGCTGGTTCGAAAAATTTTATCTAAATCTGAGAAAGCAAATCGCCAGAGAGAGGGAAAATAAAAATGAAAAGTGGAGTCCTGTCACCAGGTACCCTTCACTTATTCAGTGCGCTCCAAAGTTTAAGAAATATCGTCTAGCGGCAGCAAAAAATAAAAATTATATAATCAAACTTAGGGATTTGAAAGACAATTTCACATTAATTATCTGAAGATGAGCTTTCGTAATGGTTGATTTATAAATCATGTCTTTTAGATTTATTCTTGTTCTCTACAGACAATTTTTACTCAAGTCTCGTGAGCACCCTAACGGTGAAGGATTTCATTCCTTTCTGTTCGAGTAACGTCGCCTTTAGTTTCTTCTGCTGCAATCACACGATTTGATTCGATATAGTAAAAGCATACTGTGTTTTTTATATGGTGCATCTAACCCCTCTAGTTCAGGAAATACCTCCTATGCTTGGGAAAATCGTCTGGAGCTCGCAAGAAATAAATAATGAATTTCCCGGCCTGACTGAGTGTATATTAAGGAAGGCTTTATCTAACCTTTCCAGTAGGAATGTTTTGTCCTAATCTGAATAAAATCGTCTGGGGATAGAAAGGATAAAATTATAATGTCTACTGGTTGAAGCGACTTAATCCTTCAACCATATAACGTCATTTTAATTTATTCATATTAATCCCAGATCATTCATTTGGCTTGAAGGAGAGTCTTCGAAATGCAGAGGTTAGATTTGGCACCCATTAAGAAAAAAAAAAAATGAGTGTGTAAGGGAGAAATAAAATTGAAATAAGACGACAAGGCAGAAGATTGAGGAAGCAATGTTGTTACCATTATCGGTTACATAGTTAGCACAGCTCTAGTGTTCCATTCCTGCCAAGGCCAGAAAACTGTATTCAGTGAAGAGCGAGTCACAGAATGGTCAGTGTGTTAAAGCTGAGAGATCAGTTGTTAACTGGCTCCCAGTGTTTGCCGATAATCTCAGGCACGCAAGAGGAGAGAATATATCCGAATTTCTTACGTCGTTGTTAACTCACCTCTGTAATGTGGGGTGCTGACTGATTAAATATAACACTGATAGGTGCTTCGCAGATGACAGTCAAATGTTGCTTAGTTCCCTTGAGTGGGGTGACATAATTATCTTATTATCCACGCTATCTCCAGAAAATTTCGTTCGTCTTAAGGTACACTTTTGTTTTGAGCATTTTTTTTTTTTTTATACATCCTTCATTAACCTCTTCACTAAAAGGCATCTCCCTGAAGTTATTAACCCTTCACCATGATGACGTCTTGCATACAGTTAGACGGGTAAGTTCACCCTAGTGAGAGCGTCTACGAGTACAACTATAGAATAAATGACGGCCATGTCTAACACAGCAAGTATGAGTAGTCTACCAAAAGAGGAATAAGGCTGTCTGGTAACAAAGGGAAGATCATAGAAAAAAAAGTCATTGTTTTGAGAGGGTTAAAATTGAAAAACAAGAAATAACCTAAAATTGCAAGTCGTCTTAGGTACGGGGATAATAACAGCACAAGAACATGGATAAAAATGGCTATATTGTATATAAGCCTTCCTTACGTTCGTTTGATTTGAGCCTTTCCGAAACAGTAGCGTTGATAATTACTTACCTGATCAGTACCGATGGTGGTAGGTGGTGGCGACCATCATCCACTCACTTGATGTAGTGCTGCCTACTTCTTCCTTAGCCTTTATCATTCTTTTTCTGTGCCTCCCCTCCTCTCTTCCTAAATCTTGCATCTTTCCTGTCACTTCTTATTCCTTTTCTTTCCTTTACAGGTGGCTTTACATTGAGTGACAAGCCAAATGGTTTCCTGTAAGCCAAGAAACCATTTACAACGCTGGGTGGTAACCATATAACCAAACCATACGTGCTCCCTACGTGTCAACAAGTGGGTTGGTGGAGGGTTAGTGCCCCTCCCCTTAAAACAAATAACTCAAAGTCAAACGGCCACCCCTTAAGGGATTATGGTGTCTGGCAATAGATAGATAGATAGATCAGTACCGAGAATAGGAGAGAGAGAGAGAGAGAGAGAGAGAGAGAGAGAGAGAGAGAGAGAGAGAGAGAGAGGAATGAAAAAACAGGACGCCCAGAACAGTAAAATGGCAATCGATAAACACAATGGCATTTAGCTCTCTCTCTCTCTCTCTCTCTGCCATTTCTTAGTCGCTATTATCGTACTGTCTATAATATAACATGGTAGCCATGACTTACGCAGGAACGATGTGATGATAATAACAGAATGTTTGTGATATATCAGTGGGTCTTATGAAAGCCACATTGCGACCGTTTGCTAACATTCTGGCTGCTCTGAGTAGCTATAAGCTGAATAAAATCGTCTTCCATGAATTGGCATAAAAACCTGAGAAGATGCAACAACGAAATGGTCAGTAGTGTTGAGCAGTTTTGAGAATATCACGGCCCTGACTCACCCTGAACTATGTCTGTCTATCTATCAGTCTATCTATCTATAGTTATATCTATCTATCTATATCTATATCTATATCTATCTATCTATCTGTATAGATAGATGGATATAGATAAATAATGATTCGATTTCTGTATGTCTGTTGGTTTGCTGGTCTGTCCGTTTGTGACCGTAAAGCGGAAAAAACGGTACATTGTGACGCAATTATTGTTAGAGGAAAGTACCACTACAGGTTCTATCTTGAAGAATAAAACAATTTCCAGTCCAATCTGGCCACTGGATTCTTTAAGCGAGAATATATATATATATATATATATATATATATATATATATATATATATATATATATATATATATATATACTGTATATATATATATATATATATATATATATATATATATATATATATATATATATATATATATATATATATATATATATATATATATCTTAGTCTTTCAATAATCTTCTCTTCTCCTTTCCTTCATTTTCTTATTCCTCCTTGGTCTTCTTCAGATTCCATCACGTTGTATCTTCATTGTTATTTCTTCATATCCATCTCCTCTCTGAACCCTTTCTTCTATTTACTGTTTTTTCTCTATCCTGCTTGCTGTCTCCCTTCATCTCTCCTCCATACCCCATCATCCTTCCTTTTCATTCCTTCCTGTCTCCCCTCTCCCTTGTTTCTCCCCTTCCCGCCTCCCCTTCCATTCTTCGTTTCCTTGTTCTTGCATCCCATCCCAGCTTCCCCATTTTTTTTATTTCCTTTCACCGTTTTCTTTCCATTCTTCGTTTCCATCTTCTTCCATCCCTTCACATCTTCCTTTGTTTCTTTATTTCCCTTCTTCCATTCCTCTCCTTGACTTCTCTCCCTCTATTCTTCCCATTGTCACACCCTTTCACCTTTTCCCTCTCTACCTTTTCCCAACGCCTTCACTTTATTCCCTTCCTTTTCTTTCTTTCCTTCCCTTTCCTTCTTTCGTTCATTTCTGTTTTCCTTTCCTATTTTTTTCCTATATTTCCCTCTTTCTCGCCTTCCCTTCCCCTTCCCCTGTTCCTTTCCTCCTTCCCCTGCCTTACCTTCCCCTGACACCTTCTGTCCTATCCCTTCTTCCTGTCCTCGCCTCTTTCCCTTTCTTTTCCTCTTGCCTTCCCTTCTTCTGTCTTAATTTCTTTTTTCCCTTCCTTTTCCTACTCTTCTTCCCTTTTTCTCCTGCCTTCCAGTCTTTCTATTTCTTCCCTTCCCCTCTCTTCACTTCCATTCCCTTTCCTTCTCTCCTCTTCCCTTCCCTCTACCTTTCTTCATTTCCTTCCTTCTCCCTTCTCCATTTTTCCTCCTATTCCCTCTCTCCGCTTCCCTTCCCTTCTCCTTTTTTCATATCCTTTCCTTTTCACTCCCTTCATTTCCCTTCAGTTTACCTCTCTTCGCTTCACATCCTTTCCCTTCTCCCCATTCCTTTCATTCTCTTCTTCACTTTTGTCCTTCCTTCAGATCTTCTTATACTTTCCCTTTCTTTAGCGTCTTCCCTTTCATTCTCTTTTTTTTTTTTTTCATTCCTTTCCCTTCTCTCATTTCCCCCACCTTCTCCCTCTCTCTCCTTCCGCTTTCTCCCCCTTTGTCCTTTTCTTTCTTCCCTCCTCCTCCTTTCCCTACTCTTTCTTCATTCGTGGTTTCTTCTTCTTCCAATCCTTTCCCTTCACCAGTTCCCGTATCTGTTTTCCTTCTCCTTTCCTTCCTTTCCTTTTTACCTGCCCTTACCTAATCTCTTTCATTACATTCTTCTCTCCTTCCCCTGCCTTCCCTCCCATTCCCCCACTTTCCTTTTCGCAGGATAGTACTGTCTCGCTCGTCTTCCTTACCAGTTCATTCTAGCATATTGATGGTTAGAAATCGCTTGAATATTTTTACGGTCTATATGGGCATTACTACTTTAGGTTCCTTTCCCGTCACTCATGTCAATCAAATCGTATGACGTTACTTAGAACAGGATGCTAGAATTGTCCCTACCATAAGACGGGTAATAATTTGTTGCATGTTATGTCTCCAGCCCATGTCAGAATTATGCACATATAAAAGTGCATGAGAAAAAGTAATGACAATTGCTAAACAGCCTCCTTAGCTCACGGTAATACGGGCCTTTTCCGTGTTAAGTACATTGCTGTTGAAACGCATTCTGAAAAATGAAAGAATTACAACATTCCTGTTTCATTCTTAATGGTGCCTGACTGCAGTATAACTATTGGTATGATCATAGACGTTACTAGTGTTCGTGGGCCCTTGGGGCCCTCTAGCACTTGCTCCTGCGGAGGGTCCTCGTGCTGCTCGCTCGCTTTCTCGTGCTTCGCACTCGTTTCCTCGCGCTTCGCGCGCATGTTGTGGTCATTTCAGGTAGTTCGAGTCACGTTTATGTGCTGTTCTATTCTAACGTTGTCACTATCGGCCGTCAAGGAGACATCGAAGGGCCCATGATGGTCCGTTCATGTGCTGTTCTAATCTAACGTTGTCACTTGGATTTATTTGCAGCTAACCAATGGTCCGTTCATGTGCTGTTCTAATCTAACGTTGTCACTTGGATTTATTTGCAGCTAACCAATTGATCGTTTACTTGCAGCTAACCAGATGATCGTGTTAATTGGCTCACCAAAGTTGTGTGCACGCAAGTCCGAGATATCAACCACTCGGCCACGGCAACCGACCGGGGGCCGGGAGCGGCGTTTTTTGGTCAGAATTTGATCGCTCATTAAATATAGTAAACGTTTTTCAATCGTGATGGGACCAAGTTTTTTCACATCAGCGAATTTTTAAAGATTTTCGTGCCACTTTCGGTGCGATTTTAATGTGTAGTTTCGGCTGCCCAAAATACACACACATTCAGACACAGACACAGACTGGAGGGCATCAGGCTGCCCTCTTTACACAACACACACATCCACATTATATTACATTACCTTAAACCAGGTATCCTCTCCCCAAAAAACACCGATCTTGTCATTACATACCATACCCATTCCACAACACATCCCTGTTCTTCCCCCCCCCCCCATAAAAAGAACCATGGCTGCTGCTATACTGGGAATCAGTGTGGTGGTTTCTCGGATGACCACCACCAGCAGGGCTGGATTGTCTGCACAAGGCCCTCCCGGTCGTCATCATGCGACTGTGCCACCTCCAGTGTTGCGGTGCCCTAAATCTGCTCGTCAGTGCAGTAAAATTTTCTTTTGCAATATTAGGGGACTTCACTCCAACATGAACTCTGTTCAAGGTTTCCTCATTTTGAATCCCCTGATCTACTATTTCTGACAAAGACACAACTAAGCTCCACCTCTGATTTAGCTAGATTTAATTTTCCTGGTTATATCTTGATTCAAAATTTCAGACCTAAAGGAGGCATAGGCCTATGTTGCCTTGCTAAATCATAAATTGCCTTGGAGGAGATTACTAAAGTTAATTGTCCTTTTTTTCGACTATTCCGTATACAAATTAAATTCTTTTGGTAAAATTAAGTATTTCTGTTGTGTTTATCGTTCCCCTAATGCCCCTCCAGAGCCGAGTTTATTTGACTCTCTGTCTTCACAACTAAGTGTCCTCAACATTAATACTGCATCAGAAATTACTATCCTGGGGGATTTTAATGTCCATAATGTTGAATGGCTCACTTATTCACCCAGAACTGATGACTCTGGTCATGAATGTGAGCTATTTGCAGACTCATTTAATCTCACTCAGTTAGTCAGTCAACCCACCCGTGTACCAGACAACCCCGATCAAAATCCCCACCTATTGGACTTGTTTCTAACAACCAATTCAGATAGTTATAATGTCGAAGTGAAGTCGCCCCTCGGATCCTCGGATCATTGTCTGATTCAAGTCACCAGTTTGACACCTACCACACCCTCCTGCTCTGAACCTGTCGTGATGACTAAATGGCACTACGACAGGGCAGACTGGGAGTGACTTCAAAATTTTCTCATGGATGTTTCTTGGACCTCCTTTTTCTCCCATGATGCAAATTCCACATTGGGCCAAATACAGGATTTCATTAAAGTCAGCATGGAAACATTCATTCCCCATCATAGTTACAGAAAAAGATGTAATTCTCCTAAATGGTTTGACCACAAATGTGCTAGAGTAACAGAACATAAAACAATAGCCTATAACACTTATACAAGGACCAAAACCAAAGAAGCCTTTAGCTATTATAAAAATATCAGAAACCATGCCAAAACTATTATCAATCTTTCTAAATCAATCTTTCTACATAGACAAACTAACAAACTACTAAACAACTCAAATGATAACAAAATATTCTGGTCATCCCTTAATTCATTCAAAACTAACCACTACCACCTCTTCCATTCCACCGTTACAGTCCCTCAATGGAAATCTAGTAAGTGACCCACGCGGAAAAGCCAACCTTCTTGTTGACATTTTTTCAACAAACTCAACCCTAAATTCAGAAAATCATAATATTCCTGTAGTTGATTTTTATTCCACTCAAATACCTCCTTTCATGATTCACACCAGATACGTACAAGCCGTATTACAGAATCTATCAGCAGACAAAGCCACTGGTCCAGATGAAATTCCTTCAATAGTACTTAAAAACTGCTCCTCAGTGTTGGCTCCTGTATGAGCAAAATTTTTCCGCTTATGCATCCGTCCCTCAACTTTTCCAGCCCCATGGAAAGAAGCAAATATCCATCTTGTTCCTAAAAAGGGGGCAACTTCTGATCCATCAAACTATAGACCAATTGCAATAACTTCCGTTCTCGGTAAAGTTTTTGAAACACTAATAAAGAAACACATAGTCAAGCATCTAGAAATCAATAAATTGATCAATGATCGGCAGTATGGATTTAGACAAGAACGTTCAACTGTAGATATTCTTTGCCTTCTTACCCAGCAGATTAACAAAACAATAGACCAACATGGTGATACACACACAGTATCCCTTGATATTTCAAAAGCATTTGACAGAGTATGGCACCAGGCCTTATTGTCTAAGATATCACACTATGGCCTTGCATCACTGGTTCCTCTAATTTCTTCTTACCTTCATAGTAGAAAAATACGGGTCATGGTAGATGGAATTTATTCTCAGTTTCATTCCATAAATGCTGGCGTACCTCAGGGATCAGTTTTGGCGCCAACCCTCTTTCTCATTCATACTAATGAGCTATCTGTCACGCACAACCCAATACACTCTTATGCTGATGACTCGACCCTTCATAGTTCTTTCACATTTAGTACCTCCTTTACACAATTTGATATTATAAATTCCCAAATAAACACAGCAGAGTCTCTGAACCAGGACCTTTCTAAATTTAATCAATGGGGACAAAAAAAATCTTGTCTCATTTAATGCTCAGAAAACTAAATACATTAATTTCTCCAATAGAAAGAGTTCCTCAGACTCTCACATAATTTTAAATGATGTCAGTATTCCCATATCCACTACAATTGATATCCTAGGTGTTACTCTAAACCCCAACCTAAGCTAGACAGCTTATGTTAAATCCCTTGCTAAGAATGCTTCTAAAAAACTGGGACTTATGTACAGAGTTCGTGAGTTCTTCACTGACGAGCAGATGGTCACAATATACAGAAGTCATGTGCGTTCTCGGATCGAATACTGTTCACCACTGTGGAGTGGATGTGGAGCGGTTGCATTGAGGCAGTTGGACAAAATTCAAAATAAAGCCATTAAATTAATCAATTATCCTGGCATAACGCAGGATCTTCCTTCGTTATCAATACATAGAGATATTGCTTCTTTAGCACTATTTTATAGATATTATTACCGTAAGTGGTCTAACGAACTGGCTTGAATTGTGCCTTCCCTTCACATTTTCTCCCGAAATACTGGGGGGGCTGGGAGCGCCCATGAACTCACACTCTCTCCCCCACCATGCAGAACCTCTGCTTATCAAAATTCATTTATCCCCAGAACTACTACTCTCTGGAATTCACTTCCTGGGAGTTGCTTCCCACATACATTTAATCCTCTCGATTTTAAATCCAATTGTTATAAGTATTTTATGAATGGAGGATGCCTTTAGGCACATGGACTTATTTTTTTTCCTTTGTTTTTCCTTCCTCCATTCATTATAAAAAAAAAACAAAAAACAGATTCAACTGACCTTCCTAAATCAGGGGCATGGTTACACCCTCGCGTTCTCAGTACCAATATAATTGTTGTTTGTCATTCTGTTTGTCCCTCTCAGTTTTTCAGTCACCTCTCCCATTTTCCCCTCCCCTCTCTAAACTCACCTCCCATCTGTCCCTCCTCCAAGTGTGTTAGAATGGATATTTGTTGTCTGGAAGACGGCGAGTTGGATTCTAGATGAGGACAGGAAACATTTTGTTGGTTAGAATACCGCAAGTAAAACGTTAATGGTCTTCCACAAGATGCACTGCAAGTTAAATAAGAAAAAAAAACAAAAACAATCGCTAACACGATCACATCAGTCCTGAATGGGATCCCTCTTGTTCTCAAGATATGCCTTTTATGATGACACCCTGCCTAAATAAACTTCCCTACTGTTGTCTTTAATTTGCACCTTATCTTATAGAAGGAGTTTAATTTTTATTCAATCCGGTCCAAGTAGGAGTAAACGTTGCTAGTTCTCTCTCAACTAACTATGCAAAGATGTTACATTTCTAAAGACTCTCATTTTTTAAAATGCATGGCAGAAGGAACCAAAGACCGGAAGCCTGCAAATTGTTCCTTCCAAGAAAAAACAATTAAAGATAACAGAGAGCCAAATTCAAGATCCGTTCATTTCGAGATGCCTGGACACACTGAGTTCGAAACACTGGAGATCATAGGCAGTAGGAAACACAGATAAAGGGAGACAGTTGCAGAGTTGACCTGTTGCATACATAAAGGACTGGGAGTAATGGTTAATTCTTGCATTAGAGAGATGGACAGAAAAGGGATATGACTTAGTTGCTAGACGGGTGTCACGCGCCCACCGTTGTGTTGCAGAAATGCAAGCATTCAGTTCTGAGGAAGTAACCATTGAAGTATCGATAGAAAAGAGATAAAGATACAACTGTGCGGTGCAGAGACAGAGGTTGAAGGGAGAAAGTAAGAGGAGGAGAGTTAATGAGATGAAAAGCCTTCAACTCCACCTTGTTAAGAAGGGCTGTGTTAGGGGAGCCTCCCCACATGTGAGACTTGTACTCTACAAATGGGCGAATAAAACCCGTTTATAAATTCAATAACTGTGCAGGGGTAAAGAAGGAATGGAGTCGTGTTAGCACACGTCATCTCTTGGAAGCAAAGTTTACAAGAGAGGTCCAAGATAAATCCCGGGTGAATGAAACCACAGGTATATTTAAAGATGATGCAGGATTGAGTTAGATAATGTTGACAGTTAGAGGGTACCCCTGTGGAAGATTTTGTCGGGTTAAAAGATGTAGAGCTGAGGTATTATGAGCCAAGCCAGTCATTAGGTGTGCCATAGCCACATCCCTTATTTGTTGAAGTAACTGCTGAGATGGACGCTGCAGGCAGAGAATGGAAAGGTGAAGGGTGGAATCATCAGCATAGGAGTGGATAGGGTTAAATGTACAGTTAACAGTCATTAATGAAATAAAGAGAGTTGGTAATAGGACAAAGTCCTGAGGAACACCACTACTGATAGCTCTAGGAGAAGAACGGTAACCGTCTACAACAGCAGCTATAGAATGACCAGGAAGGAAGCTAGAGATGAAGGAACAGATAGAAAGATGGAAACTGTATATGGTCAGTTTTGAAACTGAAGATATATGCCAGACTCGATAGAAAGCCTTTGAGATGTCAAGTGCAATGGCAAAGCTTTCGCCAAAGTCCCAAAAGGAGGATGACCAGGAGTCTGAAAGGTAGGTGAGAAGATCGCCAGTGGAGCATTCCTGACGGAACCCATACTGACGATCGGAATGAAGTGTGTGATAAGAACGATGTAGTGATATTTTCTTTTGTTAAAAATAGACTCGAAAACATTTGAAACACAGAATGCTAAAGGAACTGGGCGATAGTTAGAGGGTTGGGAATGGTCACCCTTCTTTGGGACAGGCTGAATGAGAGGAAACTTCCAGGAAGATGGAAAGGTACAAGTTGGTAGACACAGGTGAGGAGTTTACCTAGGCAGGGTGTAAGTACAGATGTACAATATTGAGGACAACATGAGGGACCCCATAAAGCCCATATACCTTATTAGTACTGAGGCCAGTGATGGCAGAAAATACGTCAGTTCAAGAAATTTTAATGTCATCATGAGGAAGTCAGAGGGGAGAAGCGATGGAGGAACAGCTCAGGAAACATCTAAGGTGTAACTGGACGAGAAAGTCTGAGCGAAGAGTTCCACTTTATCAGTAGAAGAAATATCTACAGAGCCATCAGAGTGGAAAAGAGGAGGAAAGGATGATGAGATTCTGTTGTTAGAAAGGTTTTTGGCGAGGTGGCAAAAGGAGCAAGAAGAATTTGAATTGGAGAGTCCAGAGTAATGTATTTAGTACGGACGAAATGGAGGGTGAAAGACTGACGAAGAGAGTGTATGTGAGTGAGGTGGAGGGGGGAAGAGGGAGGGGGAGGCCGAGGATGAGACGGAGGGATGGGGTGGAGAGGTATATGAGAGAGGGGGGTGTGAGTTGGGAGCAGGGCAGTGAAATGGCGGGGGACAGGGCGACTTGGAGGCGATTTGTTTGTGGCCACCCCAAACGGGATTGAGGCGTCTGGCAATAGATAGATAGATAGATAGAAATTATTTTTAGCAGAGTGAAGAACAGACTTAGCACAATTCCGGCCAGAAACATAAGAGAGATTAGATTCAGCAGTCGGTTGGCACCAGTACCTTATGTAGGCCTTTCTACCTGTGGACAAAATTAGAACAAGCGTGACTGACCAAGGTTTCATTGCACTAGTCAAAGGATATGAGAGTGGAATGTGTGCTACCATGCCCAAGAGAATAACATCTGTAAAGTGCAAGGCAGAATGAGATGGCTCTGGCTATGGAAGCAATAATCATTCCTGGGAAAATCAAACAAGTACTGCCTGAGGGCCTCCCAATCAACAACTCAAAAGATCAACAACCAATGCTTCTTGGGAGGTCCATGGGCCATACTGGAGCAATAGGACAAGTTAAGGTGATAAGGTCGTAATCAGAGAAGCCCAAAGGAGAGGAGAGATTAACAGTGTGTGCAAAAGGATTAGTTGAAAGAAAAGGTCATGTATGTTGAAACTCTCTCCAAGGTAGTCGGGGATAAGGGTAGAGCACTGTACAAGCTGTTCTAGGTCATTAAGGATAGAAAAGATGTAGGCTTGTTCACCAGGTGGATCAGTGATAGGAGAGGAAAGCTAAAGGTGGTGGTGAACATTGAAATCTCCTAGAATAGAGATTTCAGAGAAAGGAAAAATTAACAGGATGTGTTCCATCTTAGAAGTAAGATAGTCTATTTTTTTTTTTTATAGTCAGTAGAATTAAAGCATAAGTTAACAACACATATATATTTAGTCAGAGAATGACAGGAAAGCCGAAGCCATAAAGTCGAGAATTCAGAAGAATCAAGTTCAGGAACAAGATAGCAAGATAAGTCGTTGTGTACCTATACACAACAACCACCTTTGGCTTTGAAATTAGTATAGAAAAGATAGGAGGATACACAGAAACTTTGCTTTCGTGTGCATCAGACAGCTGAGTCTCAGTTAGGAAGAGAAGGTGAGGTTTGGAGGAGAAGAGCTGGTGCTCAACAGACAGAGCGTTGGAGAAAAGACTCTGAATGTTGCCGAAATGAAGAAGAAGTGAGTCAGATAATGGTTCCAGGCAGCTCGCGGGTAGTCGCCGGGAGAATGTAGGATGGTGAGGGCATTTGTAGCCCCCCCCCCCCCGGGGACTCACAGGCTTGATCATGAGACGCTATTTTGGTTGAATTTTGAATAGGAAGTGAAATGTGTAATGTGTATGTAGTTTGGTGCTGACAGAGAAACTTGCATTAAAGAGCATGCTGGCCTACTCTCTGTATTACTGAAACACTGAAAATGTTCAGCAAAGGGGGATGGTCAGGAGCTAGTCCCGAGGGCTGATGAAACTGGAGCTCCAGCTCTCCCTGTCATCAGCTATCCATCCACCTTGGGAGCACCGCCCTGCTCGACTGGTGCTACAGTCTACTCCCATTTGCTTACCCTCAATTCGTCCACGAAGTTTGGTCTAAACCAATCAAAACTGTAAAAGTTTTCATAGTCCTGACCTACGACCTTTCGTCTTATTCAGCCACTGTCTGTCACGTTTCATACCTAATGAGAAACGAAACCTCTCTGTGGAAAAAACAAAAAGTGATCGGGTATATTATTTTAGAGCTAGTCTGTTCTAAGAAGGAAGAAAAGAGACGAATATGAAAAAATGGGGGCTTTTACAAAATGTGCTTTACCATTTTAGTGCTAGATATTATTTAGAAAAGGAATGGCTTTGGGTACAGAAAAGCCATCTATACAAAAATATCTTTACGAAACAATCTGAATTAAATGTGGAAGATCTGTGGTTATAAGACCGACAAAATGACGAAAAATCAGGTGTGATTACAGCGGAGTGTTGGAAGAATGGATGTCACTAGAAATGCTGATGAAACCAATAAAGTCAGTAATTCAAGTGCCCAGCTCTGATCATAGACTTAAAGTTCATTGCTTTTGGGGCAGCATTCCCTCTACTTGCCACACATCTTCACAAGCCATAATTTCCGCATTAATATCTAACGATCGTACTGAATATATGCCAACCCACTCCGATTTCCGATTGGTGTAATGGTTTTTAGTGATGGTGTTTTAATGATATATCATTGGATAATGTGGTTAAATATAAAATTTTTAAGGGAAATTTAAATAGCCAAACTTTTCCATGCCCCTCCCTAGAATAACTCGAGTCCCGTCGAACAGCAGATCACTCCTATAACCACATAGGACTCCCTCCCTCTCTTATAAAGTAGAAAGGTGATAGCCTAAATGAATCAGGAACTGGAACACACCAGGGGACGTAATGATTATGAAGACGAGCGAAGTGGGTTTGTAGGTCACGAGCACGAGGAAAAACACCCCTCGGCACTAGAAGTAAAAAGTTCAGTGTTACAGTAATCAATCGTATTCATTATGGATGCAAGACGGAGTGAAGAGGATAAGGGGAAGAGATTTAGGTACCACGGTGGACGAGGGAAATGGAAGAAATTGGTAACTGATTCAAGATTTACAGAAATGTTTTCATGGCGATTTACGCCATGCTTGTAAATATATATATATATATATATATATATATATATATATATATATATATATATATATATATATATATATATATATATATTGTTACAGAACAGAGAAAGATAATGTACACTTTAAGTGAGAATACTAAAAATTACTACTGTCCCGTAAAGTTCCAGGTTCAAAACAAAAGAGTTAGGTAAAATTACAAGTTAAAGTTTAATACTCAAACTAACAACAAAACATTCAGGACTCATAAGGATAATGTAATGGCAAAAAACAGGTTAAATAAATGGTTAACTGCAATAGCCTCTATTAACACGAAATTAGCAAGAGTAAATTTATCTAAGTCAGCCCTGATAAAATGACAATACTAGATAATACTCAGTGAATGCAAGATATATTATTACAGATACAAAATAATATTAATGATGGCTGACAATAAGAACCTTACACGAATTACAAAAACCTCACTAGGCCTACCAATTAACACCTTATGCTATACAGTACAAGAACAAAATGCAATAACACTTATACTCAAATTACACAGCTGCTAGATGGTTGGAGACTTCCTGAGCACTCACAATAATAACTGTACAGGGGAGGACAGAGATGTGAACAAAATGAGGAGTAGATCTAAGTGGCAATAATGCAGAGACTGAGCTCATTATATAGGGGCCGGTAGAGCTTGATACAACTTGTAAGAAGGACGCGCAAATGAAGCCATGGGGACAAAGAGTTGACAATCCTGCTCTGAACAACAGAAAGAACGACTTACTCTACTATAACGGTAGAAGGGGGGACTGAGGTAGAACACGCTCGTGATCAAACATGCAGCATACTGTACGTTAGAATTACACAAAGGATGATGAAATCATAGGCTATGTAACACCTCCCCACAAAGAAAAAAGAAATTTACAAAGGAAATTTCTTATTACTCTAAAACAATTTGTCTAAAGTCTAGATAAGCAATCTGCAATAACATTTTCTTTCCCCTTGACATGTTGTATGTCTAATGAATACTCCTGAAGAAGTAGACTCCATCTTGTCAATCTCTGATTTTTATCTTTAAACTTACTAAGGAATTTCAGTGGGTTATGATCGGTATAGATGACTATGGGGTCAAAACCAGAACACAAATAAAATGAAAAATGCTGTAAACCCAAAATCAAGGCCAAAAGCTCTTTCTCAATAGTTGAGTAGTTCTTTTGAGGTGGAGTGAACTTCTTACTGTAATAAGATACAGGGTGTTCAATACCCTGATCATCCTCTTGCAGCAAAACAGCCCCAGCTCCTGTATCACTTGCATCATCAGCCATCTTAAAAGGCTTAGCAAAATTTGGAATAGCGAGCACTGGCTGACTTAATAGGATAGCTTTAAGTTTGTTGAAAGAGGATTCACAGTTATCGGTCCATACAAATTTAACTCCCTTTTTCAGTAGGTCGGTAAGCGGTGATACAAGAATTGAAAAGTTAAGAACAAATCTCCTGTAATAACCTACCATTCCCAAAAATCATTGTAGCTCTTTCCTACTTTTAGGTCTGGGAAGATCACTTATAACCTGAACCTTAGCTCCTGGTGGTGCAACGTGTCCATCACCAATTACGTACCCAAGGTACTGAACTTTAGCTTGACCAAACTCACACTTTGATAAATTAGCTACAAGATTAGCCTGAACCAAACGCTCAAGAAATTTACTGACATGGCATAGGTGATCTTTCCAGTTGTCACTGAAAATTAATACATCATTAATATAAACAACACACCCTGGCAAACCCTCGGTTACAACATTCATGAGCTTCTGAAATGTGGCTGGTGCATTCTTCATACCATATGGCATTACAGAACATGCAAAAGTCTTTTCTAGTTTTACAAAACATGAGATCTCCCTAGCACGTTCAGTCATAGGTACTTGCCAGTATCCCTTTAACAAATCAAACTTACTTATGTACCTAGCCTTTCCGATCTTGTCTATGCAATCTTCCACACGAGGGAGAGGGTAAGTGTCTGTTTTGGTTATCTGATTAACACGTCTGTAGTCAATGCAAAGCCGCTGTGACCCACCTGGCTTAGGGACTAGAGTGACAGGAGAACTCCACTCGCTCTGACAGGGCTCAATCATCTTGTGGTCCAACAGGTAGCCAAGCTCCTTCTGGATGAGAGGAACCTTCACTGGGTTCACACGGTAAGGGGGCAGTTTAATTGGCTTTGCGTCTCCAACATCGACATCATGCATCAACACAGTGGTTCTTCCTGGAGTAGCATGGAACACTTGCGGGTACTCCTGCAGTAATGCCGAAAACTCCTGCCTTTCCTCGGGAGGTAGATGAGAAAGCTTAGTCTGGAGATCATTCATGATATCAGGATTCTTCCCCAAACTATCACTCAGGCTCATACTGCATGGGAGAGCTTCACTTGCAGACTCGGGTGGAACAGCTACAGTGCAGACTTGGTTATTTTCGTCCCGCCTGTGATATAACTTTAGCATGTTGATGTGACAAAGTTGCTTGTTCTTTCTACGATCTGGTGTGGCGATGACATAGTTGACATCACTGAGTTTCTTCTCCACGAAATAAGGACCACTAAACTTGGCTTGAAGAGGTTGCCCATGCACTGGTAGCAGAATCAAAACCTGATCTCCTGGCTGAAAGTGGCGTAACCTGGACTTCTTATCATACCAAGTCTTCATCTTCTCCTGAGCAGCTCCTAAATTCTCTCTCGCCAGCTGTAAAGCAGTGGACAGCCGTTCTTTGAACTTCATCACATACTTCAGCAGGTTGACGTCATCTTCCTCCGACAGCCAGCATTCCTTGAGTAACTTAAGGGGTCCTCTTACTTCATGGCCAAACAGTAGTTCAAAGGGTGAGAAGCCCAGTGATTCATTTGGAGATTCTCTTGCGGCAAACACAACGACTGGAAGACCTTTATCCCAGTCTTTCTGATGTTCCAAACAGTATTTCTTGAGCATCAATTTGAGTGTTTGATGATATCTCTCCAACGCTCCTTGGGTCTGGGGATGGTAAGCTGAAGACGTGATCTGGGAGATGCGCAACTCTTTCAGAGACTGCTTGAAAACATTTGACATGAAATTACTTCCCCGGTCTGACTGTACCTCCTTGGGCAGACCAAACTTTGTGAAGAACCCCAGCATTTCCTTAACCACGTTCTTTGCTGAGATATTCCTAAGTGGAATGGCTTCAGGATAACGAGTAGCCATATCAATCATGGTCAACACATAAGAAAATCCTGAAGAAGTCTTAGGAAGAGGGCCCACAATATCCACCAACACACGGGTGAAAGGCGCCTCAAAAGGAGGAATGGGAACTAGAGGTGCAACCTTTTCGGTCTGATTACACTTCCCCACAACTTGACAGGTGTGACAAGACTTACAATACCAGGAAACATCCCTGAAGATACCTGGCCAGTAGAAGTGTTTCAAAATGCGTGCCACAGTCTTCCTCACTCCAAGGTGTCCTGCCAAACTGGAATCATGAGCCACTCTAATGATATCCTGCCTACAAACACGAGGGATGACAACTTGATGTACAACCTCCCATTCACAGTCGGCTGATGCTGTTGGGGGTCTCCACTTCCTCATAAGTACTCCTGACTTTATATAATAACAAATAGAAGCACCAGCTGACTCTTCCTCACTGCAAGCAGAGTTAGCTAGACCTTTCAACTCAGGGTCAGCAACCTGCAACTCAACCAACTCTTGACGAGACAAATTATCAACACTACGGCGTACTGCCTCATCTGGTGAGTGGTCCAAATTAGCAAGAAAAGTGTCAACTAGGATAACATCATCATCATCATTATCCTCTAAGTCACCAGTAACTTTAGACTTAGCCCTAGTGACAGCACATGCAGAGAACACATCAGGGACATCACAATCCTGGGCCGCAGCCACTGGCTCACTAGACAACGGAGGAGCTGGACACACTTGACTTCCACCAATATCATTTCCAAGTAAGAAAGTTACACCTGACATTGGGAGTGTCTCAACCAACCCAACCATAACGGAACCATTAACAAAACCAGACAAAATTCACTCTGCACAGAGGGACAGAGAAGTAATTATTCCCTACACCTTGTAAGATTACAGTTTCATCAGAGGAATTAACATTAGAGCCTAGAATACTGGTCAGCATAAGGGATTGGGAAGCACCTGTATCATGATATATTTTAACTGATTTCCTGTCATTACTGTCCAGAGGACTGACAAAACCATCAGACAGGAAATTAGCACATGAACTCTTGAGAGTGTCACCCACATTACTGCTCAAAAGAGGAGCTTCATCATGAGGATTTAATTTACCCCTCAAAGCAGGTTCAGTTAACTCAGTTAAAGAACTCTGGGAACTCTCAAGGGTGGACACTAGACCAATTGACTGAATATTTAAAGACTCCTTTTTGTTCACATCACGCTGTCTCCTGAAACATTTCTCCGTAGTATGACCAAGCTTACTACAATAAGTACATTTACTTTTCTGAAATCTAGAGGTGAAGCTGGTATTTACTTCCTGAGAAACATCATCTTTATTCTCTTTCCTGTTACCTGTACTCTGAGTAGAGGCAACGTACTTACTCTCAGCTTTCCTCTTTTCTTTAGAATATCTCTTGTGAGTGAGAACATATTCATCAGCTAAAACTGCAGCATCAGATAAATTATCTATTCTTCTTTCATCAAGATATAGGCTTACATCTTTATTAACACACCTTTTGAAGTCCTCCAGCAAAATCATCTTAAATTTGTCAAAATCAGAATCCACATTCTTAGAATTTAACCACTGCTCTAACAGATCTTCTTTGATTTTTGCATACTCAACATGGGATTGCTTATCTTGCTTATAAGGTGTCCTAAATTTTACTCTATAGGCTTCAGGAACAAGCTCATAGGCCTTAAGAATCAAGCTCTTAACTACATCATAATTATCAGATTGATCCTGAGGCAAAGATGCATAAGTTACTTGAGCTTTACCGGTGAGAACAGTTTGAAGGAGTACTGGCCAATACTTTTTGGACCAATTAAAACATGTAGCTACCCTCTCAAACAACTGAAAATACTTTGTTAAATCAGATTCATGAAAAGGAGGGACAAGTTTAACATTTTTAGCCACATCAAAATCATCAGAGCTAGATGATCCAGTTCCACATTGTTTCATGCGATACTCATGGTCTGCCTGAATCCTAGCAAGTTTTGTGCGTGAAATTCAGCCTCCTTAACACGAGCCTCCTGCTAATTCAATCTGCGTTTGCTCATTTGGAGGAGTTACATTAAACAAGCTTTCATTAATCATGTCAACAATTTGATCTTTAGAATGATGAGAGAGAACAGCAATTCCCAATTGTTGAGCAACAAGCTTAAGTTCATTCTTTGTTCTGTTTTCTACATCCAACACTGTTTGCACATTTGACAAAAAATCTTTGGCTTCATTAAGCGTAGTAATAGTAGACATCATGAATAAATCACAGTCACAGAATATCAAGCAATATCCTTATGATAATATCCTGAATATCCTGATAAGAGGTCGCCAAATTTATGTTACGGAACAGAGAAAGATAATGTTCACTTTAAGTGAGAATACTAAAAATCACTACTGTCCCGTAAAGTTCCAGGTTCAAAACAAAAGAGTTAGGTAAAATTACAAGTTAAAGTTTAATGCTCAAACTAACAACAAAACATTCAGGACTCATAAGGATAATGTAATGGCAAAAAACAGGTTAAATATATGGTTAACTGCAATAGCCTCTATTAACACGAAATTAGCAAGAGTAAATTTATCTAAGTCAGCCCTGATAAAATGACAATACTAGATAATACTCAGTGAATGCAAGATATATTATTACAGATACAAAATATTATTAATGATGGCTGACAATAAGAACCTTACACGAATTACAAAAACCTCACTAGGCCTACCAATTAACACCTTATGCTATACAGTATAAGAACAAAATGCAATAACACTTACACTCAAATTACACAGCTGCTAGATGGTTGGAGACTTCCTGAGCACTCACAATAATAACTGTACAGGGGAGGACAGAGATGTGAACAAAATGAGGAGTAGATCTAAGTGGCAATAATGCAGAGACTGAGCTCATTATATAGGGGCCGGTAGAGCTTGATACAACTTGTAAGAAGGACGCGCAAATGAAGCCATGGGGACAAAGAGTTGACAATCCTGCTCTGAACAACAGAAAGAACGACTTACTCTACTATGACGGTAGAAGGGGGGACTGAGGTAGAACACGCTCGTGATCAAACATACAGCATACTGTACGTTAGAATTACACAAAGGATGATGAAATCATACGCTATGTAACAATATATATATATATATATATATATATATATATATATATATATATATATATAATCAAGAAGGGGCAAACTCTCCTGGGCACATCGCTTCATTCATCCTCCAACTCCACCCACGAGGGTCCCTTCATACAACACTCCAGGCAACAATTCCTCCTCTTCTAAGCACCTCCCGACAGGAGTGATCTACTTTCACCAGCCATGAATTCCATGGCCTTTGCCTTGGCCTCCTCAACCCCGGGTTAACTCGTCCAGAGATCACTCTGTGAGCAAGCTCAGCCTCAGGAAAACTGGCCACGTGACCATATACCTGGAGATGGCATTGGCATATTATGTAGGTAATAGACCTTCATTCATTCTCATCGAGTTGTCGCATGCTACTCACCCGGTTGTACCAACGATATCCCATGATCCTGCAAAGACAGTACAGCTTCAAGTCACTGCTTAGTGTCCATGTCTCACAGCCTAATGTAAGACAGGGAACACCAGTGCCATGAAGATGAGAACTTTTGTACTTCTACACAAATAACGGCAGCGCCAAATGCCCAAACTGAATGAATCATAACCTCGTATGCCAGAGTAATGCGAAAAGAGATTTCATCGTTTGATCTAACATTGTTATGGACCACATTACCAAGATGGGTTAATCTTTCCAAGACTTCTATATCCTCGTCACATGCTTGGACAGACTGAAATGCTTCAGCCAACAAGCCGCCAAATGCCTGGGCCAAGGTCCTGGTCCAAAAGACCTTTAATCCCAATGGCTCTGCATTCTTGTGAAAATCCTCGAGGGTACTATGTAGTATCTCCAGTGACTCCGCTAGGATAACTGCATCATCAGCAAAGTCAAGGTCAGCAACCCTGAAATTGCCAGTTGATACTCCAGCATGACTTTGACTCACAGCCCAGTCCAGTACCCAATCCATTCAGTACTTGAAAAGTGTGGGGGCAAGGACACATCCCTTTCTTGCATCAGAACTTATTGGGAAGATGTCGGATGTTTTCCTACGACCCCATACACTTGACAGCACTCGAGGTGTTTGAGTACAAGCCAGCAATCAGTCAGATTATCCCTGTGGGGATCCCATGGAGTCGTAGGACATGGTGCCTCCCGATCTACTGAGTCAAACTCCTTGCAATCCACATAGGCTGCTAACAGACCTTGTTGAAACTCAAAATGGCGTTTCACAAAAACTAGAAGGGCTAGCATATGGTCAACAGTAGACTTCTTGGGAGTGAATCTGAATTGCTCAGGCCACTAAAACTGTAGCACAAGGTCCTGGATACGTATCAGGAGAATGTGAGCAAGAACTTTGCCTGGCACACTGAGCACTGTAATACCACGGTAATTACTAGAGTACAGTACCTCAGAAGACCCTGAGTCAAGTTGCCATACCTCATACATTTGATCAAATGCGACCTTTCCCGCAAAATGCCCTATTGGAGACGATATGTGAGAAACCTTTATCTGAGAGGTCAGCATATCTCAGGTTGCAAACAGGGAAAAGAAGGCAGAACATGAACAATGGGATGATTGGTGGAGCCTGAAGATGACTATCCCCACTGAGTACTACAGCCACTCGTAGCAAGAATAACCTACTGTGACCACCCTTTTAAGGAAACGACTGAAAAGAGTTAATAGCACTGGTGTCCATAGGTTAGAAGAAGAAAAGAGGCGAGAATATGAAGGGTGGTAAAAAGTAGAAGTGGCGCTCACCCTCCAGTCCAGCCATTTGCAGGGCACTCTACTTATTTAATTTAGTGACATAGTGTTAGGAGTGTTCCAGGGCGTCACAATATAAGATAAGGATCTGTATTTATATTAACTTGTGTATACCAGTTAGTAACATAACTACTGCCACTTAGTGTGTAATCTGTTAGCAGAAATGTCTAACTGATCTTGTTTTGAGTAAGTGGTGCTAGGTAGACTAGTAGTGTCCTGCTGTGCATCTGTTTAATATATAAAAGAACCTCGTTCAGTTACGGCCTGTGCAAAGATCTTGTAAGTAAAGTACAGTTATTTGTCCAAGTTTCCTTCCACCTTTCCTTGAGATGTCACTGACTTTGATTTGGATCTTTAGAGACAGAGGTTTCGCTGCACGGTCCTTTGCCAGGATTGCCCAGAGATTCTGATCTCAACCTAATCATCTAATTAACAATTGTGGCGCTAACAAGTTATGAAGATGTAAGAGAATTTCTGCAAAGAGAGCATAGACCCTTTGAGGTGGAAGATCTTACTAAATTTTTGGAAGCTGGTTGCTAACGTCTTAAATATAAAATTTTCCATTAAAATTAATAATTCTAATTTACACAGCCTGGTTCATAAAATTGTCATAATCGTAGGGAACAAAAACCATATGTTCATAGTAATGATGATGATGATGATGATCAGAATCCCAAGCTTTTGGAATAGAGTCACCTATTCACAATCATACTACTCAGAACGTGATGTTAATTCCTCAAATAATAGTGGCAACACAACTTGAATTAGACAAAATTCATCTGCAAGTGCAACAAACTCAGTTATAAGACAAACAACTTAATTAGATCATGAGTGCAGATTGAGGCAGGTTGGCGATTTATTTGGCTCTTGGGGCACCTTTACTTGAGAATCTCTAAATGTTTCCAAGAGTATAAAGTTAGTCCCTCTCTTTAGCGAGCAAGATGTCATCAAATATTTCCACATGCAGGTCGTCTTTCCTGGCCTAGAGACTCTTGCTCAGTATTTCTGCAGTGTACTTAAGGGTCAGGCACAGGAGGCCTATATGTATAACTTAAAAAGCACGCTGATTATGAGGCTTATTAACTTATACCAGATGCTTTTTTTTTTTTTATGCAAGGAAAATGGAACTTAAGGCCAGGAGTCTTCAAACAGTTCTCTCCAGGAAAAAACAAAAACAATACAACAGAGAGCCAAATTCAAGATCCATTCATTTCGAGATACCAGGACACATTGCATTAGAAAGACAGGAGATCATAGGTAGTAGGTAATACAGAAAGAGAGAGACAGTTCAAGAGTAGACCAGTTGCATACATGAAGGACTCTGAGTAATTTTTAACTCTTGCATTGGAGAGTTGAACACAAAAGGGATAAGAGTTTGGTTCTAGACAGATGCTACGCACCCACCGTAATGGTAGAGGGATGCAAGCAGACAGCTCAGGGGAGCATCGACCATTGAAGTAGCGATAGAAAAGAGATACAGATGCAACAGTGTGTCAAAGTAGTGGTTGAAGGAAGTCATTAAGAGGAGGAGAGTTTATGAGACGAAAAGCCTTTGACTCCACCACGTTGAGAAGAGCTGTATGTGAGGAGGCTCTCCACACATAAGAGTTGTACTCTACAGAGGGGCGAACAAAGCCCGTGTACAAAGCCAACAACTATGCAGGGGTAAAGAAGGTACGGAGTCAACTTCACACACAAAATCTCTTGGAAGCAGACTCTACAAGAGATGTAATATGATTTTTCCAAGATAAGCCCTGAGAGACTGAAACCCCAGAAATGTTCAAGGATGATGCAGGATTGAGCTGGATATTATTAAACATTACAGGTACTCCTGTGGAAGATTTTTTTCGCATTGATAGGTGTAAAAACTGAGTTTTTGACGCATTACAAACAACAAGATTACTTTTACCCAAGTCAGAGATGTGCCATAGCCTCATCCCTTGTTTGTTGAAGTAACTACTGAGATGGACACTGTGGGAAGCGAATGGAAAGGTGAAAGATGGAATCATCAGCGTACGAGTGGATAGGGTTAGATGAACAGCTTAGAAGGTCATTGATGAATAAAAGGAAGAGAGTTGCTAATAGGAATGAGCCTTGAGGAACACCACTCTTGATAGATCTAGGAGGAAAATGGTGGCTGTCTAAAACAGCACCTATAGAACTACCATAAAGGAAGCTAAAAGAAGAAGGCAAAGATAGAAGGATAGAAACTGCAAGAGGGCAGTATGGAAATTAAAGATTTATGCCAAACTCGATCAAAAGTCTTTGACATATCAAGTGCAGTGGCAAAGCTTTTGCCAAAGTCCCGAAAGGAGGATGACCAGGAGTCTGAAAGGAAGGTAGGAAGATCGCCAGTGGAGTGTCCCTGACGGAACCCATATTGACGATCAGAGGTAAAGTTGTGAGAGGAAAGGTGCTTTAAGATTTTTTTTTTCTTTTTGAGAATAGACTCAAAAACTTTTGAGACAGGATGTTAAATCAACTGAGCTATAGGTAGAGGGTTGAGAATGGTCACCCTTCTTGGATGTCTGGCTGAGTGAGAGCAAACTTCCAGCAAAAAGGAAAGGTATAAACTGAGAGACAATGCAAAGGAGATTATCTAGGCAGGGTGTAGGCACAGAAGCACTGTTCTTGAGAACAACCGGAGGTACCCCATCAGGCCTATATATCTTGTCAGTATTGAAGCCAATGATGGCAGAAAATACAGCAGTTGAAGAAATATTGATGTCAGCCATGAGGAAGTCAGAGGGGGAAGTGATGGAGAAACGGCACTGAAATAAACGGGAGGAGAAAGTCTAGATGAAGAGATCTGCTTTATCAGTAGAAGAAATAGCTACAGAGCCTACAGAGTGGAAAAGAGGAGGGAAGGATGATAAGGAAAAGATATTACAAAGGTTTTTGGCAAGGTGCCAGAAGGAGTGGGAAGAGTTTTGAGTTGGAGAGTTCAGAGCATTTATTATGAATGAAATTATATTTAGCAAAGTGAAGAACAGATTTATCGTGATTCCGGGCCGAAACATAAAACAATATGAGATTCAGGAGTGGGTTGGTTCTGTTACCTTTTGTAGGTCTTCTTACTTTGGACAGCATTAGAACAAGCGTGATTAAACCAAGGTAAAGAAAGGAATGTATGCTTCCATGCCCGAGAGAATACCCTCTGTAATGAGCAAGGCACACTCAGATGGCTCCAGGCCATAGAAGCAATAATCACTCCAGAGAAAGTCAAAGAAGTACAGCGTGAGGACCTCCCAATCAGCAGCTCCAAAGTACCACAACCAACGTTTCTTTGGAGGGTCCAAAGGCTGCACTGGATCAATAGGACAGATTAAGGTGATAACGTTGTGATCAGTGCTGCCAACGAAGAGCAGAAGGATTAGTTGTAAGGAAGAGGTCATGTATATTGGAACTTTCTCCAAGGCAGTCAGGCATACGGGTAGGGTGCTGTCCAAGCTGCTGTGTGTCATTAAGGATGGAAAAGATGTAGGCTTGTTCACCAGGTGGATCAGTGAAAGGAGAGAATAGCCAAAGGTGGTGGTGAACATTGAAATCTCCTAGACTGGAGATTTCAGAGAAGGGAGAAATGGATAGGATATGTCCCATCTTAGAAGTAAGATAGTTGAAGATTTTGTCATAGTCAGTAGAATTAGAGGATAAGTAAACAGCACAGATACAGTTAGTCAGAGATTGACAGGAAAGCTGAAGCCAAAAAGTAGAGAAATCAAAAGATTCAAGTTCAGGAACACGAGAGCAAGATATAATGTGGCGTACATATACAACATAACCACCTTTGGTTTTGAAATGAGTATAGAGAAAGTAGAAGGATAAGGAGAAGGATTTCCTGTTAGTCGCCTCAGACAGCTGAGTCTCAGTTTGGAAGTGAAGGTGAGATTTAGAGGAGAAGACGTGGTGCTCTACAGACCGAAAGTTAGAGGACAGACCGCGAATATTGCAGAGATGAAGTCAGTCAGCCAATGGTTCCATGCATCTCACTGGATCATCATCGGGAGAGGGACGGATGGTGGGGGCTTTGATGGTCTTCCCTCTCCCTGGGGACTCCGAGGGTTTGTTATTAGGTACCATTTTTTTTTTTTTTTTTTTTTTGGTAAAATTTGGAATAGAAAGTGAAGTGTGCGATGTGCATGAAGTTTGGTGTTGACACTTAGAGGAACCTGTATTCGAGATCATGCTGTGCTACTCCGTGTATTATTGAAGCTCTTGAAACAGTTCAGCAAAGAGGGATGGTCAGGAACTAGTCCCGAGGGCTGATGAAAAGGGAGCTCCAGCTCTCCCTATCACCAGCTTACCATCCACCTTGGAAGTACTGCTCTGCTCGACTGGTGGTACAGTCTACTCTCTACTACAGGTTCAAGTTTAAAACCACTTACAGATCACACGCATCTGGAATATACCACAATACTATAAGTAATGTGGCATATTGATAAGTGGCTTCATTTTAAGAAAATTAACAAAGATTATACTAGTTGAGAAAACTTATGATCTTGGAAAACTTCACTTGGAATATTGCCAAGGATGATGCCCCTCGCCTAAATGAGAAAGTAGTGGATAACCTGGATGAGGCAGATAAATATTATCCACAGATATAATTTCAAGCCTAGTTCATCTGGTAGATATAGGAGAAGAGATCAATTAGACTCTGGAAACCCATCTTCTCGAAAACCAGTTTAGATGAAATGAGATGATATTAGGAGAACTGTAACCCTAGGGCATGTTAGTTTCACCTAAGAAAGTAGGGCCATTGTTCCCTGAGGGCCAGTAAGATGTTCCAAGATCTGTTAGTTTTGTAATAGGAAGTTGCCATATAAGGTAGAGAGCTGGAAGAAGCTGAGTGAAAGTCGAGGAGCTAAATCTATTGCTCTGATAAATACTGTACTTCGGCATTGTTAAAACTGAAAATGAGCATCCACCACCAGACAGAATGAATGGTAGTCAGACACACCCTCAGCAGGTGTCTAGTGATGTTAAGGCCTGAGTGGAACAGTCAGTTGTTGCTAGTCAGACTCCTCTTCAGCTGCCATTGGACAGTTGCGAGACTGGGATAGTGCAGCTGTCAGGAATTAAGGAAAGTGATAATGAGACTGCATCTGAACATCGTCCCTCAAACAGTAAACAACGTGATTTCCCTAAGACATCTTGCTTACAAGCTTTAATTTTTATAGGGCTAGTGTCATTTGGTGGTGAAAATATTAAGGAAGTCACTCTACTTCGAGACACAGTTGCTTCACAGCCTCTTATGATGAAGGGGATAATATATGTACCTGAAACTAATGAATGTGTCTTATTGTAGGGAACTGCTGATTTCTAGTATGTATCTGACCCCTGGTTGAAATGAAGTTGTAGTCAGAATTAATTATCGGTCCAATATATGTGGACATCGTGAACCAGTTACTCGTAAATGCGAAATGGATCGCTTTTCGATAACAACTTGACAGAAGGTCATATGAGTTCATATCCCACCCGTGTGATAAACCCCCACAAGTGAGGATTGGACAAAAAAAAAAGAGGTAGAATGCCCTGCACTGTTCCCTTTCTGTGCTGTAACTAGAGCCATAATGGCACAATCCCGTCAGGATATTGATAATGTAAATGCTAATGAGGTACCAGATATTTTTCCTACTAATACTTCCTCTGATCATTTAAAGAACTAAGAGGTTGAGGAATTCCCACAGAGTAATGCAGATCTAGGGTTGGCATAGATGCAGAGATCTGATGCAGAGATAAGAGCTTTGTTTGTCTCTGTGGTAAGTGAAGAAGGTCAGATTGATTTGTAGAGCGAATGATGTGTTGATGTGTCGGTGGAGACCCCTCCCCCCCTTCCTTCACGCTGCTCATGTTCTTGAGTAGGAGAATGTACATCGAATGGCTGTTCCGAAGGCATGGGGGCAAGAGACTTTAGCGATTGCTCATGACTGCTTCAGCAGGACACCTAGGGGTGATGAAGACTGTCTCGCATCTGGCAACATTTCTACTGGCCTGGAATTGGCCGAGACGTTTCACAGTATTGAAGATCATGCCTCACCTGCCAGCTGGTCATTAAGAGTGACAAGCCTATTCCTGTGGCGCTGTTGGTTCCTCTTCCTGCCTTTGATGCCCCACTCACTATAGTTCCTATTGGTATTGTTGACCCTCAGCCAAAGACCTCATCAGGGAACCAGAGTATTCTCACTATGTTGAAAATGGACATAAGGTATCCTGAAGCCATCCCCTTGAGAAACATTAAACTAAAGTAGTAGTACATGATTATTTTTATAAAATGTTCTGGTTATCCCAAAGAGGTGCACTCAGATCAGGACAGCAGTTCTGTCAAATGAACAAATATCATCTGACCCTCAAACAAATGTTATAGACAAATTGTATTGTTCATGAAAAGGACTGAGACAAATCTCGTCCCTTACTACCAGTATTGCTTGCAACCAGAGAGGTGCCAATTGAGGCCTTAGGTCACTCCCATTTTGAGTTTATTTTTGGCCGTGATATGAGAGTTCCATAAAAGTTCCATACTGTGTTTATGATTATGGTAGCCTCCATTACATACTGATTTATCGGACAGCATGATGTCTACATTCTCCTGCCGTGGTGCTTGTTTTTTCTCCAGAAATAACTTACTGCATCACTAAGCAAACGACCGAGATGGGCAGAACCAATGGCATTCAGGTGTAGTCCATCATTTGCAAATAGTTTTCGCCGCTCATAAAACTGGTTCCATGTGTTGATGAACTCAACTCCTTCCTGCAAGCAAAGTGACTTGACTCTGTTATTTATACTAAATGCTCTGCTGAAGAAGGTATTCCTGGCATTAATCCTTGAGAGTATGCCTGAAATTAAAATATGGTTAGTTTTATCCTTGTAGCATCGGATCATCACTCGGCACTTCATCAGCTCCTCTGATCGGGTTCGCATGATGTCATTGGTACCTGTATGAGTGATAACGATGCTGTTATTTTCTGCATTCTCAAAACGTCCTCCACATCCTCTGTTCATCATCAACTCCTGCACCTGGAATACAAAAACGCTTTCATTTAGAGGGTGCCTTGCCACAAAATTCCACCAAGTGACCACGGATGATGGAGTCCCCCACAACCTGTGCCTCGTGGGGCTCTTCCTCTACTTCTGCAAGAATCTGAAATTTATTGTATGTGGTCATTGGATTGATGCTCCTTTTTCTCGCAAACCTAGCACCATTCCGCACTGGCTGGAACCCATTCTGTATGGTGGGGGGAGAAGTAACTACAATGGAAGGAGGATGGTCAACCTGGACAACTGTTGGCTGAGCAGTGGCACTATCCTCTTCAGTGTGTCCGACATTGCTCGCAATGAACTGCTCCAGCACGTCAAATTTATAGGTCAGGCTGTTAATTTTGCTTGTAGCCTCGATCAGCTTGTCTTCCAAGCTCTAATTTCCACATCCTGCAACCAAAGGAATGATCCGTATAAAAGGATCCAGTGAAACTAACGAAGCAGGCTACGCAAATGATGTTCTGTGGCATTCTGAAATTCAAAGTTACTGTGAAGACTTATACGAGAAACAGAATCAAATATTACTGATTAGCACCTGGACGAGATACTGGAATAATAATCACTTACTTTTACAAAATCTGCCAGCAAAACCATTACAATTTATGCAATAGTTACAGATAAAGGTTTTGCTGGTGGGGGTCTTGTTGGTGTTTAAAACTGTACAGGAATGACTACTTTACTGGTTAGATGTGTACCTGCAGAATATTTATCAATAATCTATTACAGAGAATGGGAAGCTAAACTTTACCTGAAATGAAGAAATATAATCATACCGGTAACACAATCTGAAATATAACAACAGTAAAGTCACAACACAGTCATACAATGCACAAACAAGTTTATTATCTCCTGAAAAGTCACAACATATGAAAATACAATTAAAGCTTACCTGTAAAGTAATGGGAGAGATATTTCACTGCAAAAAGTAGTGCATGTAGGGAAAAAAAATGTTGGTCAACAACAGTAAGACTTGCCTGTGTCGAAAATGTAAACAAACGCTGACGTAATCCCTTGTTTTACTAATATATCGTTTACAGTGATAAAATAATGGACAACTGGCATAGCAAAGAATCTGATCTAATCCATTAATACTAAATTAGTTCTGAGACAAAAAATAGTTGCACAAAGCTCAAATTCCTGTGGTTTTCCGAGGGTAACTCGTCAGGCCCTCTGGCGGGAGACGGCGGAAGTAGGTGCGTATCAAGCACAAAGAGATATGGGTGCCAAGGTAAAACAAAACTATCTGTATACGATATAAATTGTTTTTTTAATTTTACCTTAGAGTGGTGCAGATCACCGTCTAAACCACTGTGCACTCAGTCACAGAGATCACACAGAAATAAACTAAGTATCTTATTCAATACCGTCTGCCAAACAAAGCTACTACTGGAGATCAAACACTCATCTACCAGCAACACTCACAGACATTGACCAAACTGTATTAACATTTCACAAACTACACTTAGTGACAAGACAATCAACCAGATTGCTCACCCAGACTCAGGACTATCACACCATTGTAATCACACACGGAAAACACTGAAATAGGGTTCTTAGGTGTGGGTATTCGCACTGAGGACCAGGTCTGACTAGTATGGCAGGCAGTCGATGAGAGGACTGGAGCAGTCGGCGAGAGGACTGGAGCAGTCGGCGAGAGGACTGGAGCAGTCAGCAAGAGGACTGGACAGCTGGCGAGAGGGCTGGAACAGTCCTCTTCTCTAGTCTGATGGGTCTGTAGCTATTTCTTCTGCTGACAAAGCAAATCTCTTCACTCAGACTTTCTACTTCAATTCCACCTTAGACGATTCCAGTGCTGTTCCTCTATCACTTTCCCCCTCTGACTTTCTCATGGCTGACATTAACCCGTTGAGAGCGATAGGCCTCATTTGGGACTTATCAGAGTCGAAAGCGATAGGCGTCAAATGAGTGCGATTTTAAAAGGCTTACCGAAACCGTGCCACGAGAAGTAGGTGCCTGAAATATGTATGGGAAATGGGGGCAGCTGGCAACTCTCGATACCACCCACGCACTGCCCCACACTGCCCCATATATTCTCAGAATATGCAGCGCGCACGCCATGGAGCACACACGCAAATTTTCCTCATGTTCCTCCCGTGATGCCGCCAACCCTATACCAGGCGCTAAGGGATCTGCGCACACACACACACACACACACACACACACACACACACACGAGAGAGAGAGAGAGAGAGAGAGAGAGAGAGAGAGAGAGAGAGAGAGAGAGAGTTTTGATAAATTGTATAATAATGTATGCTTTGTTGTCAATGTTTAAGGTAATTTATCATAGTCTGAGAGAGAGAGAGAGAGAGAGAGAGGGGGGGGGGCTGATGATACAGTAATCACGTATTCATTGCCCAAGGCCATGGTAAATATAGGCTGTTTTTCCCGGATCATGCCCCCTTCCTTACCTTAATCACCCCGTGTGGTGGGTTGCTCGCGCAACCAGCTGTTCATCTTCTGGCCATTTTATCTCACCACCACGTGACTTTATGTGGTCATATATATGTATTGCCGGATGCGCGCGAAGATTTCCAAGACGATGATGTGTGTTTCATTCAATTCTGTAAGACTTGAAATTTCGGCCTAGTCGTCGCTTCCCAGTCAGGGAAAGTTCCGCATTACCCACTGTTCGGAGCATTGGTGGTCGACGAATAGCCACGAAGCAGCAGCCAGACCCCATGTGTCTGCTAACTGTGAGTGGGAGGGAGGGTGGCCAGGGGTGGGAGGGTTTGGAGAGTTGCACATGTCACAGTATCAACACATGTTTAAAATGAAAGGTACACTTCTTTGGTTTCGTTTGGAATGTTCGATAGGAACGATAGTAACAGAGACTGATATTGTAATTAGGACTTCCCACGTCATTTTGTCTAAAGGAAAACGAAAAACCCGTTAATTGTTTATATAAATATTTATTATTATTATTATTATTATTATTATTATTATTATTATTATTATTATTATTATTATTATTATTATTATTATTATTACTGTTATTATTATTATTATTATTATTATTATATTTATTATTACTATTATTATTACACACTACCCATGACTCTAAGTTTACCAAAATAACACTGAAAATCTTTCCAGGTAGATGTTAAGGGACGACAGAGGATAAACAAATTTATAAGAATTTACACACACACACACACACACACACACACACACACACACAGAAGCTTATATAGCACTGTTAGCATTGTCAAATGCTTCGTGGTTCTACTCGGTCACTGGACATTTTCTCCTGCAGAGGGCCATCAGGCCTCACTCTCATATCTCAGTCGTTTGCACCCACACGGGTTCAGTTTCAGTTACCTCACTGTGACAATAGACTGACTGATTTTAATGGGAATCTGTTCATCCAGCCGAATGTGCAACATCGCACAAGTGCTATTATATATATATATATATATATATATATATATATATATATATATATATATATATATATATATATATATATATATATATATATATATATATATATATATATATATATATATGAGCCTACGTGGTACAGTGATAGAGTGTGCGTTTCGTACACGGGTGAGCCAGGGTTCGCGCCCGGCCAGGGTAATAAACTTTGGGAGTATTCACCCGGCCACGTACTGCATTGGCGGATACAAGGGGTCCTGTGGTTGAACCGGTGTCACTTACTATAAACTATGCTTGCACCCAGTCGGCTTGCGCGGGCCGATTACACTTGGTTCACAAACTACACACACATCCAAAGCCACTCTAACACTACAATTACACTTACAAGCACTTCTCATCCTACATACAATCTCTACCAAACATCCTAAACCAATTGGTAGAGATACATTGGCTGTATCGTCCTCACTTCGGTCGGGATAGGCCGGTCCTGCAGTGGATATTCAAACGGCTGCTGCTGCTGATATATATATATATATATATATATATATATATATATATATATATATATATATATGCAAACTAACCACAGGAGAAATGAAAGGAGCGACAGTGAGTACTTTAGTATATTACATCTTCAGACAGAGTGAGACAGAAACGTAAAGGGTAGAGGTCTTTTATGCACACCCGCAGCAGGTAGTGGCACACAGAACAATGAATGACCTGAATTTTTACCTGCGGCTTAACTTATGGTCACCTGCAGCAGGGAGTGGAACACAACAAAGGATGACTTGAATCTAAAAATGCACGTGACAAAGGAGGAGGGATTAGGAGGGGAGGAAAGGGGAGTGGGAGGGAGGGGAAAGGGGGAGGGGAGGAGGGGAAGGGGGAAGGGGAGAAGGGGGAGGGAGGAGGGGATAAATACTGCTGCTTAACTTAAGACCTCGAGGATTAATGCTTGGTGTGTCCCACACAGGTGTGACTACACCACCAGGAGATGACAGGGAACAATCACGTGTTAGTCTGGGGGATACTGCTTGAAAATTAATTCAGTTAACATTTTATCACACTTAAAATGACCATAGCTCATGTTTACATTCTTTTCATATGTGCCAGAGATTAGACAAGATTCTATTACATTTCTTTCATCTAAGCTTTTTGATCTTGCTAGAATCTTGGAGCCTGTCCAGTCAATATGGTGATCACTGGATGCTTTGTGCTGAAATAAACCACTACTCTGTTGGGCTGTCCTTACACTGTATTTATGTTGTGAGATTCTAGTTTCCAAATCTTTTCCAGATTGTCCTATGTAAAATTTGTTACAGCTTTTACATGGGATTTTGTAAACAACGCCTAAATTACTGAAAGGGCTGCTCTTGATGAGGGTTTTTTTGATGGTGTTCTCATATTTGAATACTACTTGTACATTGAGTTTCCTCAGTATGTGAACAACATCAAGAAAATTTTTATGGAAGGGGAGGACAAGGGTTCTTTGAATATTCTGGCGATCTGACGATTGCCATAACTTACAAAAAGACCTCGATACATTGTCCAAATGGTCTGAAACTTGGCAAATGGAATTTAACGTTGAAAAATGTAAAGTACTTAACGTAGGCAAGACCATTGGAGATACTAAATACAGCTTAGATAACAAAGAAATTAGCAAATCGGAATGCGAGAGAGATCTAGGAGTTATGATTAGTAACGACCTTAAACCTAGGCAACAGTGTATTAATGCGAGAAATAAAGCAAATAGGGTCCTAGAATTTATTTCGAGAAGCGTGAGCAATAGATCATCTAAAGTAATACTAAAACTTTATCTAGCATTAGTAAGGCCACATTTAGACTACGCAGTACAATTTTGGTGTCCTTACTATAGAATGGATATTAATTCGTTAGAAAATGTACAGAGAAGAATGACTAAAATGATACATGACGTCCGGAACCTGTCATATGAAGACAGACTGAAATGACTAAGTCTGCATTCGCTAGAGAGGCGTAGAGTAAGGGGAGACTTAATTGAGGTGTTTAAGTGGATGAATGGTATAAATAAGGGAGATATTAGCAAGGTACTTAAAGTGAGCATACAGGATATAACTAGAAATAATGGTTTCAAACTAGAAAAATTCCGTTTCAGAAAGGAAATCGGTAGAAATTGGTTTGGTAATAAAGTAGTAGACGAATGGAATAAGCTACCTAGTAAAGTAGTTGCTGCCTCTTCCACTGAGAGTTTCAAGCATAGGCTAGATAAGCATATGACAAATAAGGGGTGGATATAGAATAAAGAAAATCTTATAACCAATACTAATTCAAAAAAAAATTTTCTTTTCAGGTTACACTATGATAGTCTCTATTCTCCTTTCACACTTTCCTGTAAAATGTTCACGCCAGTTTTTCTATACGGCGTGGTGTTCTTTCTGACTTTTTCCTGCCGGCTTCGGCTGGAGGGTTTGGAGGGCGGGGGAGAGCCTTCTTCTTTGCTATCCTTATCCCATTTTCGTAGTTCAGTTACTCTTCTAGGAGCTGCCTAGCATGGGCCAACCGGCCTACTGCAGTTATCCTCTCTTCTTATGTTCTTATGTTCAAGGAATCGTTTCTTGGCTGTATTGTGGCACTGAGTTAGTATGCTTTGGGACTGGCTGAATGAGAGCAAACTTCCAGCAAGAAGGAAAGATACAAGTTGACAGACAAAGATGAAAGAGTTTACGTAGGCAGGGTGTAAGCACTGAAGCACAGTTCTTGAGGACAACAGGAGGGACTCCATCAGGCTCATATGCCTTGTTAGTACTGAGGCCAGTGATGGCAGAAAATACATCAGCTGAAGAAATTTTAATGTCAGCCATGAGGAAGTCTGAGGGGGGAAGTGATGGAGGAACAGCACTGGAATCGTCTAAGGTAGAATTGGAGGGGAAAGTCTGAGAGAAGAGATCTGCATTATCAGTAGAAGAAATAGCTACGGAGCCATCAGAATAGAAAACAGGAGGAAACGATGATGAGGTAAGCTTGTTAGAAAGTTTTTTGGCAAGGTGCCAGATAAAGCAGGAAGAATTCGAGTTGGAGAGTTGAAAGCATTTAGTACAGATGAAATTATTTTTGCTGAGCGAAGAACAGACTTAGCACGATTCCGGGCAGAATCATAAACAAGTTGTGATTCAGGGGTGGGTTGGCTCTGGTATCTTTTATAGGCCCTCTCCTTGTTGCGGACAGCATTAGAACAAGCGTGATTACACCAAGGCTTTCTTACATTAGTCAAAGGATATGAGAAGAGAATGTATGCTTCCATGCCCGAGAGAATAACCTCCGTATTGCGCAAGGCACACTCAGATGGCTTCCGGCCTTGGAAGCAATAATCATTCTAGGGAAAATCAAAGAAATGTAACCTGCGGGCCTCCCAATCTGCAACTCCAAAGTGCCACAGACAACGTTTCTTTGGAGGGCCAACAACCCGCACCGGAGCGATAGGACAGGTTAAGGTAATAAGGTTGTGATTGGAGGAGCCCAACGGAGAGGAAAGATTATCAGTGTAAGCAGAAGGATTAGTTGTATGCAAGAGGTCAAGTATGTTGGAACTCTCTCCAAGGTGGTCAGGGATATGGGTAGGGTGCTGTACAAGCTGCTCAAGGTCATTAAGGATAGAAAAGATGTAGGTTTGTTCAGTGAAAGGAGAGGAAAACCGAAGGTGGTGGTGAATATTGAAATCTCCTAGAATGGAGATTTCCGAGAAAGGAGAAATGGATAGAATGTGTTCCACCGTAGAAGTTAGATAGTCGAAGAATTTTTCATAGTCAGTAGAAGTAGGTGACAAGCAGACAGCGCAGATATATATAGTCAGAGAATGACAAGAAAGCCGAAGCCAGAGAGTAGAGAATTCAGAAGAATCAAGTTCAGGAACACGAGAGCAAGATAAATCGTTACATATCTATCTATCTATCTATCTATATATTATATATCTATCTATCTATCTATCTATATATATATATCTATCTATCTATATATATATATATATATATATAATATATATATATATATATATATATATATATTATATATATATATATATATATATATATATATATATATATATATATATATATATATATATATATATATATATATATATATATATATATATATATATATATATATATATATACATATATATATATATATATATACAGTATAGATACACAACATCCACGTTTGGCTTTGAAATTAGCATAGAGAAAGTAGGAGGAAACAGAAAAAGGGTTGCTGTCAACTGCCTCAGACAGCTGAGTCTCTGTCAAGAAGAGAAGGTGAGGTTTAGAGGAGGAGAGTTGGTGTTCAACAAAGGGAAAGTTAGTGGAAAGGCCGCGAATGTTGCAGAAATGAAGAAGTGAGTCAAACAATGGTTCCAGGCATCTCTCTGAGTCGACACTGGGAGAGGAGCGGATGATGGGGGAGATTATGACTCCCCCTCCCCCCCTGGGGACTCCGAGGCCTGATTTGCTGCAGCCATGTTTCTTTTTTAATTTTGAAAAGGAAGTGTAGTGTGTCCTATGCATGTAGTTTGGTGTTGACAGTTAGAGAAACATGTATTGGAGAGCATGCTGGCCTACTCTCTGTGTTGCTGAAACATTGAAAAAGTTCAGCAAAGGGGGGGAATGGTCAGGAACTAGTCCCTTACTGGTATACAATCGGTTCACTGCACTGGACGACCCAGGAGGGGCGGTTGCTTGCCTGAGGTTGATGGGTCTGCATCGTTTGACAGACCGGCATGACTGATCGTCCTTTGGAATGCGATTATATCCAGAAGGGAGAGCTTCATCTCAAAACGAATGACTGATAATACCATCTTGCCTTCCATCTAGCTGTGTTGCGCCTTGTTTGCCTGGTATTATAATCATTTCCTTGCTTATAGGTTCATTTTCCTAGCTGTCTGATGTTTGTTGAATTTTGAAGTGTTGTCAAACTTTTGCTAGGTCATAAGTGTCTGACAACTAAAGGAAGGAAGGGAAGGGATAAGTTATGAAGGAAAAAGTTAAGAAGGTGAGAGAAAGTTAATGAGCCCTGTGAAACATCGTTGGGTAGTATTGGTAATATTCTAAAGGAACGAAGGAAGGAATAACGAAGAACTAGCACCAAGCCATAATATGGCTATATGGCACTAAGGCATAAGGGAGCAGGGGGAAATATATTAAATGTATACTGTGAAGAGCATTAAGAAAATTGATAACATTAGAGACAGAAACAGTGGGAGTTTCACATACGAAATCAGTAAGCTGTGGGAACCGAAGTAGTGAGAGAAAGAAGAGGAAAGCTGAGAGACGGTATTGGAATGTAGACGGATAATCAAGAAAAAGTTGATGGATAGTCACAGGGTAGTTACAGTGTGAACAGATAGGGTGAGGATCATGGCTCATTAAATGACTATGAGTGAGGTAGGTAGGCCTAAGCAAAGACAAGACAGGATAGTTTCCCATCGATTGGGGTGGCTTGATGTTTTTCAGGGTAAAACAGAGGGTTTAACACTATGCAGTTTATTGTAAACCTACAGGTTCCACAAGGATTGGCAACGTTCAGGGAAGAAATGCGGCAGAAGAGATAAACAAGAGTAGGAATAGGGCGGAGAGAGGACCAAGAGGAGAGAGTAGCAGAGCATGCAAACGAGCCAGCTTGTTCATTACCTCTAATCCCAACAGGGCTAGGAACCCACCAGAAGCAAATTGACTTTTTCCGAACAGCCACTCCAGAATTTGGATGATTAGAGGATGAGAAGAAGGCGTGGTGGGTGTGGAAGTGAGCTCACTGAGAGAATCGAAGGAGATAACAATGATGGAGAAAAGCTAATAAGAGACTTCAGAGCAAAATGAATAGCATACAGTTCTGCAGTGAGAATACCTGCAACGGAAATAAGTGTACACTGGATGGAGGAGTCAAGGAATGCAACAGCCAACCTGATACCATGACAAAGTTTGAAGACATCAGTAAAGCTATGCATAGCAAACGAGTGACAGGACATAATATGTTCGAGAAAATGGGAACGATGAGTATCTGGAGGAAGACAGAAAAAGGGAAAAAAAATATGGGCAGACTACAGCAGGAGGCAGAAGCCAAGGTCGAAAGGAAATTGGATGAAGCAGAAGAATAGGAAGAAAAGTGAAATCAATGGACTGAAGAAGGGTTGGGACCCGATGGGGAAACGGATGAAGGAGATGGGAGACCAAATGAAAAGAGTGTTAGAGATGGCTGGGGGGACAGAGTAACTTATTTGTAGAAACTGAAGGATACATACATTGGACCAAATAGTGAGAAGAGAACGATGATACGAGAGAGAGGAGAGGGGGGAGTATGCTGAATGAGGACAAAAACTTGCAATGGGAGTTGACTGAAAATCACCAATAGCTGAACAAAGACCAGCATGATGAACGGAGTCTGTGACTGGAGGCAGAACAGACTTGGCAACAACAATCGAGCTTGGAAAGAATAAGGACAGATTCATGACGAAGTGTGACACGATCGGCAACTCATAAAAGATGAGACTGCGTTTGCAGCAAAGATGATGAAGAGTAGAAGACTTGGAGGAAATTTGCACATTCCAGTTTAACTGAGAGTCAAACGTGAGGCTATGAAAATTGTTAGAGGAGTGGTGGGGAAGGTGGGTACTACGTAAGTAAAGAGAAGGCAGTGGAATGGTTCGCGAACAAGTAAATGTTTTGAAATGACTCTGAAGTAGAAAAACGAAAACCATGAGTAGCAGCCAACGTCGAGGCAGAAACAATGGTGGACTAAAGAAGAGATTAGAGACCAGGCAGGTCTGGATCTACAGCAAAACTATCAAAATCATCAACATACAGACGGCCCGAATCACAAGGGAATAGAAAACAAAGTACCATTAATAGCTGTGTGAAAAAGGGTACTACCAAGGACTCAGCCTTGGGGGACACCTTCATGCTGGGGAAAAGCACGGGGAAGGTGGTCTCTTTGACGGACATGAAAGATTTGGAGAGAATGAAAAAATTGAAGAAAAACACCGATGTTACCATGCAGACCAAAGGAACGAAGACAACAAATGATATACCTCCATACAGTATGGTAGCCCTTCCCTAAATAAAAATAAGACAGCAGTGACCGACTGGCAGAATGAAAAATCAGAACTGATAAAATCTTTAGGTCTAAGGACAGGATCTAAGGTGCTTCATGGTTTGCGATACCCAAACTGTAAGGGGGAAAGAAGCAACGGGATTCAAGGTGTCAATGAGTCGAGTATTGACCATCTGCTCAAGAAGTTTACATAAACAACTAGTCAGGGATGTGAGATTGCAATCTTGAGGATGGTGACCAGGTTTACCTGGTTTAAGAAGCGAGATGATGATCACTACACGCCAATGAGGAGAAAAAAAAATTCAATTCAAATTATTATAGGGGGTCAAGAGAAAGGACATGGCTTGTGATGAGTGATGTTTTAACATAGTATAATGAATACAGTAAAGTCCTTCACTTGTATTTTCACAGGATTTAAGTGATGACAACTCACGAAGAGAGAAGGGAGTATTAAGAGCTCCTTCAGCTGACAAAGTAAAAAACAAAAAAATTGTACTAATTCAGAATCAGATTTAAGGTGATGAAATTCTGGCGAGAGATGAGAGCCACTACTAAAAAGACTAATGTAATTATCCGAAGCATCTGCAAATAAGGAAAAATCTGCCACGAACTGGCCATCGATATTAAGAACCGACGCATGGGGTGGGATATTTTTGCTTCTACTGCAGATGAAAAGAGGAAGGGAAAACAGTTTAAACTAGTTATTTATTGACTTACTGTTTAGCCACAATAATGAAGCTTCTCCATAACTATTTATGGTATTGATTGTCCTTGTAAGCATGGGTACATTTTAAATTTATCTCAGTAACTGGCTAACTCCAAGCTTAACTGTAACCATATTCCCTTCAGATAATGAGAGGGACCACAGCTATATTTCTGTAAAATCACAGCTTTACAGCTTTTGTGGCTTTCTCTAAAACGTGTTATAAAGAAAACACTGAGCAGACTTGAATTCGGCACTTTCCACTAGGCTAAATGGCCAAATACTCAGCCAAAATTCTCAGCAAACTTTTTTATCGTAAGATTCTCAACCAAATAGCTGTATCTCAATAAATTTCTAAGATATTTCAATTTCATGTATGCAATTTTTGCACCAAAAATGAGTATATGACCTTAAAAAACAGGTCAAGGTCATTTATATTTGACACAAGTACTTGAGTTATCCTAGGGTACCTTCCTGTATAATATTATCAACAGCTAACACACACAAAAAAAGTGCGAATAATAATAATGATAATACCAAAACAATAAGCTCTGCGATATATATATGGTGAAGCTTAATAAAAATAAAAATAAAAACTATACATCAGATTACTGGTATCCTTCATTCATGAATGACATAACAGTTGGACTTGAACTGGTATAGACTGAAGTTTGGGGGGAAGCCATTCTGGGGAAGCATGTTCCGGAGATGCAGTTTGTGGAATAAAAGAGTTGTGATAGCCAGAAGCTCTGCAATATGGCTGTGAGACACTCTAGTCATGAGCGCTACCAGATGCCTATGTAACATAGGAAAGGCGTGGAGAAGTGGCACAATAGATGCAATTTCCTCTAGGCAATTACCATTAAAGTACCTGTAAATTAATTCAAGGGAGGCAACACTCCATCTTACATGTTGGGGAAGTGGTTCGTTTGCGATTTTAAGGTCATTTACAATTCTTCTAGTCTTCTTTTGATTTTGTCCAGTCGTTTTAGTGCAACCTCTCCACATCCACTCCACAAGGGTGAGCAATATGCCAGCTGAGAGTGCACATGACTCTTGTGAAATATAGCTGACTGCTGGTCAGTGAAGAAGTTATGGATTCTGTACAATAATCCAAGTTTCTCTGAATCGGTTTTAGCAAGTGATTTAATATGAGATGTTCAACAGAGGGTGTGGTGAAGTGAAACACTAGAGGTAGGAATACTGGCTTCATTGAAGGTAACAGTAGAATTAGACAATATCGGTTATTAGTTAACTGAAGATATTAGGTTTTCTTAGCATTAAATGAGGCGCTGTTACTTTGTTCCCATTCAGCGATCTTAGGTAAGTCGTGATCTGTGGATATTGCTATGCTGAGTTAGGAGGTAGAAATACTATGCGTTCTGAATGGGTGTTTAAATGTGAAGGAACTGTGAAGCGTTGGCTCATTGGCATATTATAATTGAATGTGATTATGGGTGATAAGATAATAAATTATATACATGAATTAGGAGCAGGGTTGGATTCAGATCTGATCCTTGTGGTATTCTGGCATTAATCGAGTGGAAGTTAGAATATACACCATCTACCTGTACTCTTATCTTTCTGTTGCTGAGATATGAGGAAAACAGTGGAACAAGGGATGATAGGTCATAGCAAGGGAGTTTGGATAGCAGGAATGGTTTTTGAAGTATCAGGGTCTACTGTGTGGGTTTCTCCATGTGGGACAGTTGACTGATCGATGATATGAGTCAAATGATTGAGTATTTCAACAGCAGATCTTTCGTGGCGAAACATACTGTCTGTGACTAATTAAAATGCTGGATTGCACCAGTAGTATCCATCTATATTGCTTTTCATATATAAGTATTAACTATATTAATAATCTCATTACCTTATTATCTTAACTACCTGCAACGTATCTTTATAGAACAGCTTACCTGCAGAATATCTAATATTTATCATTCGACATAGAACCACATAACAACATAGCACCCCATAGCTTGTCTCACATAGCTTAGTCAAAGGCAGTGGAAACCTTCCATTGCATCGTCATCTCCTCTCCCATCCCCTTACTGCCAACAAGATCAGATCAGTTCTAGCCAGTGAGTGTGGCTAGAAACACGTACTCCACTAGCACTCAGACTTGCATTGTGTAACCCCCTTGTACGTACTGTGTTATAATGGTTAAAATAGTGAAATATTTATTTTGCTGTACTAGACTTTGTTTAACTTCCATCCAACCATCCATCATTCAATCCTATGTTGTCCCATGAGGAGCGTAGTTGTCTGGGGTTAGGCAAGTTGGTCCTGACATTTAAGATGAGACACCCCAGCCTCACTCATCACTGTGTGGCGTTACGTGAGCAATAAACCCCATCCATCCCTTGGATATAAACCTACACAGGCTCAATTCGATTGGAGCGCCTTAATTACCCATTAAACCACCTGGCACCATAAATTGGTTATAAGATAATCATCCAGCATAGGAAATGGTTTCCTGGAAACCATTTGGCTTGTCACTCCATGTAGAGTCACCAATAGGAAAAAGGAAGAGGAAAGAGTGAAGGAAAGAAAGACAGAAGAGGAAGGTTGGAAGAAAGGATTGGGCAGACCCCCAAAGCAGCACGACATCGAGTGAGTGGATGGTGAGCACCCCCACCTACCACAGTTCCAAACCACTTAATTAACCACTTATTTAACGGGTGTCCGTACACACCATCCCCACCTCCTCATTGCCACCTCACCACCACCCCACCACCCCCTCACCGCCACCCAGCCACCCTCTTACGAACACCCCGTCATCCCCTCACCACCACCCCCTCACAGCCACCCCCTCACCGCCACCCCTCTACCCCATCACCACCACACCACCATCCCCTCACCACCACCCCCTCACAGCCACCCCACCACCCCCTCACCGCCACCCAGCCATCCTCTTACGAACACCCCGTCATCCCCTCACCACCACCCCCTCACAGCCACCCCACCACCCCCTCACCACCACCCCACCACCCCCTCACAGCCACCCCACCACCCCCTCACCACCACCCCACCACCCCCTCACCGCCACCCAGCCACCCTCTTACGAACACCCCGTCATCCCCTCACCACCACCCCCTCACAGCCACCCCTCCACCCCCTCACCACCACACCATCATCCCCTCACCACCACCCCCTCACAGCCACCCCACCACCCCCTCACTGCCACCCCACCACCCCCTCACCGCCACCCCTCCACCCCTTTCCCCTCACCCTCCCATAAACCCGCCTTCATATCGCACCAGCAGATTATGCGCGTCCTGGGCGTATGTCAAAACATTCTGATGGCCTTCTTTTAGGGGTTAATACACAGTGCCGACGATATACTAATACATCAGTGTGCTATGAATTAATGAGGGAGAGGGAAACCATCAGCATATGACAGGTAATTCATCGCCAAGCCAGCTGCCCCAAACATCGAGAGGCACTATGGACATCGCAGTTACACAAATCCTACGGGTATGCCAGGCCTGATCTGTTGTGTCTGGTACATAAATTGGTGTGCAGCAGTGCTCCTACGTCCTTCAAGAGGAATTCAATCTCCATCACTGTGCTGTCTTGTGCGATTCCGTTGTGTCTAAGAGATCTGTTGTTAAACTCCCTTCTCCCGTTCCTATCCCTGTTCTCTCTCTGTCTTGGTGGCATCCATATTTTTAATAAGCCTTTTATGATTCATTTACAGCCACATTCTTATCACCACCCAACTATCACTCAAACCCTCCTGAAGGTCAGCGGGTCAGCGCTTGATCAGCCCGTCGCGGCGTCTCTTACAAAACTTCTCAGCTGCGGCCAACGTCTCTGGGGCGCGACTACATCTAAGAAAATTCTCGGCTAGCTGCTGGGTGCATCACGGGGCGCGCGCCTGGGTGGAGCGTATTCAGGAATTTTCCTTACGGCTGGGCGTGTTGCGAGCGGATTTACATTCTTCTCAGCGCCTGCCTGAGTGGTGCTTGCATTCCTGCTGGTGTGGTGCATCGTTATTTCTACAACATCCTGCATCAACTCTTCTTAAAGGGCGTACGAGGGCCCGTGGATTTCCAGTCTTCAATCAAATCCTCTTCTGTATAGTTAGTTAGCGTAATACTGAGGTAATGTTGGTGGAATATAAGTGCTGAAATATTCCTTTTCACATGAGGTATGTGTGAGATTTATGTGTATATAACTTCTGCACCATATAGTGGATGAGTGTGTGAGGAAGAGAGGTTTGGAAGTCGGTGAGGCTACGGAACTGACAAAAGATCGAGCTGACTGGATGAATATTGTGAGGAGAAGCGTATGATCAGGGATTTGGCACTTCTTTTTAACGTAACAGCGTCCGTATTGATTCTACTGGATACGTTTATGTGATGTTACAGTATGCGGCCAATGTATTTGGCGTATCAGATAGAACCAGGATTCCGGGGCTTGAATGGTGAGTGAATGGAAGCGTGGTCCATTGGACTGGGCATATTTGGGCTGGCTGGACGTTGCTACTCCTCACCCTGCGCTAGGGTGGGAAAGGAGCTCAAGATGATGATAATGAATGATAATAACTTCTGCATAATTTAAGTCATTTGTGAACCTCATATATCCAAGTTTATCTGACAGTTTGTTAATGTTCAATTTCATGTTACCTTTCAGTAAAAGGACCTTGCATGCTAAGGAAGAGGATAGTACTCACAACTCACAACCCCTTCAGATTCCGTTCACAACAATAAAACAGTTTTTTTAGTTTATTTACCATTCAGTACAAGCCCCAACACTCTAGGGAACATTATCCCTTAAGGCCAAGCAGGGAGGGGTGCATGAGGAAAACAAAATAGGTATCATAGGGCATAGAAGGTACAGAAGTAATTATCATTACAAGCATAATAATGAACAAAAACATACAATGATACATTCATGGTACAAAGTTGTTACAGTAATTATCATTACATGTTTTGAGATGAGAAAAGTGGTATATAGATACACACGTACTGTATGTACTATACATACGTATGCAGAGAGAGGCGCATATGCACGCATACATATACTTATATATCTATACATATATGCACATATTCACGCACATGCAGTCACAGACATACTGCATGTACAGGATAGGTACTCATGTATAAGGATATGGGTATGTGTACAGGCGTGCATGGCTATATATGTGCAAGATGTACTTGATACATTCATATATACATAGGCAGGGAAACATATATATACATACACCCTAAGTAGATACTTATACGTAGTCACATACACAGGTAGGCTGACAGACAAAAAACGATATGCATTATAAATTTACCTTTTGATTCAAAATCCCAGCACTAAGACAAGTTCTCGGGCCATGCTCGCGCTCTGGCGTGGGTGCTCAGCCTCCCCTGCCGTCGTTGTTGTCGTCTGTGCCTCTCGCCTCTCTGAAGCCAGGCAGCCGCCTCCCCCGCCCCTGCCGAGCACTGCCGCTGTTGCTGCTGCATGGCCGTCGCTGCGGGGGCCCCCGTTTTCCCTCCCTTCCCCGGCCGAGTCGCTACCGTTATGGCGGGTGCCTCTGCCCCTCGTGATAACTCGACCTCGGACTGGTGTGTCCGCGACCCTTCCGTGGAAAGCACATGGCAGCGTGAGATTCTAAGAGTGTCGTTCCCGCCCCAAGCAAAAACGGGGCCTCCCTGCCCCCTCTGGAGGGCCAAGGGTCGAGCCGCCCGGGGCCCAAAACCCCGGCATGCGCCGCCAGCGGTCCGTAAGGAGTTAGGGTAGGAGCCCTGCGTGGGGTGTGGGATGCTCTGTTCATGATGATACGGCTCCCCTGCGGGCCGACTCATTTTGGCTGGCACTCAGCGACCGGCTCAGAACTGGCATGGACAAGGAGAGCAGACATGCGCCGACAGTGCTCCATACCGAGCCAGCACGGCCAGTGGCATTACCTAAATTAGTATCTTTATATGAGTCAAGCTCTGTACCAGGTTAGACTAAATGATTTTTTATTTAAAAAAAAAAAATAAGAAGAAGTTTAAACAAGACTTGTTCAAACAGAAAAGAGAACCGAGCAGCGAAAGAATGCGCTCAGTCAGCTGATGTTTGTTTAGACTACAACTGCCCCAGGGAATGTAAGTACTCTGTGCTTTTAGTATTGCAAAATGGCCACATACTTTAGTAAAGCAAATTTGGAAAAGAAAAGGGATAAAGGTAGAAAGCAAGATGATGATTTCTACCAAGAACTGGTTGAAATGGAGACTCACAATAGACTAGTTGAACGTGTACACAAACTGGAGATAGCTTTCCAGAATGAAATTTATGAAATAAAGAAGCAAATGCACTTGCAAAAGGAAGAAATAGAAAAAATAGGAAGGGAGGTCAACAAGAAAGACACAACCATCAGTGAACTAACAGTGGAATTGAGTACACTTAGGAGGAAAATGAGTGAAATGGCAAGTACAGTAGTCAATCACGAGAGTATTATGGAAGAGTTCAAAAATGATACAGGGACAATTAGGCAAGTAAGCAGTCTGAAAGATCAGAGCAGTGATATTGAGGAGAAGATAACACAGGTGAATGAAGCTGTGCAAAGCTACAAAAATGATGTGGAAACCACGTATGCTAAAATGGTGACAGTAAAGAAAGACTTAGAAACAAGGGTGGAAGAAAAAAGCATTAAAAAGGAAGTGAAAAGAATAATCCAAAACAATCTAAAGTTAGTCAGAGATTCAGTAGATATCAACAAATCTATAGTAATCACTGTTATAGAAGAGGAAGAAGTAAAAAACAAGATCTCAAGAGACAAAAAGGAGATGGCAAATGTAATGAGCTTATTGAAAGAAGTATCAGAGGAAATCTGTAGTAAAGACATAGAGGAACACAAAAGGTTAGGGAAATACGAGAAAAGCAAATCAAGACCTCTAAAGGTAACTTTCCAAAGTGTAAACACTGTGGAGGAGATACTAAAAAATGCAAAGAATCTTATGGAAAAAGAGGAGTTCAAAAATGTATGGATAAAAAGATGCCTAACACAAGAGGAATTGGAATTACTGAAAGAGAAGAGGGAGGAAACAAAAACAAAAAATGAGGGAAGATCAGAAGAGAAGAAGAATACATTGTTTTACAAAGTAATAGGATTGCAGGTTCGAAAGTGGTACACAAACAGGAGGGAATAAAAAAGAGGAAGGTAGTAGAATAGAACCATGTCATGACAAGTATATAAACAAGATGATAAAGTTGATGTACTCAAATGTGGATGGAATGGTATCTAAATTACTAGAGATGAATGATTATGTCAGAGAAAATGAACCACGTATAATATGCCTAACTGAAACAAACTTAACATCAAGGATATCCAATGACATACTAAACTTAGAGGAATACAATATATGGAGGAGAGACAGAAACTTAAAAAAAAGGAGGAGGAATTATAATATTAACTAAGAAAAATCTAAAAGTCAATGAAACAAAACTAGATATACCCTCACAAGAAGAACTGATTGCAGTAGAGATCAACACATCTGAAGGGAATGTAACTGTAGCCAATTTGTACATGCCACCCAGATCAAACACATGGGAAAGAGACGAATATGAGGACTTGGCAGAGAGTACAATTCAGAGTTTAAGAGCATTACTACATAAAATGGAGGAGAAATCGGAAAGAATTATACTAACTGGAGATTTTAATACAAATATAAATTGGAATACTCTAGATATAATTAGCCAAGAAAGCTGTTGGGACCAAAAGCTCCTGGATCTCGTACAAGAGTTTTTCCTAACACAACATGTGAGGGAAACCACCAGAAAAAGAGGACTCGATGTACCTTCAATGCTAGATCTCATATTTACTAGGCAAGAAAATGATATTGACAGATTAATATATCACCCTCCACTCGGCAAAAGCGATCATGTAGTACTAAATTACAACTTCAGGATAGCATATGACATAGTTAACAGCAATGAAAGTTACAAAAAGAGCCTAAGTATTTCATAGGAGTTGATTGGGAAAATGAGCTTAGAGGACAAGATTTACATGCTGTATATAAAAAATTCTGTGAATTTTATGAAATAGGAGTCCAGAAGTACATCCCACAGCACAAAGAAGCAGATAAGAAAATACAGAAATGGTTCAATACAGAATGTAAAAAATAAAAAGAAAGAAGAGATTTGTTGTGGAATAGATACAGAAGACACAGTAGTGAAAGGGCATATAATAATTACAAACAGGCAAGAAACGATTATACAAGAATAAGGAGGGAAGCCCAAAAACAGTTTGAGGAGGATATAATAAATAAAAGTAGTGATCAACCAAAGCTATATTACAGCTACACCAGAAGCAACACCAAAGTAAAAGATATAATACAATCCATTACGGACGAGGGAATCACCTAGACACAAGAGAAAGATATTTGTGAAGCACTAAATAAGAATTTCCAATTAGTTTTCACAGAAGAAAAATTTTCTGAGAGGGACTATGTGGAACATGCATGTCCACACATACTACCAGATATACAAATATCAGAAAAAGTAATACAGGAGGAGTTAAGTAAAATAGACAGAGGAAAAGCAAGTGGTCCTGATGAAATTTCATGTTGGGTACTACGAGAATGTGCAAAGGAGTTGCGTAAACCATCATTTTTAATTTTCAAAAAATCCTTGAATCAAGGTAAACTACCTGATATTTGGAAGAAAGCAAATATTGTCCCCTTATTCAAGAAAGGGAATAGACAAAATCCACTCAACTACCGACCAGTATCACTGACCAGTGTTGTAAGCAAGGTATTAGAAAAGCTTATACGAAAAGCTTGGGTAAATCATCAAGAAGAACACAGTTTGATAACAGAAAGACAGTTTGGTTTCAGAAAAGGAAAATCATGTGTTACTAATCTGTTGAGCTACTATGACAGAGTAACAGACACAATACAGGAAAGAGAAGGATGGGTGGACAGTATCTATTTAGATTTCAAGAAAGCATTTGACACAGTACCACACCGAAGACTTTTATGGAAACTGTACCATCAAGGAGGAATTCGAGGCAAACTGTTTTGTTGGATGCAAGATTTTCTCATAAAAAGAGAAATGAGAACAGTACTAAGGGGTAACTACTCATCATGGAAAGAAGTGACTAGTGGAGTACCACAGGGTTCAGTGCTGGCACCAATCATGTTTTTAGTGTATATAAATGATATAAACAATAACACTGGAAATGAAAGCTATCTAAATATGTTTGCAGATGATGCAAAAATACAAAGGAGAATTACTAACACAGACTCTTGTAAAGAGCTACAAGAAGAATTAAATACACTTCATGAATGGAGTAATACATGGCAAATGGAATTCAGTGTGGACAAGTGTCATGTAATCAAATTTGGTAAAAGTGGAAAAAGACCTGATTGGGATTATACGTTAGGAAATAAAACCCTAACCACATCAGAAAGAGAGAAGGGCCTAGGTGTGATTATTAATAACAGCCTATCTCCGGCTGACCACATCAGCGAGAAGGTACGGAACATGTATACACTGCTTGCAAATATGAGAATAGCATTCACATACATAAATGAAGACATGCTACGAAGGAAAATAACATCATTCATCAGACCAACCCTGGAGTATGCATCAGTAGTCTGGAGTCCTCATCTCAAAAAAACACAGACAAGATTGAAAAAGTTCAAAGGGCCGCTACAAGATGGATATCAAGCTTAAGGGATCTAAGCTACGAAGAAAGACTAAATAAACTGAATCTACCAACACTACAGGAGAGAAGGAAAAGAGGTGACATGATAATGGTATATAAATGCACATCAGGGAAGGAGAAAATAGACATAAATGATTACTTAACATATGGGGAAGCATCAGCAAGAGGACACTGCAAAAAACTGCATAAGAAGAGAGGTTACAAAGACGTAAGGAAATTCAGTTTCCCAAACAGAGCAATTGATCAATGAAATGCACTACCGAATGAAATAGTGTGTGCCAAAACAATTCAAAAATTTAAGGATATGTACGATAAATATGGCTTAAGACACGGGACAATACGAGCTTGACTCATTCCTGTAAAGATACAATTAGGTAAGAACAATTAGGTAGGTAAGGTAAGAACACACACACACACACACACACACACACACACACACACACACACACACACACACACACACACACACAAACACAGTCAAGTGCTAGGGAGTCACCCCGCAACTCACCCGTTATCTTTAGTGAGCCAGCCACAGCGATTTTCTCTGATAATGACGGTGGGGAGACTAACAAATTCCCAGAGCAGTCACTTCGTCCTACTGTCAAGAAAGATTTAGCCATCTCGCCTACAGTAGTTCTACACGGAGTGGTAAAGTATATAACCCTTCCATTGCACAATTTAGCATCATGAGTCAACCCTGTAACGCGAATCCCTCTGGTACAAAACCGTCTCTCTTGCATTGTTCAAGAGTACAAATGTACCGATACGCATATGGGATGGCACTGATCCTACGTGGAATGTGTATGTATTTATGCGTCAGATCAAAGATGAGATAGGTAGAAGGGAGTTTGCATCAGAGAATGAAACGTGGAATGTGTATGTATTTATGCGCCGGATCAAAGATGGGATAGGTAGAAGGGAGTTTGCATCAGAGAATGATAAATTAAAATTTATACGTGGTACAATTTCATAGACCACAGACTCCAGCCGGTCTCGTCATGGGAGATGATTTTTGCTATACCTGTGATAATGAAGACGACTTCCTTGCCGAACATATGGCCGATATTGGCTGTGTGTCGTTCGCTGGGGGCGATGTTATGGCCTTGCTTAGGGCTCTGCATGATATCCACATGAAGAGATGAGCTTTCATGGATTTCAGGCAATCTGCTTGCTTTGTTCAGAATGTCAGATTTTCCTTACAGCAAGCTTTTCGTAATTCAAGGTGGCTGAATGTTACTAAGGATATAATACCCCAAGATAATTTCTTGTTCTTGCTTTCTTTTGGTTGCTACTTTCAGGTCTTGACACCAAGACAAAATCGCATTGAGAAGCAGTTGGAATTCACGCCAGCACAATCCTTACGTGACTTCAATCGTCAGATGCGAATGAAGCTGCAATTGCAACCTGAAGCATTCCCTGTGGCCTCAGCCGTGTCTCCACAGGGACAGTGACATGCAGAAAAACCCAAGAATGAGAGAAAACCAGAGAAACCCATGTCTGCAGCAGATTCTAGCGATTCTGATCCATCAAGTAAGTGTTCTTATTGTCATAGGGGGGTGCATCCCTTGTTAAAGTGTTTTAACTTCAGAGGGACCTAAAGAACGCTAAGAGTACTCAATGAGTTGCAAATGCGGGCCCTCCTGCAAAAGGCACATCATCATTATCGGCACCAAACCATTGCAAAAAGTGGTGTAATCCCCACAAGTCCCATGGGCACTGGACGAGCGAGTGTTTTCTGCCCACAGGGACTACAAACCAGGTTGCCAGTACTCAAAATACTGCTATATCGTCGGGGGAAGCCCAGCAGCCTGCCCCGGCCAACCAGGGGTAAACTCAGATGTTGGAGTCAAATCAGACACTGCGGGTACTGCTGTAGCAAATGTAGGGCCAGGACCAACTGCTGTCATTTGCTGTCTATCATGAATCCTGTACAATGTCCCTACTTCTTGGCACCGGCTCTTGCGTCAACATACAGTAATTGCAGAGATCTCACTACAAAACACTGAGCGTCAACTGCGAAAATCATTTCACGTCATCTTCCACTGCTTGGTTTGATGGTGTGCACTTAAATGCTACAGATATGATTACTTCCAGTTTGCTAGAGTTACACAACCAGTTGAAGTTCAGTTTTATGTGGTTCCAGCATTTGTTCTTTCTTCAGATGGGTTGTTAGAATTCCCTACTCTCCTTGAGAATGGGACAGATAATGTAACTAATTCCTACCCAGTAGCACATAGAGGTAGGCACTACACAGCTCTGCCGGAGTCCTTGCCATTGCTTTGTGCATCTTCTACAGTGAATAGAGCTTACCTCACGTTAGCCACTAGTGTCATTAACCCTATGCAGCCTACCACTGAATCTCCCACCTTTTCTATGAAGTATCACCTGTAGGTAATGATGACTCATTTGTACCTACCGCTCCTTCTTCTTCTTCTTCTTCTGCCACTTTGAGTGAGGTCATGGCAGATGCACATGAGGCCAATGCGGTGGTAACTCACAGCAGGCAGTTACAACTGGATGACCTACCTCGCATCACTGTTCGTTTGCCTTGCGTGAAAGAGGGAGTGGATGCTATCAGCTTGCAGGGGACTGTGTGAGTGAAAGGCAATTGCCTTGAGTCAACATTAGCCACCGTTTCAAAGAATGGTCAAATAGATGTTCTGGTTCATAAGCGAACAAAAGGTGTACTTAAGTTAAAACCGGGAATCTGCCTGGGGAAGTGTCTTATATACCCTTCCCCTGTTACTGAAGAAACTTTTCCATTCATAGAGGTTGTGGCTGGTCTGACACCAGCCCAGGATCACCAATAGGATAGAGGAGTCATAGCTCTAGCGGGCAAACCATTAGGACATACAAATGTGGGGTATCATCATATTGCACTGAAGCCAGGTACTAATCCTATTTATGTGCCTGCGTATCATCTTCCCCATTCTCACAGGCAGGTGGCTGACAAGTTGGTTAAGGTGATGAATGAATCAGGCATAGTCCGAGATTCGACTTCTCCATGGAATTCACCACTGTTTCTGGTGCTAAAGAAGGATTGTACCATGAGACCAGTTATACACATAGATTATCACCGCCTGAATGCAGAGATGATCCCAAATCGTTATCCCCATCCTCATTTAAGCAGTCTGTTGCAGAGTCTGGGTGAGAATAACAAAGTGTTCTCTTTGAATTTTCTCTCGGAATACTGGCAAGTCCCTCTACATGCTGACTCTTGCCCTCTTACAACCTTCACCACTCCTGGTGGTCATTACGAGTTCGGCCTTTGCAATGCTCCTTTATGCTTTCAGAGGTTAATCAATAAAATATTTAGGGGACTCTTGGAGAACATTGTCTGCCTACTTAGATAATGTAATGGTCATTAGCAAGGATGTGCCTGAACATCTGAGGAAGCTCCAACAAGTCTTTGCCAGACTCAAGGAGGCTTGTTTAAAGGTTAAGTTTTCAAAGTGTAGGTTCTTGAAGAAGGAACTTTGTTGATGACAGAAGTATCCGAACTGCTGATGACAAAGTTGCAGCTATCCAAGACTTCCCTACACCTACCTCAGTCACAGCAGTGTGCAGCTTCCTCAGACTGCCAGGTTACTCTCGAAGGTTCATCCGAGGGTATGGAAACATGGCCTTTCCTCTCACTCGACTATTAAAGGAGATTCCCTTTGTCTGGGGATCTGATCAGGAGATGGCCTTCATTGATTTAAAGGCGGCATTGATCTCTGTGACTATCCTATCCTTCCCGGACTTCAGCGAGCCATTCCGTGTCTTTATCAACGCTTCTGGTACAGGTCTTGGAGCTGTTGTGACCTAGCATGATGCATCTAGGATGTACAAGCCACTAGCATATGCCAGTAGAATTCTTAATGATGCTGAAACACGCTACTCTGTGATGCATTTGGATGCTTTAAGTGTCGTGTGGGCTCTTAAACACTTCCATGATCTCATTTCTGGGTATGACATCACAGTTTATACAGACCAAAAGGCTCTTCCTGCTCACTTTAAGGGTCACAGTCTGTCCTGCAGACTTGCTAGGTGGTTCTTGTCATCAGGACTACCATCCTGACATACGATATCTACTTGAAAAGGTAAACGTCGTGATTTATGCGTTGTCAAGGAATTGTCCTGTTGCTGCAGCTGCTGCAGACACAGTTCTGTCCACCCTTTCATTAGACAGGATTCGGTCTGATTGCAAGTGGTCTTGTGTTGTGTGCATTCGTGAGTCAGTTGTCCCTGGATCGTTGTCTGATTATGACATGATAGATGGTGCCTTGGTGAGAAAATTGGACTCTGATGCCACTCAAGTCGTGGGTTCTTCTGAGCCGATTCTGGATGTGTTGGTTCTTGTACATGACTCTCTGCAGACAGGTAATTCTAGAGTTGAACGTTGTTTGCTGCAGGCTCATAGACGTTTCTACTGGCCTACCATGCACTCCGACATTAAAACCCACATCCAGCACTGTTTGCCGTATCCGATACCGGCTAAGCTATGGGACACTGTAGGCACTGACACTCTTATGCTCCCTCGGGGTGACAGTGGCATGGAATATTTAATAATGTGTGTCAATCACTTCAATAGGTATGTAGTTTTAGCTCCTCTGCTGGACAAGTCTGCCTCCTCCATGGCCCATGCTCTGGTCAAGCATCTGTTTCACCCAGTCATGACTTTAAAGGTCTTGCTGTCTGACGATGGTACAGAGTTCCGAAATGACTTGGCGAGTGGGATTTGCTACACCATCGCTCAGATTTATGTAGTGGTCCATCAACCCGCTTCTAATCACTTTGTCGAAAGAACTAACAAGAAGATTCTGGAGGCTCTTCATCATGCGGTTTAGGGTTGCCACTCGTCTTGTGGTGAATTGATTCCTCAGATTGCTCCATTAATGCTTCCATAGGAGAGTCCCCTCACTGTGTTCTGTTCGGTGAGGACAAGAAGCTTCCATATACTCCCTCCAGCAGTGTCCTAGTCCTATGTATAATGTTGAGGATTGTAGTAAGGTTCATTTAGCCATTAATTAGGGCATATTTGGCAGGGTTCGTAATAAGCAGGACACCTCTCATCAGTTGATGGTAGATTGCCAGCACAAACGCGCACAACCAAGTGCTATTCTTACAGGCGATTTGGTTTTCGTGGCTCAGCTGGACTGCTCTTCTAAGCTCTCTCCACGTTTCTTGAGCCCACTGCATGTCCTTCAGGAGGAGCCAGGTAACAAGTTGCGAGTTCGGGAGTTACAGACAGGTGCTGAGTGAGTTGTGCACACTGACAATTGAAAGGTTTGTGATGATTTTCCTGTTCCTTCACCAGACACTCCTTCCCTCTCGCAGGCTTCTTCAATTCCTCCTCCGTCATCATCTAGCATTGATGATTGCAGGAGTAAGTTACATTCCACCGCTCCCCATGTGAAACATCCTTATGAATCTGCATTGTACCCTCTAATATTTAGTTGTGGTTTTTGCAGAAAATCATGGTGACTACACTTCTATGCCATGGGCTTCTGGTGTCACGCCAGGGGTTCCCATTTCCCAGTGTGGTGCATCCTGGTGCGCTTGTGGCTCTAGAGGGCTCCATAGTGATTGTGGAGGATGCAGTCAATGTCGAATTATGGAATATCCCCTATGGGTCAAGTCTCGGTGCAAATAACTATCCTGGTCCAACATTTAGATGGTTTGAGAGGGTTCTTTCAACCTTTCCTCACCATGGACTCCACGAACGTTAGTACCCTGGATCCAGTGCTGGCCACATCTCTCTATCGAGCAGTTGAGAGGATGGATATTCGTGCCCAGAACCTTGACATGTCTGACCAGTTCCCCACCAACACCCTTGATGTGGGTCATGAATCTGCATCCTTCTGTCAACGTCGAGGGTTATTTGACTATGGAGGACTGGTACTCAACAATCTCTTTGGCAGTGCTCAGGCATCAGTTGTGTCTGCATTAGGCAAGAGACTGAATGTGATAGCTCAGGTAGTTGAAACACAGAATAGGCTCCTCACTTATGAACATGCTGAGTTTGTGAAATTGAGGACTCACCGTAACACTGTTTTTGAGCATACTAATGCACTAACAACATGTTTTCATAGTCTTGGATCTCAGGTTGCCATGTTTGAGAGCTTGTTCCTTCTCACTCAGTACCTTGCACGGTTAGATTCAGACATTTCCTTTATACAGAATCGGTGTTCCACAATAATCAACTCCCTTGTCAGTGCCGGACTAGGTCGTGTTAATGCAAAATTACTACCACTAGATCATTTGAGGTCCACTACTCAGTTTATGTGTGCTAATTTCAGTTTGACCCCATTCTTTGAGGGTAGTCACTTTGAATTTTATTACCCTTTGTTGGACGCAATCCTCACTGACTCACAAATACTGGTTCACATTCCCTTGAAATCTGATGTAACTTATTTGGCTTACAACGTCACTCCCTTACCGATGCGTGTCAATGATTCATTGCTCATTCTTGTTTCCTAGTCAAACATGTTTCTTGTGGCGGATGATTATATGTCTGATGCGCTCACTAGCCGAACAGTAATAACCTCCTGTAAGTTAAGTAATTTGCACGTTCACGTTTGTCCTGCTTACTTGTTTGGGTTGTTGCCATCAAAGTCAACACCTTGTGAACTAGCCGTCGTGCAGAATAACTCGGAGTTGATCCATAAATTCTGCAGGTTTGAACCCGCTAATCCTGAATGGCCTGTCAACCATGCACACATTGGCAGTAATCAGTTCTTGTACTGCAGGGAACCCGTGAGTGTTACTCTCTTGTGTTCTAGTCGTAATAACGTCATTGCGGAAGGCTACTATATTGCTCCTGATTCATGCAAAGTTCATTCATCAGCGATCTCTACCTTTCTTTACAGCCAACATCTTGGTTTTCAGGCAGTCCTACCTAGTTCTTAGGATCCACTGTCCCCGTCCTTTGACGTTCATCCTGAAAATCTGACTGTGGTGTCTGAGGGTTTGAAGGTGTTGTTCTACTTGAATGACAGTGATGTCCTTATGTCCTCTGTCCCATCACTCATACACTCTCATGTGTTGCACCTTACGATTTCTGTCCCTGTCGTGGCGTTGTTAATCGTTGTGTCTTTTGTCGGTGTCTTAAGCGCCTAGAAGATTGGAAGCTGTTCCAACCCCTGCCCCACGACAGGTTACCTATAGGAGTATTTTATCACTGTACTACTTCCGTTGTGCCAGCCTTAGGGCAGTCCTACTTCATGTGGCCAAGCAATGCACCAGTAGTATCCACATTTTTGCTTTTCATATGTATGTATTAACTATATTAATAATCTCATTATCTTATAATCTTATCTACCTGCAGTATATATTTATAATGTAACTTATATTAGACTTACCTGCAGAATATCTAATATCTATCATTCGACATAGAATCACATAGGAACATAACACTACATAGCTTGTCTCAAATATCTTAGTCAGAGGCAGTGGAAGCCTTTCACTGCATCGTCAGCTCCTCTCCCACGCCCTTAGTGCCGACAAGATCAGATCAGTCGTAGCCAGGGAGTGGTGGTATAAACATTTACTTCTCTAGCACTCAGACTTGCACTGTGTAACCCCCTTGTACGGTTATCATATTTGTCAAAATATCGTAATGTTTGTTTTGGTATACCAGACTTTAACTTCCAAATCATTTATTAGAGGAGTAGACTGTAGACTGTAGCACCAGTCGAACAGGGCAGTACTCCCGAGGTTGATGGCAAGCTGGTGACAGGGAGAGCTGGAGCTCCCGTTTCACCAGCCCTCAGGACTTGATCCTGACCATCTCCCTTTTCTGAACATTTTCAGTGCATTCATTTACACAGAGAGTAGGCCAGCATGCTCTCATGATACCTCTATCTTCAACTGTCTACACCACACTACATGCGCATAACATATCACACCTTCTATTCACATCTTTAGTAATGGCCGCTGCAATCTCACAATCAAATGAGGTGGTATCTCGGATTGCCACCACCGGCAGGGTAGGGCTGGAGGCACAGGGTCCTCCCGGTCGCTATCAAGCGACTGTGCCAGCAGCGACTGTTGCTATTTCCGGGAATGCTCATCGGCAAAGAGGTGACGGTGCGGCCTTATTCTTTACCAACATCCGCGGCCTTACCACAAATTTAAACTCAGTTCATTTTTTCCTTCAGTCCATATCCCCTTTGGCCCTTTTCCTCACAGAACCACAAATCTCACCCTCTACCGATATATCTCCATTTTGTTTTCCCGGTTACCATCTCCTTACAAACTTTCGAAACAAGGGCGGCACCTGTTGTTATATCAAATCCCAATATTCAATTGACACTGTTTTAAACTTCACTTCATCCAGTTTTGATTACTCATTATATAATTTAAATTGTCAAAACATTACCAAATATATCTGTGTAGTTTATCGTTCCCCCAATGCTTCTTCGGAACCCAGTGTATTTGATTCCATATCCACTCAGTTGAGTAACCTTGACCTTGCCCTTGGCAATGAAATTACCATTTTGGGTGATTTTAACATACACAATGTTGAATGGTTATTGCATTCTGCCCGGACTGACGACGCTGGTCTAGAATGCGAGCTGTTTGCGGAATCGTTTAATCTCACCCAGTTGGTAAAGCAACCAACCAGAATACCTGATAATCCTGACCATAATGCCCATCTCTTGGATTTATTCTTGACAAATAATCCAGATCAATACAGGATAGAGGTACTGTCACCACTTGGATCCTCTGACCACAATCTCATCAAAGCCTCATTAGTTAACCCTCCTACACCTCCCCATTCCGAACCTGTCAGGGTGACTCGATGGCACTTTGACAGGGCAGACTGGGATGGATTTAGAAATTATCTTGCTGATGTTCCATGGCAGTCTTTCTTCTCTAGTGATCCCAATTCTACCCAGTCCCACATTTGTGACTTAATACTAGCTGGTATGGATTTATTCATACCAAGTCAACAATTCACTAAAAGATCAAACTCTCCAAAATGGTTTGATGGCAATTGTGCCAGAGCAACAGCCCAAAAGTCATTAGCATATAACTCTTACTTAAAATCAAAAACACCTGAATCACTCTCCCAATTTAAAATTGCTAGAAATCATGCAAAAGCTGTATTACATCTATCTAAATCAAACTTTCTTCAAAAGCAAGCATCAAAACTACTTAACAACCCTAATGACAACAGAATATTCTGGTCAACTCTTAATTCTTTCAATAATAACTTTAACAAGTCATCTTCCATTCCCCCACTAAAATCTTCAGATGACAATATTACAAATGACCCACGTGGGAAAGCAGATATCTTTGCTAGTACCTTTGCAAGAAACTCTACCATAGATGATACCAGCCAGAATGTCTCAGTACTGGAACTTGATTCTCCCGAAATTGCCCCACTTAAAATACAGACAAGATTTGTAAAATCCATCCTAGACAATTTACCTACCAACAAAGCTCCAGGTCCAGATGGAATTCCGCCAATTGTTTTGAAAAAGTGTTCCCCTGAACTTGCCTCTGTCCTAGCTAAATTATTCAGACTATGCATACGTACTTCTTTATTCCCAAATTCATGGAAAGAAGCCAATATCCACCCAGTTCCGAAGAAAGGAAGTTCGTCTGACCCCTCCAATTACAGACCAATAGCTATCACATCTTCTCTTGGTAAGGTATTTGAAACTTTAATTAATAAGCATATTGTTAAACATCTTGAATCCAACAACTTAATTAATGATAGACAATACGGTTTTCGCCACGAAAGATCCACCATTGACATACTCAATCTCTTAACTCATACCATCCATCAATCAATTGATCTTTTTGGAGAAACTCATGCAGTAGCTCTTGATATCTCTAAAGCTTTCGACAGAGTATGGCACCGTTCCCTGCTGTCCAAACTCCCTTGCTATGGACTAACGTCTTTTGTTCCTTTGATTTCTTCTTATCTTAGTGAGAGGAAAATAAGAGTAAAAGTAGATGATGTATATTCCAATTTCCACTCAATTAACGCCGGCGTGCCACAGGGATCAGTTCTGGCGCCAACCCTATTTCTGGTTCATATTAATGATCTCTTATCTGTCACTCATAATCCCATTCACTCATATGCAGATGACTCAACACTACATAGTTCATTCACACTCAGACATCCATTTACAAAGTCTAATATCTCTACCTCTCAACTCAATACAGCCATCTCCATAAATCAAGATCTATCTACAATCAGTGAATGGGGACAAAACAACCTTGTCTCTTTTAATGCTAGTAAAACTAAATATATACAGTTTACTAATAGACAGATATTGCCAGATTCGTACATTACCTTCAATGCTACTAATATTCCCATCTCCAAAAGTATTGAAATTCTTGGTGTCTCACTTAACAGTGCCCTCAGCTGGACCTCTAATGTCAGATCACTTGCTAAAACCGCCTCAAAGAAACTTGGATTATTGTACAGAGTCCGTAACTTCTTCGCCGATGAGCAGTTAGCTATAATTTATAAGAGTCATGTGCGCTCTCAGCTTGAATATTGCTCACCCTTGTGGAATGGTTGTGGAGAGGTTGCATTAAGACAACTAGACAAAATTCAGAATAAAGCTGTTAGAATCATTAACAACCCTGCCAATACATATAAACTACCTCCCTGCAAGTAAGAAGGAATGTTGCCTCCCTTGCATTATTTTACAGATATTTTTTTGGCAAATGCTCAGACGAAGTTGCGTCCATGGTGCCACCTCTCCATGCCTTCCCTCGTGCTACACGGGCATCTGGTAGCGCTCATGACTGGAATGTCACTCAACCACATTGCAGAACTTCTGCCTATCAGAATTCTTTCATTCCCCGAACTGCATCTCTCTGGAACTCGCTTCCCCAGAGTTGTTTTCCTCCAAATTTCAACCTACAACTGTTCAAGTCTAATTCTTACAGATATTTTATGAACAGAGGACACCAGTAATCTGGTGTATGGATTATTTTTTTTTCTCCATTTGTTTTTCCTTCCTCCGTTCTGTTATTTAAAAAAAAAAAAAAAAAAAAAAAAAACTAATAGACAGTGCTGGAGATATACTAATAAATCGGTGTGCTACAAGTTAATGACGTAGAAGGAGAAAATCAGCAACGGACAGAGAGTGATTCATCGCCAAGCCAGCTACCCCAAACATCGAGAGGACGCCCAATGGACATTACAGTTACTCAGCTCCTACGAGTGTGCCAGGCCTGATCTGTGGTGTCTGGTACAGAATTTAAGATTTTTTTTTAACGTGTCCGACTCCTGGCAAAGGCTTCAGGGCCTATTCTCAAGTTCCAGTAGTCCTCCCTGGGGCCAAGTAGTCCTCCTACATCTCCACATGTCACCACTTCGATACTAACACCCATCATCCATATTGAATACATGCTAGGGCTGTCTCATACAGGACTGGTGTATTGGTATTAGCGGGGGTACTTTAACGACATGTCGGCGGGTCATCTGGTAGATCAGAGAAGTCTGTTTTTCAAGAAATTCAAATCCTTAAACTGTTCCCTGCCACAGCCGGGATTCGAACCTAGGTCCATTAGGACTGCAGGCCGCCTCTCTACCGATTCCACCACGGCCTAACAGTGAGCATAACAATTACGATCTCAAATACCACCAAGAAGAGATGTCTGACCAGTTCAGGTCTTTAATTAGACGAGTCAGAGGAACTTCCTTTCTTCGGAACTGGGTTGATTTTGGATTCTTTCGAAGAATTAGGGAATGAAAAAGTACGTAGGCGTAGTCTGAATAGTTTAGCTAGAACAGATGCAAGATCTGTGAAGCATTTTATTCAAACCGATTGGAAGGGTTATTCTGTCTGGACGTGGAGCTTTGCTGGTTGGTATATTGTCTAGGATGGATTTTACGTATTTAATCTGTACCATAATTGGAGCAGTTTCGGAAGAGCCAAGTTCTAGTACAGGGACGTTCTGACTGACTTCCTCTAAGTTACAATTTCTGGCAAACGTACTGGCAAGGATGTTCACTTTTCCACGCGGGTCATTTATGGTGTTTCCATCTGGAGATTTAGTGGAGGAATGGATGATGACTTGTTAATGTTATTATTGAAAGAACTGAGGATTAATACATTTTAATAGTTTGGATGCTTGGTTGTGAAGAAAGTTTGATTTAGCGAGACTTATTATTGCTTTTGCATGACCACTAGCAATTTTAAATTGAAAGATTCTTTTTTTTTAGTATTTTAAGTATAGTTATATTCTAAGTACTTTTGGGTCGCTGCTGTGGCACAATTGCTTCAAACCATTTTGGGGAGTTCGATCCTTTAATGAATTGTTGACTGGGTATGAACTATTCCATGTCAGCCTGTATTAAGTCATTAATATGGAAACGGATGGGATTGATGTTAGTGGAGGAGAAAGAGTGCCATGGAATATCAGCAAAGTATTTTCTGAATCCATCCAAGTCTGTTCTATCAAAGTGACATCTAGTCACCTTGACTGGTTCAAAATGGGGAGGTCTATGGGGAAGCTGTCTAATGAGACTTTGATGAAACTGTGGTTGGAAGAGTCAAGTGGTGATAGCTCTACCGTGTATTAATCTAGGTAATTTGCCAGTAATAGGTCCAAGAGATAGGCACTATGGTCAGATTTATGTGGCATTCTGGTTGATTGTTTTACCAATGGAGTGAAATTGACTGATTTTACAAACACCTCGCTTCCTAGACGAGTATCGTCAGTCCTGCCAGAATGCAATAATTAGTCTACATTATGGAAATTAAAATCACCCTAAACAGTAATTTCAGTGGTAAAGGTGAGGTTCAGGTTGATCAGCTGTATGGATGCGGAGTCTGATGTCCCACGAAGTCGGGAAAAGAATGCCGCAACAGATGTATTTTCCGAAATAGAAGAAACGTACTCCCTCCAACTAGAACGGTTTGCCTAAGGGATGGAACGATGGAAGGCACTGGAAGATTGGCGAAATATGAGGTGACCACGAATCCGATCAGGCGGATACTGTTTAGGACGAAATTTTCTGGGCGGTGCTGTTCACTCAGAGGGCTCGGGAACAAGTAGTCCATCAAGGGTCATATTTGGCAGCAGACGGTCGCGTATCACGGGAATCGGCGGTGACAACAGAACTTAAAACCAGAACAAGGAAGATGGACAACATATCATATGGAGACAAAAAAGAGGAAGGAGGAAGAGGGGGCATTGTAAGGGAAGCTTATTATTCCCAGTTAGCAGCATGGAATTGCCAACGGATGGGGGAGGGACGAGGAAGAGGACAATAAGAGGCAAGAGAGAAACTGACGGGAAAGTGATCTTAAAAAAGATTGTCTTCCACTACCGACCAATGAAAACTGAGAGAAGTCGAAGGTGAGCAAAGAGACAGGTCCAAACAGGAAAGGGAACGAGCACGGAGGTCAAAGTGAGTAGGAGTGACTGTGTTAAAGATTAAGAGTTGTTGAGATGAAAGAAACTGTTCTAGTAACCGTCCTCTGGTGATGATCACAGAGTCACTTCATAGAGAATGCCGGCAACTGAAGCCACCAAGAACAAGCATCAGAGGAGGAAGGGAACGAAGAAGCGAGGCAGATTTTTGAAAATCAAGAGGGACAGAAAGAGAGAAACAGAGATAGGTAACTGTGATCCAATAACGGAGAAAAAAACAAGAGAAGAAGTATGAGGGATAGGAGAAGAAATGAGGGGTCGTGCAATGCAAGGTGTTTCCACTCCAAATCATAAAACACCAGAAAACAGGTTCAGAGTTCAACAGTATTCTTGCAACCTTAACTCATGTCAGCACTGGAGCAGAAATCCCACCCTAGGGATGATTTTGCAAAACTTCTTCTAGCATTCCTGTTCTTGGCTTAACTCCAACTCTGCTTAGTTAACATCTAAAACGCCTGGTGCATTCCATCCAGTCAGGTGGATGAAGGAGGCCATCAATGCTCTCAAGACATACCTGTTCAGGGCCCAGTTTAAAACTTACTGTTCACGAAAGGCATGCGATGCACAGTGTCGGCCGATTTGTTGCACTGAACTATGTCAAGTACTGGAACGAAGCGATTATTAACAGATATGCTTTCCAAAATGACCTTGACTTCATGTGCCATCTTCAGAGTGGCCTGCCTGAGAAAAGTCTCGGCGAGACAGCTCTTACAGCTTGGAAGCGGCATGTCTGATACGTTTCGGAGGAGATGGTCGGCTTGGCCTTGTTCAATGAACAGGTCAACTTCTCAAAGAAGAATGCTATGATTCAGAACCTGAAGAGGCCTCCAAATAAAACAGCTCTGAAACAATATGAAGGCAAGAACTTTTCTCCTTGGCAGCTGCAGAGTGAGTTCGTTACAGCTAAGACCATGAGCATTTTTGGAGCCCTCCTTCCAGATGGAGATGAAGAAGCTGACCGACCTTTATAGAAGATGCCCCAGGAATGAGAAGAAGGCCCCATCTACAAACGGTTCAAAGTGGCCTGTGATAAGATGACTGATCTCAATGACTGCACTGAAAGAGCAATTTCTCTTATGACAAAATTCAGCTCGACCCTCACGTAGGACGAGACACAGAAACAGTACATCCCGACCGTCGTAAGGCAGCATCAGCATGACATTCCCTGCAGTTCAAAGGAGGCTTTCATTGATCAACACTTTCATTGAAAAAAAACAGGGTTTACTATGCTGAAATTGTTTATCTGAGTATATGCACACTGTTTAACATTTGACAAAAACCTCTGTTTTTTAAGTTCAATGTTCACGTCGTCTATCGTGTAGTGTAGTATTGTAACGTTAACAAAGAATAAAAACTGTAGCAGCCTATATATTAAGTTAGAGAAATGAAATTGCACAACTTCTTTTGATTAATAAAAGGTAACAGAAGCTACTAGTGTTTGTCATGCTATCCTGTTATCTGTATTTTCGGACCACAGTAATGCACACCCTACATTACCCAAGAAGGGACAGCAACTATGGGTGGCAGAGCAGAGTCTCCCAGCACGATGTTGGTCAACTGGTCAATGGCCAAGAGTTCTACGACAAAGCAACAGCACCAGAGGATTTAAAAGCTGCAGCCCAGCAGCAGATCTGCCTCTACAGAGATCCACACACTGGGGTGGTTCCAAAATATCCAGACAGTTGGTCAGAATAATACCAACGGGCATCATCCTTCCTGTTGCAACATGGTAAGGCTCGTTGATGAGAATTTTGAAGTATGTGGGAAATTCAGCTCTACCTAAGGCGAAAGATAGAACAGAGAAGATAGAAGAAAAGAAAGGAGGAAGCAACAGTAAAAGAAAAGGGCCTTCCAAAATTAGCTGAGACAGCAGGGATTCGAGGAGAGGGGAGAGGGCAGAACAAGGTGGAGATGCTAACATGATGTTCACTAAGCAACGAAACCTCCACACACTGTGGAGCCTATTAAAGTACTCATCTATAGCTCCCCCACACATCAATTCCCAATCAACGTCTCCGAAGCCCCCCCACGATAACAATGAGCAAGGAAATGGGAGGGAGGAGGGGCGGGGGTAATATGCTGAATACAAGCATTGATTTGGTTAAGTGTTAGGCTTGTCTGTCTGAGAAGAAATGGATTGCCACTTGAGGATGAGAGGAGAGCCGGAGTTACAGTGTAAAGTATGCAGCAGAGTCCAATTCAGGAATAAAAAAGTAAGCTGTGTTATGTACAGTACCTGCACATAACAACCACCTTTGTCTTAGAATTTGCTATCGGTCACCCTAGACAGTTGGGAGTCTGCAAGGAAACGATAAGGTTAGTAGGAGGGAAGGTATTATTCAACAGAAGGGATAGAGGAAAGCCTGCGAATATTGCAGATGTGAATGGTAAGTGTGAAACAATGGTCAAGAACACTTCAAGGCCGAGGGTTTCGATGCCATTATCGATCATTTCGATATAATAAGTGTGATGTATAATGTGCATATAGTTTAGTGTTAACGGTTAGATATGTCTATGAAAGTTTCTTGGCCTGCTTTCCGTGCTGCTGAAACACTGAAAACGTTAAGGGAGGGAGGATGTTCAAGAGTTAACGTCCGAGGGTTACCGAAACGTAAGCTGTGGCTCTTCCTATCACCATCTTGCCATCCACCTTGGAATTTACGCCTTGTTTGCTTGGTTTTACAATCTTTTTCCTGCTGTTTTTTTTTTTCTCTTAGATGTCTGCATTTTTTTAAGCGTTGAAGGATTATCAAATTATTGCTAGATCATAAGCACAGGACAACGCTGTTTCTTAAGAAAGGAATAGATAGGTTGGGGAATAAAAGGTTAGGAAGATAGGATGGGAAAAATGAGCCCTGTGAAACATCGTTGGGTAGTATGGTAACACTGTGAATAGGCTATAAAGCAACAGATTTGGATGAGTGTTAGACGTGTCTGTCTGAGATGTTGGAATGCAACTTGCTGTCACTGTCGCCTATATCAGGATACGTCTTGGTGCTGTTTCAAAACCTCACTCTCTCTCTCTCGATCCTAGTGTGGTACTCGGTGGGGACTGTTTCTTGTTGGAAGCTTATTGGATCAGTTGACTCTCTTTTGAAAGGCGTAATTGCTGAAATCGATATGGGAACCACATTCCAATGTGGAGAGTGATGTTCTTTAGGAATAATTTTTCTAAGATCCTGGATGGCAAGCAGAGATGTTGGTGTTGTGCGATGTAGGACTGTTGAATAGTTTGTCTGGCTTGAGCAAAAGGATGATGACTACACTTTCAAATATTAGAGGTTTGGGTGTTACCCCATAAAAATATGTATAATATGTGTTGTATTGTCTGGCTTTTTTTTCTTTATGACTTAAGGAGTGAACCGGGCTGTTGTTTGTCTCTTATTTTCCACTTTTTCAATCCTGTAAACCAGGATGGTATTATTTTCGGCATCCCGCCCTATACCGTTACACGAGATTCTGCCTGTGGTGTGTGTGTGTGTGTGTGTGTGTGTGTGTGTGTGTGTGTGTGTGTGTGTGTGTGTGTCTTAATACCTCCTAAGTTTTTTGAAGGATTTGAATGTAATTTTCTAGGTGGGATGGTCTAGTTTCTCTGATGATCTTCAATTATATAAAAATTTCCAGTCCTAATTTTCAAGGAGGCTTAACCCTTCCCACCAAATAAAAGCTTCTTAACCCTTAAAGGCATATCTTCACCATTTTGGGATTTTGTTTTTGTAAAACATGTGGTACCTTGTCTTCCTTTGAAGATGCTGGCCAGGCCGTCCAGGTATGTGAAGTGTTTGCCTAGGCCTATTGTGTGAAGTAAGTGTGCTCCCTCTTGTTTTCTCATTGTGGGATTTATTTGCGTTTTTAGACCATCAGACCTATCGTATGCTGTGCACGACACACGATTTTAGGACTTAGCGTATGCTCTACAAGTAAAACTACTATAGGAGTGTGCCATTATTTTTTTGGAAATATATGTGTATGACTGTTTTTTTGTTATGTATCTTATGTTATTATATATTATATATATTATTTACATTATATATTATAGAAATACTATATATATACTACATATATTACACTTTATATTATACTTTATGTACTATATTATTTTATTGGGTTTTTCCTTTTTTTTTTTTTTTGTGCTGATTATAAGTAATATTATATAAAGACTAAGATAAAAGTGGAACAAAAGACTAAAGTGAAGACTAAAGTGAATATAAAGAATATATCGAAGGCAAAGGACAAAGGAAAAGGAAAAGGAAAGACACTGCTGTCAGACATAGAACTAGAGACTCTTGTGAACACCAGTGCATCAAGTGTGACCTCTCAGTGTGTCTCAGCCACAGCTAAACCCTGTGTACCGATTGTGAGGGGATGTAGGTCAGTAAAAGAAAACTAAACATTGTGTCTTATATTATCGTCATATTATCGTCATATAAAGTATCAGTCCTCATCATTTGGGTCTTAAAATCATAGTTTAGTGTCAAACGAAATTTACAAAGTCATTAGGGTGTATATACAGGGAACCATAACGTCATAAAAAATTTGTATAGTGAAAATTTCCCTTTTTTTTTTTTTTTTTTTTTTTTTTTAGCCCTTTTCAGGGTGTCTTCCCACAGTGAATCTCATGAGCCAGAAGTGTGAGCCACTTACAGGATACGGCCACGGGACCTGAGAAGCAGCATATATAATCTCAGATCTTAAATCCTCATACGGGCCGAGTAATTAATTTTTTATTCAGTAACGTCAAAAAAAAAAGGCAATTTTGGTTAGGTTCCTTTAGTCACCCATAAAACATTTTTATTTTTCAATAATTACTAAAGTAAGTATATCACAGGAAAGTAGAAGAGTTGTTCTTTCTTTTCATGGCCAGAAACCCAATAAAAATTGATTACAACCATGTGTTTTGATTTTTCAAAAAAGGAGTTGGTTACACTCAACGTATGTCATACAAGACAGGTCCAACAACGTATGCCTTTAAATTAAATAGCTACAAAAGGGCATATATAGTTTTGAAATTTTTAGTAGATGAGTTAAGTGCAAAAAATTGGGTATTGACTTCAAGTCATGATGCAAAAGTCCCCTTTGGTATGGATGTACCTTAGGGCCATTGAAAAAAATATATATATCCAAAGACAAAAGTTAGATCTCGCTTCGTATCTGAAATATAGGTTTGCTACCCCTGGGGGTAGGGGGGTTTCAAGAATACTCCCCCAGTATCCCTGCTTGTCGTACGAGGCGACTAAAAGGGTTGGTGGTGGGTTAGTGCCCCACCCCGTAAAAAGAACTAACTAAAAGAGCAAATAAAGCGCCTCGGACCCGGACGGACCATACGTTGACGACTAAGGAACGGACAAAGGACATTCTGAGGTTAGGAACGTGGAATGTGAGAGGAATGAATGATGAAGTGAAAGAGAGAGAGATTGTCCAGGTGCTTGAGGATGCAAAAGTGGATATATGTGGATTGACTGAAATTAAATGGTAAGGTGAAAGGATGAGAGAATGGGAATACGGTGTAGGTATATGTGCGGGAGTCAGTGAGAATGAGAGGGCAAGAGAGGGAGTATGTCTGATGATAAGCAAGAAGTGGAAGGAGAATATAAGAGAGTATGGAACAGTGGGTGCAAGGATTGTATGGGTGAGGATGAAAGTAGGTATACAAGCATGGGCGATTGTATGTGTGTATGCTCCAACAGAGGATCGAGTGGCAAGAGTGAAAGATGAGTTTTGGGCGAGAGTAGAAGCATGTATGGACAAGTTTGAGAGGAGCGAGAGAGTGCTGTTGATTGGAGACATGAATGGCAAAGTTGGGAATGTACGAGTGGATGAAGTGGTTGGTCAGTGGGGTGTGCCAGCTGAAGTAGATGGGAATGGTAGTGCTTTGGTGGACATCTGTGCTGGTAAGGGGTTGGCAATAGCCAACACCTACTTTCGTCATAAGATGATCCAGCGGTATACATGGAGAGTAATGAGGAGGATGGATGGTGAACTTGTTGAACGAAAGGCAATGATAGACTACGTGTGTGTGGATGAGCGAATGAGAAGACAAGTGTTGGATGCAAGAGTGTGGAGAGGGTGGGGGAATGGAGTCTCGGACCATCACTTAGTGATGGCCAAGGTAGAGCTGCAAAGAAAGTGGTTGAGGAGGCGAAGGGGAAGACAGGAGGAAGCAGCTCCTGTGAGAAGAGTGGAGAAATTGCAAGATAGTGAGAAAAGGACAGAGTATAAGAGCATAGTGGAAGAAAGATTGGGAACGTATGAGCTAGAGCAGATGGAAGGGGTGGAAGACGTATGTAAGATATTCACGGAAGAGATAAGCGCAGCGTGTGAGGCGGTTTGTGGAGTGAGGAGGAGATGCAAGGGTGTGCAAGGGACAGCATGGTGAAATGATGAGGTGAAACGAGCTGTGGAACAAAAGAAGAAGGCATATGGTGAATGGTTGGCGAGTAGAGGTAGGGGAGAAGATGAGAGAGAGAAGAGAGAGGTATATGTGAGCAGGAGAAGGGAGGTTAAGAGACTGGTGAAGGAGAGTACGAAGAAAGTGGATGAAGAGTTTGGGAGAAATCTGAGTGTGAAATGGAGGGAGAGTAAGAAATTGTTTTGGAAGGAGATAAAGAAAGTAAGGCAGCGTGAAAGGGGAAATAGTAGGGGAGTGAAGGATAGGAATAATAGATTGTTGGTGGAGAAGAGAGAGAAAGTGAGGAGATGGAAGGAGCACTTTGAGGATTTGTTGAATGTAGAGAGTGAGAGCAGTGTGAGTATAAGTGGTTGGGGAATGGCTGGGAGAAGAAGAGATGAGAGGAGGGAGGAAGAGATCAGTAGGGCGGAAGTAGTGGAAGCGATGAAGAAGATTAAGCTTGGAAAGGCCCCAGGAATTGATGGAGTGTGTGGTGAAATGCTTAGGTATGGGGGTGAGATTGTTGTGGAGTGGATATGGAAGTTGTGTAGATTGGCTTGGGAAGAGGGAAGGGTTCAAGAGGACTGGAAATCAGGTATAATTGTTCCTCTGTACAAAGGAAAAGGGGAGAGAGCAGTATGTGGTAACCATAGGGGTATTTGCCTTCTTAGTGTGACTGGTAAAATATATGGTAGAATACTCATTGATAGGGTTAGGCATATGACAGAGGAGCTAGTTGGAGAAGAACAAGGGGGATTTAGGAAGGGAAAATGGTGTGTAGACCAGATATTTGTTCTAAGATGTTTAGTGGAGAAGTATCTAGAGAAGGGAAGAAAAGTGTATGCTGCCTTCATGGACTTGGAGAAAGCTTATGACAGAATAGATAGGCAAGGTATGTGGAAGGTATTAAGAATATATGGAGTGGAGGGGAAATTGTTGAGTGCTGTGAAGATTATGTATGAGGGAGCTAGGGCTACGGTGCGAGTGGATGGTGAGCTGAGTGAGTTCTTTGATCTCAATGTGGGACTGAAACAGGGGTGTGTAATGTCTCCATGGCTGTTTAATATATATATGGATGGGGTTGTAAAGGAGGTTCAAGGTAGGGCAGTGGATGTGGGGGTGGCCCTAATGAATGAGGGTGAGATTTGGAAGCTTCCGGTGTTGCTGTTTGCTGATGATACAGTATTGTTGAGTGAAGCTGAATGGGAGTTGCAAAGTTTGGTGAATGAATTTGGGACAGTGTGTAGGAGGAGGAAGCTGAAAGTTAATGTAAACAAAAGTAAAGTTATGGTGTTTGAGAGGAATGAAGTCACAGAGTGTGCAGTGAGGTTGGATGGTGAGGATATGGAGAATGTGAGTGCATTCAAGTACTTGGGTAGTGTGATGAGTAAGGATGGAACTTTGGGGGATGAAGTAAATGAAAGGGTACAGCAGGGAAGGAAGGTTGTTGGTACACTGAAAGCAGTGATGAGAAATAGGGAGGTGAGTATGGAAGTTAAGAAGTCACTGCATGATGGTATTGTGATCCCTACCCTGACGTATGGAAGCGAGGCGTGGACCTTGCAAGAAGGGAACAAGTCAAGAGTGAGAGCAGTGGAAATGAGTTACTTGAGAGGAGCATGTGGAGTGACGTGGAGGGACAGGTTGACGAATGAAGAAGTGAAGGAACGTTGTGGGGTAGATGTGGATGTGGTTGAAAAGATTAGGAGAAATACACTGAGGTGGTTTGGACATGTGGAGAGGATGGAGAATGAAAGACTGACTAAGAGGGTGTATGTAGGTGAGGTGGAGGGAGGGAGAGGGAGGGGTAGACCGAGGATGAGGTGGAGGGATGGAGTTGAGAGGTATATGCGGGAGGGGGGGGGGTGAGTTGGGGGGAGGGCAGTCAAATGGTGGGTGACAGAGTGACCTGGAGGCGTTTTGTCTGCGGCCACCCTTTGCGGGATTAGGGCGTCGGGCTATAGATAGATAGACAGATAGATTTTTTTTTTTTCAAAATGGCCACCGACAATACACCCGACCCCATACCTTTGGTACTGTTATAGCTATAATGACAAAATTGGTGTCAAAAGTGCACATCTGGGGGATCAAGGAATCCAATAAAAAAGTTTTCAAAGCTTAAAAAGAAATCAGTAGTTTTCTGTTTACCATAACTATTATTGGTAAGATATGCAAAATTGGTTTAAATTTATATGTAAATTGGCCTCACTTAAAAAAATGGGTAACTCAGAGTTTCATCAAAAGGCAGAGGGACGAGATAGCTCGGCTTATCATCGCCAGTTGTTGTATTCTCCACGAAGCCTTCTTCGTGAGCAAATAGAGGCCACCTACAGACATCTGATGCATTACCAGGTTCTGCAGATGCGGTGAACATCAATGAAAGACTGAGCTTTGCCACTAGTCGAAATACCACAATTGGTAAGAACTGCGATCAACCCGCTGCCATCCATCCAGTCACCAGACACACTACACAGCATTTTCTCTGGATGCATTGGCCCCATTTTTACTGAGAAGGAGTCCTCACCAAGCTCTGTCCGGGGGAACTTCCAATGAAGTTACTTAGCCAGTGTGGACAGTGGCTTATGAGCTACCATGACTTGTGTCTGACCTGGCTTTAGTTAGTTCATTGTTTGGCAGACAATTATCATTGCATATCAAGCTACAGTGGGGCTGCTAGGGGACTCTGTGAACTGTGGCAACATGTATGATTTGGCTGGGGGGAATGAAGTAGGATGCAGCCCATGAAATCCATTCTCCGGTTTCAAGGTTCTCTTTCACTATAAGGTTTCAGACTCTCTCCAACCACTGGTAGCCTTTTTCAGAGACACTGGCGAGAGGACGGAAGTCTGGAGGTTGCCCCTAGGAAGAACAACTCACTGGGCAACGTTCTTCCTATACTGAACTACTACTGTTGGAGCCTGTGGTGGTGTGGGATGGGGATATAACAGTGGTGTCAGGAATGTGAATCACTAGAAGAGTGCTGAAATGAGTTTAACCTTCGCCTTGGAGGCAGAGGGTGTACAGACATTAGGCCAAGGAAGGCAAGAGAAGGCAGCACTGGCTGCAATTATGAAGGTGTTGCAAGCACAAAGTGTACAACTACAAGCACTGAAAGAAGGACAGAAAGAACTCAAAGAACAAAGACAGAAAGAACTGAAAGGATAATTACTGGCACAAAATGGAGAAATCAAAGAACAATTGCATGCACAGGGTGAACAGCTAGAAGCACAAAGTGAAGAACAGGAAGATTGATACGAACAACTTCGAGAGGCATTACAGGATTAACAGAGGGAATTACAACTGAGGATGCAAGGACAGCTAGATGCTTTCATGGGGGAAATGAAGGAAGAGCAGCAACAGTTGGAGGAGGAAGCATACACTGAGCTAAACAGAAGTATGAGGTAGGCAATAATGTGAAGGAGTGCAAACAACATGTAGATGACCAGTTGAAGACAATTAGTGAAGGAATTGTGATGGAGTCCAGACAGCATGTAAATAACCAATTAAAGCACACAGTAGACCATGTGAAGATAATAAGTGAGATAACTGAGGCTGTAGAGAAATATTGCACTGCTGAGCCTCAGGCTAGTGTACAGGGAGCATATGGAAGGAATGGACAGTGTGTGATGAATCTTGACGGATCCCAAGCATCTAAAGGTAGCATTACAAGGTTGAATAATCATTATGCAAAAGTTTTAAGTTCTGGACTTAATTATGATACCCCAGTTTATAGGCCTCAAACCAGCGAAGTGCATGGCTATAATGGGGGTGCAAATAAAACGAAACCTCAGAAATTTGATGGTAGAGTATCTTGGGAAGCTTACCGAGTGTAGTTTGAGTTACATGCAGATCAGAATGGTTGGGATGATAGGCAGAGGGCTGTACAGCTTGCTACTGGTCTCTAGGGTGCCGCAATGGAAATTCTGTGTCAGAGGTCAGTAGAGGAGAGGAACATTATCAGTCCCTAGTAGAAGTGCTGGAATGCACATATGGGACCTTGTACCAGACTGAGGTCTACAGAGCAAGATTTCAGACCCGTGTAAGGACTCGAGGCAAATCCCTACAGCAGCTTGCTCATGACCTGGAGAGCATGGCATACAAAGCGTACCTGGGAGCAGCACCTAGCCTGTTGGCTATCCTTCTGAGGGACCAGTTCATCGATGCTCTTGATAGTGTCGAGTTGAAAGGGCAAGTGAAGCAGACACAACCCAAAAGCATGCAAGAAGCACTAGCCAGGGCCCTAGAACTGGAGTCCAGTATGTCCACTTTTCAGGCAGGTCGTAGTCCAGGATTCAAGTCAAGAAAGAGGCAGGCACATGAAGCGGAAAATTTTGAAGGAAAATGCTGGTTCTGTGAAAAGCCAGGACTTAGGAAAGTGAATTGCAACAAGTGGAAGAGAGAACAGAAGATCGGAGGAAGTTGCTGGTACTGTGAAAAGCCAGGACACATGAAAGAGGAGTGCTCCAAATGGAAGAGTAAACAGAAGACCAGAGGAAGTAGCTGGTTTGTGGGAACCCAGCACACAAGAAGGTGGATTGTTACGAATGGATGAAGGAGCAAGAATGGGACAGTGCAAGGTAACCCACGATTGCAACAAACGGGTGTTGGACATGTGGTGAGGTGGGACACTGCAGCTATGATTATCCAAATGAGAAGGACGGCAAGAAAAAGGCTGTTGAAGACGAGAAGGATGAGGGTAAATTAGTAAAGGCTGGTAACAAGAGGCAACAACCAGCCAGTTTTTCCCAAGAAGTTCATCCACTGAGGAAATGCTAGAGAACCTTGATTGATACTATGCGAGAAGACGGAAGAACAGACGACAATCTGTGAAGCAGGAATAAGAATCTTAGCAAGAAATGCTGCCATACTGTAGCGACAGGGTCAGCGTCAGCTGAACAAGTCCTGAAGAGGATGCAGATGGAGGATGCAGATTTACAACCAGTGCTAGAGTGGTTGCAGTGGAGTACAGTGTGACCATCTTGGGAACAGGTTTTCAGATTCAGCCCTGTGACTAAGAGCTATCGGAGTCATTGGGACCTCCTTCATTTGAGCAACGGACTACTGGAGCATCAGTGGGAGACACCCGATGTCCTCAGCAAGTGTTGGAGGCTGGTGTTTTTGAAAAAGATGAGGTCTGAGATCTTGGATGAGTCCCATAACTAGATCACCAGTGGGCAGCTGGGAGTGAAAAAATCTAAATCGGCTGCAACAGAGGTTCTACTGGACTGGCATGTGGTAGGGTGTTGAAGAGTGTTGTCGGGACTGTGATGTATGTGTGCCAAAAAGGGACCCAAGAAACGTGGTTGCGCCCCTCTCCAGCCGTACCAAGTGGGTGCACCAACGGAAAGGGTCGCAGTCAACATTACTGGACCTCTGCCACTCACTGAAAGAGGAAACTGATATATATATATGTCGCCATGGACTACTTCACAAAGTGGTCAGAAGCCTATGCCATCCCTGGTCAAGTGGCTGCGTCTGTTGCTCAGGTGTTGGGTAACCAGTTTTTTTGTCGTTTTGGGATGCCACAAAAGCTACAGTCAGACCAGGGTAGAAACTTCGAGTCTGATGGGTTCCGTGAGAGCTGCAAGTTACTCGGGATCAAGAAGACCAGGATGATCCCACTCAGGCCAAAGTGAGATGGGATGATGAAGAAATTCAACTGGACCCTGGGACAAGAACTGGCCATGTACTGTTTAGAGGGACAAACAGAATGAGACCAGATATTACCAATGTTGCTGATGGCATACCAGTCTGCATTCCATGAGTCTACCAGCTACACCCCTGCAAAATTGATGTTGGGCCACGAGTTACGTTTACCCGTTGACTTGTTAATGAGAAGACCACCTGATGAAGAACTGCCTGCATACACCTCCAGCTATTCAAAGCATCTTCAGGAAAGGCTGGCTGAGGTACATCATCAAGTGCGAGGAGCCCTTAAGTTTTCAGGAATGGTGATGAAGTGCAAGTATGATGCCAAGGCAAGTGAGGTGAGCTTCAAGGATGGTGACAATGTTTGGTTATAAAAAATTCAGAGGAAGAAGAGAGAGTCACCGAAGCTGCAGAGCCTGTGGGACGGGCCTTACACTGTGTTGGACGGCCTATCAGACGTAATGTACCAGATTCGGGGAGGCAGGAAGTCTCGCCCAAAGGTGGTACTCGTGAATTGTCTGTGGCAGTACCATGGGCCAGGACATTACAGCTGAGACGTCTCCAAGGTATCGTGCTCTCCTGCAGTCGAGGATGCTGAGAAGGACCAACGAGCTGTAGTATAAGAGGATGGTGACAGTTTCCCAAGGAAAGAAGTGAATCAGGAAGAGGACCAAGACCTTCCAGGAGGAGTGGACTGTGTGGAGGAGCAGGAACGTCATTGGAGGTGGCATGGGAGAAGACTTGATAAGATGAATTATTATTTTGTGTATAATTATACGCTTAGATTGGATTAAGGATTTTGTTTATGTACATTCTGTAGTTTTATCGGGATGACAAAGGACTAGGGAGGGAGTGGTGTTGAGAAACAGGATTTGCTAGGTAGGAAGTACTGGGAGGTTCTCATTGCTTCTCGTATTTTCCCTTTTATGTGTCAGAGTTGTCAGTTAGCCTGTTTTTTTTTTTGCGAGTGGAGGTATTTTGTAAGTTGTACATTGAGTTTTGTGCTCATTTTCTCTATAATGTTTTATTTATGTGATTGTTAAATTATGTAACTTTATCTCAGTTTGTATGCTAAAAAATTTAAGTGTTATGCAGTGTAAGAAAACTCGAATATTTTGGTTCTCTCCGAGTTGGTAACAGTTGTAACTGTTGCTCCCTCGAAAATTCACAAGAACTTTGAAGTAGTAGATCACTCTAGAATAATGGAAGTTTATATAAGGATGGGGAAGAGACTAGAGCAGCTTCAGTCAGTGTTCAGTTCACTTTGTGTGCAGTTCAGTGTCAGTTAAGTGTCAGTGCAGTGAATATTGTATAGATCCCGTATTTGCGATAACAGTTAAGTGTAGTTGGCAAGCATTAAGTGTAATTGCAGTTAGTGAAGATTGTACAGCTCCGGTACTTGTGATAACGGTGAAATATTGCTGGCAAGCATTAAGGGTAATTGCAGTTAGTGAAGATTGTATAGCTCCGGTACTTAAGAAAATAGTGTAGTTGGCAAGCATTAAGTGTAATTATTTGGAAAATAAAGGCAATGAAGTTAAGAAGGCACTGTTTATGTACAACACCTGTGCTGCTCTGTGTTGTTGAACACTGAGAGGCAGTCTTTAGGAAGAACAACTTACTGGGCAACGTCCTTCCTGTACTGAACTACTGCTGTTGAAGCCTGTGGCAGTGTGGGACGGAAATGTAAAATACATATCGTAGCCTCTTTTGGATGGTACTTGAGAACGTGGGGATTTCTCCTAATTCCCTAACTTTTCTGAAACAGTTACATGATGGGGTGCAAGTGCGTGTTCTGGTGAGCGGCTTACAGTCTGATCCTCTTAATGTCGAGCTCGGTGTCAAACGAGGTCGTGCTTTGGTTCCAATACTCTTTTACATCTTTCTCATGAATGTAATCTGTTTTTGTTAACTCAGTCTTGGGATTGAAAACAATGTCCCTAAAAACTGCAGATTAGATGGCAGCCTATTCAACCTTAGGTGCCTACAAGCCATCAGCAAGACTTATACAACACAAATTATGGAATTACAGTACGCAGATGACTGTGCTTTTACTAGCCGTGATCTTGTGACAGTGCAGAGGGCACTGGACTCATTTTCCACGGTATATTCTGCATTTAGCCTGAAAATCAGTGCCAAGAAAACTGTTGTAATAACCCAATTTGCAAGTCAGTATCAGAAACGTAAAGTTCTCCTATTTCACTTGAATGGAAAACCAGTTAACACTTTAGAACATTTCAACTACCTTGAAATTACACTCACTCCTAATTGTTCTCTTGAACTACAGTCCAGTTGAGGATAAACTAAGCAACTGTTGCTTTTAGGCGACTAAGAGATAGAGTATTTTCTAATAGCCTTAGAGCAAACACTATATTGCTCCGAAACATGAACACCATATAGACGTCATATCAGATTACTAGAAAACTTCCATACCAGATACCTTCAGTGCATTCTGGGATTACCATTGAAGGACAAAGTTACCTGTGAGGAAATTTTCCTCACAACAATAGAAACAATGCTTGCACGACGGCATATACTCTGGCTGGACCATGCCATCAGAATGTGTGAACATCGCCTCCCCAGATAGGTTCTCTATTGTCAGATGGCTGGGGGAGCTCTAGCTGCAGGCGGCCGAAAATATATCTTTCCATCTATCTGTCTATCCATCTATCTATCTATCTGTCTATCTATCTATCGATCTATTTTGTTCTGGTGTCAATATTGTTTCCCATGACTAGTTGTAGTTTCACACTATTGTTGCATTTACATATAAAGTTGTTTATTCATGATTAACAATATGCAACAAAGTGTGAATATAAACAAACAAATACCATTTCACTGTAAAGTGTGGCTTGGGATAGGATGAGCAATCCGACATCTTCTTTTAATCAAAACCTAGAGTAAAGGGAGGGCGATAGAGAAATATGAATTGTATATATGTTTAAGTCTTGGGGGAAATATTCACCTTGTTGGTATACCTTAATGTAATCAATACTATTTTATTGAGGTGTATAATGTAAATGGTACAGTTATGATGCTTCTCTGCATGTATGAATACCAGTTGTCTGTGAAGGTTTAGCACCTCTGATTTAGCTGACTCGGCGCCACACCCAGAGGGGATGGCGGTCGGCTAGGACAGAACACACGTATCATTTGAATGAGAGGGACGTATAACTCTGAGCTCTCTCTGTGTCGCAGTTGTATCTTTCTGTGGCCAATAAACAGATTTAATCTGCTCAGTTTCAGTTCACCTGCACACGCTACCTTCTAAATTCTTCAACAGGATTCTACACCGATTTCCCACCAGTGAGTGAGAAGTCGTTTTAGTGGAGTGTGTCAGCCGGAAGTGACTTCGACCAGGCGCAACGTTAACCTTGCTTGGAACTGTGAGGTCACGACTCGGCTGATATATATATAAATTGGTGATCAGCTGTGGGGTTCCAAGCTGATAGATATTAGTAACTAGTTGAGGAATCCATACAGCCGAAACATACTTTTAGTGGTTGCAGTGGCGGGATTCCTGCCTGCTGTTACACATATTATTGGTGGCAGCGGTGGGATGATACACAATTGGTGTTCTGTTAGGATACGAGAAGGTACTATGGGACTTGTGTAATGAAAAACCCTTGCAACCGCTTGTAATCCTGCAGGTGAACAGAAAAATCTTACTCTCCTATTGCAAAGGGACTAATTGTGGAGTGAGTAAGTAAAGCAGATATCAGAATAATCTCGTTCTCTCTCCATCTCTGCCTGGCGAGATATCTCTACCTTCAAGTGCAAACTGGTAATTATCTCGCTCTCGTACCGAGGCCAGTGTGGTGAAGGGTTGGATTGTCTAGACGCATCTAGCAACTCTGGACATGTGGCAGCGTGAGCGTGTGATGTGGTGGATCTGTGCTGCATGGTAAGGCGTCCCGCTGGCCGCTGCTCTACCCTTGCAGTTGCCCAAGGACAACGATGGGGGCAGCATCGTCTTGTGGTTGGAGGAGAAACGTTGCAGAGCGTGTGGGCTTGCAGTACAAATCTACCAGGGACTTCAGCATCATATGACACCCAGGTAGTGTACATGCACAGTGAACCCTCAGACACATTTTTTAACAAGCACATGTTAGTTAGATAATGTGTCAAAAAATAAAGGTTTCTCAGTTTCCCCTTAATACATACATTTTCTATACATCTTGTCTGTGTCCCATTCTCTATTGCTAAAAGCCATAACTAATCTATTTGTGTCAGTTTAATCTTTCCTGTGACTGGGGAGGGAATAAATTCTGATAAGGTTAGATGGATGCAGTAAAGAAGTTAGGACGAACATTAAGGGGAGATTCAGACAAACCAACCACAACGGAAGGTGAATCAGACTCAGAATTGGGTGAGTGGTTAGACACTCTGGAGAAAGGCGTCCAAACTTTAAGTAATCAGGATACTTCTGAGGAACTGGATAGTGAGGACTTGAACACTTTACATTTGCGTTCTGGTCATTCTTATTCTACAGTTCCTGAAAGTTCAGTTAGGTCCAAAATGGCCACTAGCCTTGCTAATGAGGGTACTCTTAGTGAAGAGACTGTGGGTGTTGAACAGACTCCAACAGCACCTGTGATCACTCAGGATAACCAAGGTCCAATAATCTCTGCTAGCTATGCAACCACTCACACCCGCACTTACACCTCAGACATGTTCAGTACACCATTAACTTTTGGACAGCAAGGACAAGACCATTTATTTGCTAATGTTCCTTTATGCTAATTCATGGGGCATGAATACTAACAGTATTGGCATGCAAACCCAGGATCCTTCTGGTAATCCATGGGGCATAAATACTAACAGTATTGGCATGCAAATTCATATGAATCTTCCTCCCTTATGGCAACTCGCTAACATGGCACCCACTAATTTGGCTACTGCTAACGTTCCTTCAACTTTACCTCCTGTAGCGCCGGTCAGACAGTCCCAAGGACAGTTTGTTCAGGCACCTTCGAACCCAGATTGTATAAAGGTGCTACCTACAGCCCAACCGAGTTTACAGTTTACTGGGGAAGATGATTTTAATATTCATCGCTTCGTACGAGACTGTGAGGCCCAGATACATAGATTACAGCTTGCTAGTGACGGGGAAAAGATTTGGCATATTAAAGCAAATATTAAACCCAATTCCCCAGCAGCAGAAATGTTGGAAGCCTCGTTGTTCCAAACCGGGCCAACTGCTCGTGAGTATGAAAAGTTTAAGGAAGCCCTTATTAATACTTTTACAAGTGACTGCTACATGTTGGATGCTTGGGTATTTAGGTTCATAGATAGAGCACAGCAGCATCCTAACTGTACTGAAAGTCAGGCTTTGGCAAAGGCAGGCATATGCTCTGCAGAAGCTAGCAAAGCTTTGCAAACGTCGGGCTGGGGAGACACAGCTTGGGGATTGACTTTTGAGAGGGTTGCAAGACTACTCGGGTACTTGCAATTCCTGTCCTGTTTAACCCCTGCTAGGCAACACCAGGTACTTAGGCAGACCAAAAGACCTCCTGAAATAGCCTTGCCTGACATGAGCTTTAAGCTGAAGGCAAAGGCAGAAGGAGAGGGCGGTAGTGTCTTAGCTGTGCACACAAAGAAAAGCACAATAAACCGGGTCACACAGATAAAACCTGCAATAAACCGGGTCACACAGATAAAACCTGCAATAAACCGGGTCACACAGATAAAACCTGCAATAAACCGGGTCACACAGATAAAAAGTGTTGGCATGTTAAAAAGGCAGCTCGTCAGGCAGCCAAGGCCAACCTGCCCACCATGTCTGGACCTAGTACTGAAAAGCAGGTAGACAACAAACAACCCAATACTAGTCCTCCCCAGAAAAAGACCAAAGTTGTAAAACCAAAAGTGCAAAGATGGTGTGTCATCAATGGGCAGTGTCCTCATTGGTCAGACAATTGCCCAATTTTTCTTGCCAATCGGGAAAAACTAGGTAACCAAGCTGGTTCGTGGGAAGTTCAGGGCCACAAGCAGAAGTAAACAATATTGTACAGTCCACCGATGCATGTGTGGGAGATATTAAAAAGGTGGATTTGCTCTCGATACCTTGGATCATAGGGAAAGGCCAGGTGTCTTTGATAGTGGACACTGGAGCATGTGCAAATATTATTTCTAGTAAAGCACTAGAGAGGCTGAAGTATGAAATGCCTCGAGCTAATTCGATGTTGTCATCACCTGACGTCCTCATTCTTCAGACAGGTGTGACGGAGTAAAATGAAGATCGTAAGCCAGGTACCGTTGACACTGAGGGCAGGTAAACGATCTCCTGTGTTACGTGCTACATTTTATGTGGTTGAGGATTTCCCTCTGCCAGCTGATGGGTTATTGGGCTTTGAATCCATGAAGGAGTATAACGTGATTATACACCCTCAGAGACATTCTATTTCCTTTAATGGAGGCCTTAGTACCTCAGCAACACAAGCTGGAACTGGCATCCAATCAGGAGCCGTTCAACCAGATGTGACCCCTACAAGTGAGGTGTCAAGGGAGTCCCCGGATGCATACGAAACAGACGATATGGATTGGAAGAGGGTCAGGGGTATAGTGAGGTGGAATCACCACTTACTCAGTCGAACTGTCTGCAAAATTCCTGTCCGAGTACCTGATGTATCGAAGGGAACTGATGTGGTATGTTTACCAGAGACCGTAAAACATAAGGCATTGTCGCTATAGTCCACTCTGAGTGGTGTCGGACCAGATCAGAAGACGCCCCTCTTCATCGCAAATATGAGTGGTGGCGCAATTAAGCTCAGAGATGGATGCTATATAGGCAACCTGATTCCTATGGTGCCCCTGGAAAGGAAGTCAACGACGTACCAGTGATCTCTCCTGTAGTCATATCACAAACAATGACTCAGTCAGAACCTACACGTCTTGGGAGAGAAAAGCTGCTAGAACAATACGTGAAGGTAACAGATAACATCGCCCATAAAACGCGGTTACTAGCATTTCTTAAAGAATTCACCAATGTAGTGGCACTTCCAGGAGAGCCGCTTGGTAGGACGGACAAGGTGAAGCATCATATTTGGTTGTGCCCTGGTACAAATCCGATATATGTGCCTGCATACCACCTACCACGCAGCCAAAGGAAAGCAGTGGAAGAGGATGTTGAAAAGATGCTTCATGATGAAGTAATTCAGCCTTCTTCCTCACCTTGGAATGCACCACTCATTCTAGTGCCTAAAAAGGACGGTGGTGTGAGACCTGTTGTGGATTTTCGGCAAGTGAACAAGGTAACCATACCGGATCATTACCCGATTCCTCATCTCAAAGACTTATTGCAGTTCTTGGGTAAAGGAAATACCGTGTTCACCTGCCTGGATCTAGCATCAGGGTATTGGCAGGTGGAGCTGACCAAAGAGTCGCGTCCCATCACTGCCTTTAGCACTCACCGTGGGCACTCTGAATTTCTCTGGATGCCTTTAGGACTGAGTAATGCTCCTTTGACATTTCAGAGGATGATAAATCAGTTGTTTGGTGACATGATTGGGCAGGACGTCCTAGCGTATCTAGATGACTTGATAATTGTAAGCAAGGATATCCAGACTCATTTTTGTAAGTTAAAACGAGTGATGGAAACTTTAAGATCCGCGGGTCTGAAAATTAAGCTATCGAAGTGCAATTTTCTAAAAGCAGGTGTTAGATTTCTAGGGCACTTAGTTGATAGCAATGGCATTAAGTCTCTGTCAGATAAGGTTACAGCCATGGTAAATTTACCTACGCCCAAGTCCAAGGACGATGTTCGCTCATTCTCAGGGCTCACTTGTTTTACAGGAGCTTTGTCCACAATTATGCTGCTTCCGCATCACCATTGATGACGCTACTTAAGAAGGATGCTGCATGGCAATGGGGACCATCGAAAGAGAAAAGCTTCAACGACCTCAAGAGAGCCATGACAGCAACTCCTGTGTTGGCGTTTCCTAATTATACTCAATCTTTTTACCTGTGCACAGACGCCTCAGGATTGGGACTGGGAGTGGTGTTACAGCAAAAGGATAAGGAAGGCAAAATGCACACCATTGCTCATGCCAGTAGGGCACTAAGACCCCCAGAAAGGAACTACTCAGTGACACATCTGGAGACATTAGCAGTCGTGTGGGCGTTAGGATATTTCCGGGATATCATCTTCGGGTACCGGATAATTGTTTTAACGGATCATGCACCCATACCCGACTTGTTTAAGAGGAAGAACTTGCACGTAAGGTTGCGCATTGGTTCAGCAAGGTAATGGAGTTTGATCCAGAGGTCAGATATTTACCAGGCCGACAAAATGTCGTTGCCAACGCGCTGAGTAGAAATATTGCTGTTACCATATCTGAGGATATCCCTCTTTCTGGGTAGTCCCCGGACACGGTAAAGGCAGAACAAAGTAAGGATACGATGTGGTCTTGAGTCATCTATGCCTTGGAGTCTGGCGACGAGTCATGTCTACCTGAACTTCCAGTACCGATGACTCATTTCCATCTTCAATGGGGCCTTTTATATAAACAGCCCCCTGGGAAGGACACTGTGTATCAGTTTGTTGTTCCTGCTACACTACAGCAAGCTGTGTTACAGTTGGTTCATACTTACCTCAAGCGGGTTATCCTGGATGCGACAGATGCATACATGAGGCAAGAAAGAAATACTATTGGCCGACCGTGAGGAAGGACATAGAAGCCCACATTAGTCAATGTGTCAAGTGCGTGGAAATGCGAGGAACGACCGGACCTCCGACTCCCAGTTCTGGAACATCCCCTACCGGAAAAACCGTGGGATACAGTATCCATTGATCTCTTAGCATTGCCGAGGAGTCATCAAGGCTCAAGCTATGTATTGGTGGCAATAGACCATTTTTTGCGATTCACTGTTTTAGCACCTTTACAGACGAAAACTGCATAGGCTGATGCATGCTTTTGTAACATCAGTGATTTGTCCGTACTCAACACCTAAGGTATTGGTCAGCGATAATGGCAGTGAATTTCGTAACCAAGTATTAGAGGAAATCTGTCGTACGTATGGGGTAAGGCAAGTCTGTATTACGCCTTACAGTCCCGAGAGCAATGGCCCGGTGGAGAGGACAAACAGGAAGATACTGGAAGTCTTGAGACCAGCAATTTCGGTACAACAAGACTGGCAAGACTGGCTGCCACATGTAGCGGCGGCCATCAACTCCTCAGAAAATTCGTCAACGGGGAAATCTCCTCATTATATCCTTTATGGAGAGGAGAAGGTGTTACCCTACGATTTGCTAGCTGGACCTCCTACCCCAGTAGATAATCAAGAGAATTATGCCAAAGTACAGCTTGCAAAGTTTCAACGCATACATAGTGAAGTACGAAAAAAATTAAAAGCCTCAAGAGCGGAGATGATGGTGAAACAACACAAAGGTAGTCAAGAAAAGACGTTGGAGATAGGCCAGAAGGTTATGATCAACAATCTTGAGAGAACTTCCAAGCTCAGACCTAGGTTCCGCGGACATATACCATTGTGGGACACGTGCGTGGACATACTTATCGAATACGGAATGATGCTGATGGAACTCAGGAGGCAGTATATGCTGACAGGATCAAATGAGTAAATCAAGAGCTAAGCCTAACTAACCAATCGTCTGATGTGTTGTTCCCTCTGTCTTCGTCGCAGTCTATGTCGTCATCCATACCTGTCCCTAACGAAGAGTATCTCAGCAAGCTACGATCCCACAGTAAGATCGATTAAGGGAGTATCTTCTCTTACAAGCATGTGGCTCGCGATTGGACTCCTTTTATGTTGCTTGGAGTGGACCTATGGAACGACGTCGGACACGGACACGACTGTGTTGATGCCAGGAGCACTGAAGAGCCCATTTGGAGAGGTGGTGATAGTAGAGGACGCGATATGCATATACTACCCAATGGAAGGATATCTCCAAACTCCAGATATTATTAAAGAGGTCTCTAAGGGATTGTTTCATCTCAGACAGGAACTGTCGGAAGTCGGCAACTTATTCAACCGGAACCCGCTGTTGACGACCTCAGATAATGAAGCTTTGGTACAAACCTTGCATGGTATAACCGAGATTCACACTGAACATATAGTTAGGCTCACAGACAGACTCACTAAATTGCATGTTGCTTTACCTAATGCAGATTCTGATCTTTCCAAGCATGTCCATGCACGTATTAAGAGAGGACTTGTGGATCTCCTAGGTATCCTGTCTCTAAAGCTTTTTGGTACAGCGCTAGACAAGGACGTAGTGCAATTGGGAAGACAGATGCATGATTTGGCATTGGCGGCAAAGGCGAATAACAGGCTAATCGTACACATGTATGAACAGTTAGGTGAGTTCACTAACAAAGCTAACGAGATAATTAAGACTACCAACCATCTCGTAGGAGATGTGGACAACATCCAAACCACCTTACCAACCCTGGCTAACTTAGCGTTAATTGCTGAGTACTTACATGCTCTCGACGAGTCAACCACTGCTTTGGAGTCGCATGCAGCCAATATGTTGGACGGCTTAATCGATGCAAGTTTGAATAGGGTTAATGCTTTATTGCTTCCTACTCACATTTTAATCAATGCTCTTGACGTAGCTATGGTGAAGCATGGATTTAGGCCACTTTTTGGTATGAGTCAACTGGAATATTATTACCCATTGTTAGAGGCCCAGTTGACCCATGATGGCATCCTGATATTGGTACCTATGAGGAATGCTGTAACATACCATGCATGGCGGTTCATTCCTTTCCCTTTTGCTACTACTAACAATACACTTGTTATTCTGAATGAGGTACCAGAGGTGCTAGTTATGTCGGATGACAAATGGTATATAGCAGAAACGACTGTGGATGAATTTGAGAAGTGTAAGGCCTCATTTCTTGCTCTCCATGTATGTCCTGCTTTCCATTTTGTCTTCATTCCGTCAGGGGTAGAGAAATGTAAGATGACCTTGTTGGACACAGACACTTCCTCTGTACTGCAACATTGCACTTTCCAACCCATTCAACTGAAGTTAGGTTTCCATGCTCATGTACAGCCGACAGCAGAAGTTCGTCCCTCTTAGCGTGCGTGATACGAGCCTGTTGATCTGGTAACACTGGATGAGATAGAGTTGACAGGTACGCTTTAAATGGCTAATATTAAAGAAATGTATTCGGAGATAAGAACACATTCCCTAATGATAATATTAATTTGTAGCAGGTGGGATAATGTTATTGTGAAATGTTTGACATTGGTGTATGAAGATTCTTCGTTACCGACACAGACGCATAGGATTATTTGGACTGGATTGATGTTGCCAGCAAGTATTATATGAAATATTATAGAACGATTGCAGTCCTAAAGGTGAGGTTGCAAGAAAACACTAATTACGATGTCAGTTACACACTAAACAAACACAGAAACTGACAGTTCGTGTTTCGCCAGTATGCGGTTTAGTTTTACAAGTTAGATCACTTCCTTTTCCGACCTCTCTCCCCACCCGTCTCTTCTCTTCCTAGTCATGCTCTGCCATCATCCACGTTTTATCGTTAATGCTGAATACCGTATGTCTGTAGATAAACTGTGGGAAACAATATAAAAGTGTCCAATGAGCTTCATTTCCTCCTCCATCGCTTGAAATGTTATCCATGACTTGAATATAAATGTTAGTAACATGAATAAATCGTCACTGTGGTGGTTAGGAGACATTACTCGTCACATTATATAACATTTATATAACCATCGTTAATACAGTGCTCCAAATACACTCCCTCTCCACCCCCTCGCCGTCTCCTCCCCTCCCCCTTCCACTGTCTCCATCACTTCTCCCCCCTCCCTTCCCCCCCTCTACCAGTACCCCTTGTTTCTCTCCCTCAACACCCCAACCCTTGCCAGCGATTTCATTTAACTGACTTTGCTTCTGTTTACCTCCCTAACTAGATCGGTTCTTCATAATTTGAATACAGTTATTACCATTTACAGGACTTTGAGTCTTAATTGTAATGACATTATAAACACAATACTCGTGCATGTTATATTGCCAACTGTATTACACACAAGTAACCAAATTACTTACATAACAATATGTCCATCGTAACTATCAGTGTTCAATACCATCCCCCCCTTGTGGATTCCTTCCCTCCTCGCCTCCTTCCCGCTTTCTGTATCCCTCACTCCTCCCTTCACGTTATAACATATTTATCTGTGTCCCAGCTTGTAATATATGTAATCCCTTCCCTCACCCAAAGTATTCCTTCTTCCATAATCCCCTCCCCCCCCACACATTGTGTTCCGCACTAAAGTGAGACCTATGAGATACGTCTACTTATATATAATTTAAAACAATATGCCATCGACATACTTTGATTTGAACTCCCTCAACGCATGATCTTACAAGGCCAGAGAATGCAGTCAGCAAGATTATCCCTATCATTCCATTCCCATAGCTGCATTGCATGGTTAGAACAAAAGGTAACGGCATGGCTGTCCGTCAGCGCCCTGAACATCTGTTCTGCAACTGCCGATATTATCGATACAGGAGTGACAAGGACTCGGATGGATAGGAAGCGAACCTTTACCATAATTAACCCTTACACCGCGACAATCTCATACTTCCACTTACATCTGCCTGCTGTCGGGGCTCATGACAAGCATATTCCGATAAGGGCTTAATCTACTCATCCAGAGGGGTATAATCCCCCTTCATCGTATATTACGATGATTATGGTAGCCAAATGTATGAGGATACAGCTTTTGTGACTATCATCTATTTTGCTATATTTAATCGTAACTGAAGATCTACAAATTATCACCAAGAATACTCACAGTACTTTTAAGAAAATATTTTCTGGATGCGTGTAGATCATACAACATCTATCTATCTATCTATCTATAGCCCGACGCCCTAATCCCGAAAGGGTTGTCGCAGACAAAACGCCTCCAAGTCGCTCTGTCACCCACCATTTGACTCCCCTGCCCCCAACTCAACCCCCCCTCCCCCATATATTCCTCTCAACTCCATCCCTCCACCTCATCCTCGGTCTACCCCTCCCTCTCCCTCCCTCCACCTCACCTACATACACCCTCTTAGTCAGTCTTTCATTCTCCATTCTCTCCACATGTCCAAACCACCTCAGTCATACAACATACTCAATGATTACTTTTCATTTTATACTTTCTTTGGTGAAAAGAAGGACGTTTGTGCTTCATATTTTATGTATGTTGGGATTTATAAAATAAGTGTAAGCAAGATATTAATGGCTAGAGGAGGAGAAATAAAATGATCATTAAACTGAGGCACTGACTGCCGTCCTTTGAACAGTTAATGCCTCTTGACCGCCATTGTCACGGTCATTATAATATTACACATTATTAAAGGATACTATACAAAAACATGACCCAAACATCGTTATGTTGTTCGATTCCCGAGACAAAAATGAAAAAGGGAGAGAAAAAGACATTTGAAATGACAAGGGAGAGAAGTTGGGCAGGGTCAATACAATAACACGGTGGGGAGGGATTCGGAGTGTTGCAGGCTAGAAACAAAGGTTACTGGAAATGGGGGCGGAGGGAGGGGGGAGAAGTGATGGAAACAGTGGAAGAGGGAGGGGAGGAGACGGCGAGGGGGTGGAGAGGGAGTGTATTTTGGGCACTGTAAGAGCGATAGTTAGGTAAGTGTTACATAAATAATGACGAGAAATGTCTCCTAACCACCACAGTGACTATTTATTCATGTTACTAACATTTATATTCAAGTCATTGATAACACTTCAAGCGATGGAGGAAAAGAAGCTCATTGACACTTTTATATTATTTCCCACAGTTTACCTACAGACATACGATTTTCAACATTAACGATAAAACGTGGATGATGGCAGAGCATGACTTGGAAGAGGAGAGACGGGTGGGGAGAGAGGTCGGAAAGGGAAGTGACTTATAAAACAAAATCGCATACTGGCGAAACACGAACTGGCAGTTTCTGTGTTTGTTTAGTGTGTAACTGACATCGTAATTAGTGTTTTCTTGCAACTTCACCTTTAAGACTGCAATCGTTCTATAATATTTCATATAATACTTGCTGGCAACATCAGTCCAGTCCAAGTAATCCTAGGCGTCTGTGTCCTTAACGAAGAATCTTCATACACCAATGTCAAACATTTCACAATAACTTTATTAGCCCACCTGCTGCAAATTAATATTATCATTAGGGAATGTGTTCTTATCTCCGAACACATTTCTTTAATATTAGCCATTTAAAGCGTACCTGTCAACTCTATCTCATACAGTGTTACCAGATCAACAGGCTCGTATCACGCACGCTAAGAGGGACGAACTTCTGCTGTCGGCTGTACATGCGAAACAATACTTCTTCATTCCTGAGACAGAGGACGTAACACTCACATGTACCTCACAAAACCAGTTCCTTACGGTAAAGGGGTACTATGTTGCTCCCGATTATTGTGAGTTACATTATCGCTCCGCCTTGGTAAAAGCAGGCGATAAAAATATGCATTTTATAAAATGTCTTGACCTACAGTATCACAGGCTAAATGATGAACGTATAAAACTATATCAATATAAAATAACTGACATACCTTATGTAATAATGATGGGGCAAAAAAGGATTGGGTGCTGGATGGATATATGTATATAACAACTTCCATTAAAGTAAAAATGTATATAATATGTAATACTGATAATAAAGTAACGTATATTGAAGTAATAACTTATTCACAGTACATATACTGCTCTATGCAGTAAAATCATTGATTCAAAGTGGTTACGGTATTGTATTTATATGTTTCTTAACCATCCATCCATCCATCGTCTAATCCTACGTTGCCCCATGAGCAGCGTAGGAGCCCGGGGCTAGGCAGTTGGTCCTGGCATTTAAGATGAGAGTGACCAGCCTCACTCATCCCTGAGTGGAATTACATGAACAATAAACCCCAACCAGCCCTTGGATATAAACCTTCCCCGGCTCACACCGATTGGAGCACCGTTATTACCCACTAAACCAGCACGCACCAAAATTTGGTTATATGGTTACCACCCAGCGTAGTAAATGGTTTCCTGGTGTACAGGAAACCATTTGGCTTGTCACTCAGTGTAGAGTCACCCATATGCAGAAGGAAGAGGAAAGAATGAAGGAAAGAAAGACACAAGAGGGAGTGCAAAGTCACCCGCAGGCAGCAGAAAGAGGAAAGAATGAAGGAAAGAAAGACAGAAGAGGATGGATGGAAAGAAGGATGGAGGAGAGGAAAGGGCAGACACCCGAGCAGCACTACATCAAGTGAGTGGATGGTGAGAGCCCCCACCTACCAATGGCATGAAAGCATTACAGCCATTTCTGTCTTTAAATGATCTGATACAGTAGTGGATGGATATACTAAAATTCCCATCCTATAACTAAGGTTGTCAACAAAAGAAATTGTATTCAGTCAGTATTTTTTTTTCTTTATTGCATTTACGGACCTACGCCTACTTCCAGTCACTTTGACAAGTAAGCCTTAGCCCTAAATACTTTTTTTTTTTTTTTTTTTTTTTTTTTTTAGTGTCCGACTCTGGGCAAAGGCTTCATGGCCTATATCTCGGGGGCAGTGACTTATCCCATGGCCCAGTAGTCCTCCTACACCTCCACATGTCACCACTTCGGCGCTAACACCCACCGTCCATGTTGAATACATGCTAGGGCTGTCTCATACAGGACTGGTGTACTGGTATTAGCGGGGGTATTTTTACGACATGTCGGCGGGTCATCAGGTAGATCAGGAGAATCTGGATTTTTAGGAAATTCAAATCCTTAAGCTGTTCCCTGCCCCAGCCGGGATTCGATCCTGGGTCCATTAGGACCGCAGGCCGCCTCTCTACCGATTCAGCCACCGCCTCCCCCATTAAGATACCCCACATGTACAGTACACAGTACCTTAAAGTAAATACAGACGAGGGTGTAATCTCCCCCCAAAAAATCTTCATTTTATAGCTTGAATAAAGGAAAGGGTGAAAGTTACAGGGACTAAACACAAGTTTCAGCATCTGATCCACCTTATTTTCATTTCATTTATGAAAATGTCATGTATCCTAATACTGCCTCTTTCACTGTACACTGTAGTATTGGAACTCTTTTTAGATGGGTAAGATACATGTATAATAAATAAAAACTTACTTGACAAAGCCAATGATAGTCACTTCCAGACCATCCTATAATTTCCTTCTTGGTAGATCACAGGGAAATCAGAAAAGCCACATAGAAGACCCATGTCCTACTGCACCCAAATGCAGCACAACGACCCATTAATAAGGGCAAAAAAGCACTAGTAAAAAGAAGCACATTCCTTATCCTGCATATTGTCAAACATCAGTCCGGTTTGTCAGCATTGTAATTCGATGATTATCATGGTATTCACGTATACCCTGAAGCAAAATCGATATGTAGAGATGAAGATTCAAAAGAAAATCTTCAGTAGCTCAAAATTACAACATATGCTACAGTTAAGGCGACATATCATTATCAACCGGCCACGTATCACAGTAGATGACGAGATGCATGTTTAGTCAAATCTGCAATCGGCGAGTACCACAGGTGTGAGGGGTTAGTATAAAAATGGCCCATGTCCGGGCTGATTATAATGGCTGTCAAGTCTTTTATTTTTATAGGGTCTCCGCACACACACACACACACACACACACACACACACACACACACTGTACATCACCTTACTTCCCTGTACATTTTTCCCAGAAATCCACAGAAGAAAACTAACTCTCTCTCTCTCTCTCTCTCTCTCTCTCTCTCACACACACACTGTCACGAATCAATTTGCGACATTTCCTTTTTGTGAGAAGCCACGAACTATTAGTGGAAAACTCACTGTGTATCGCTCAGTTAACCGTTTCTCTCTCCATTTCGGGGTATACTTTTCAAATCATTCGTCACCGTTTTCAGGGGTGACCGATTTGATGCACGTCACTAAGTGCGCTACTGAGCGATACTATTGTTTCTTTATCGTTCACCTCTGCTTGCCTAAACCGTTAGCCACGCCTTCTGGTAGCTTGTGCGTCCTGCCTGTACATTATTTGAATTCAGTCTAGTGGTGGCTTTGACGGAGAGAGGTCCTGTGCTCAGAAGTGAAGAGAGGTCAGCTAGCATCCCAAGCTCCACAGAGTATCAGTTTCTTCAAACTCCCACCCCCTGGGTGATACAAAGCATTCATCGACTGGTATTTCTTTTGTGTATTTCCTAGTTTTAAGAGTTTAGTTAAGGTGTTTTTCCTAGGCGTAAGTATTTAGCTTCTGTGTGAGTGAGCGAGTGCGTCTCATTTAATTGATTTGAATTGTAACGTTAAATTTATTTTTGTGATTAATAAATTTAACAGTTCCTTTCTTGAGCTTAATGTAAGTAAACTCTTGTTTCATTTAATCCAAAATAAGCTTATTTTCCATATAGCTCCTTAGCTTGCATAAACATATACTATTCATAACTGGTACTTAGACCAGTCTTGTTGTATTAACTTAAAATCCGTTGTGCCAGGAGTTAATGCATCAGCAAGAACCTGATGTTATTATTATTAGTATTAGTTATTTATTGTCAGGGGTGATGTAACTTTCTCCAGAGGCTAACAGTACAGTAATTCAGCAATTGTGAGTAATTAGTCTCTGCTGTGTACTGTTGAGGAAGTTTATAAATTCTCGTTCTCAGAGAATCGTGCTAAGCCAGCGTAAAGTAATCGTTGCTTGATGTAGCAAGACAATCATTGTCTCTGCTCTTCAATATTATTGAATATTATTATCAATTTAAATAATATTTAAGCATTTATATCAAAATTATCGTGATATTATAAAAACCCCTGACAATTGGCGACCTCATTCCAGGATATTAACTCCTAGCTCTAAAGCTATTCACGAGATAGTGCTCACTCATTCATATTTAGGTATTTATAATTAAAGTTTATAGGCACAAGTTTACTGGTGTTTGCCGTTAATTTAGCAAGTGAGTTTTTGCTTTATTAATCAATAGAGTACTTAACTTTAGTTTATTCTTGGTAACGCCAGACGATTTTATTCGCTCCTGGGAAGTCGGCGTACCCATTGTGTTTATTATTGAGTCTTCCCAGTCATTTACATTTTTGATTTATTCTTTGCCAGTTAACTAGATAAGACTGGTCACCACTAGCTTGTGTCTGTACTCTTTACTTGTGTCATTAGTATTCGTCGCTAAGCAGTCAGTACTCAGTTTCGGTTTACTTAATAAATTAGCGCCATGGCTACTACTGTATTTTTACAGGAAGCCAAAGATATGGGTCTTTCGGACCCAACCGAAATTAAAGAGTATATACTCTCACGGCATAATCAGGAGCAGCAGCGCGAGAATGATGCCCGTGAAGAGCGTAAGATTCAGCGCGAATACGAGCGAGAACAGCGCGAATACGAACGTGAGGAACGAGAGAAAGAACGAGAACACGAACGTGCCGAGCGAGAAGCACGCGAAAAACATGAACTTGAAATGACGAAGCTCAAGCGAGATTCCTTGGCTTCAGATACATCTGGTGCAGTTGGTCAAAGCTCCACGAGCGTTTCCTCTGCACATGTCCTGGCGACCCCACGCATCAAGCTTCCTTCATACAAGGAAAGCGAGCGAATCGAGCCGTACATAGCTCGTTTTGAGGACATGGCAGACATGTATCAACTGGATGAGGCAGCTAAGCGGCTTCAGTTTCTTAGCCTATTTGAGGGCCCTGCCCTCGATATTCTCCACAGAATTCGTGGAGACAATCTCACATATGAGATGATGAAAGCTGCACTCATTAAGGCGTATGGTCTCACAGTAGACGACGCCAAAGTTCAGTTCATGCGAGCTCGTCTCCAAGACAAGGAGACAGCTGTTCAGTTCCTTGATCGTCTCACAGCTTACTTAAATGAGTGGATGGAGAAAGATGAAACTCCTTCCACGCGTGAGGGGATAATTGACCTTATGCTGCGTACACAGCTAGAGAGGTCGTGGCCTGCTGAGCTCATAGCACAGCTTAAGATCTGCCAGGTGAAAGATGCCAGCCAAATGGTAGAGAAGGCTGACGCATTCTTTACTGCATACGGGTATCAAGCTCGTAAGCAAAACACCTGGAGCAGAAAAGATACTGGGAAGTCGTCTCAGAATGAACCCCAGCAACAAGGCCATTCTCAGAATAATGGCCAAGGTCCAAAACCGCAGTGGAAGGACCAGGGACAAAACACTCAGAAACCTGAGTGGAAGAGGTACAACAAGTACCCTAACCAGCAGCAGTATCAGCCACGCGACCGAACGTCGGGACAAACTTTTTCACCGCCAGCTCAAAAGAGGCAGGAAGCGAACGCAGCCTTCATTCCTCAGCAGCAGCCTGGTGGTCACGTCCCTACCAGTGTGGGTACTTCCCCACAGTTCACTAGTCCCACAGTGACAGTGAACTCCCCTCCACAGATGGCCAATGTTCCATCTCCTTATAACCCTCAAGGCACAATGTTTGCCACATCAATTCAGCAGCCTCATGAGTGGCTTGCTGCTTCCTCCACAGGCCCTCCCACAGGTGATAGTACCTTCCTTGTTCAGCCAGGGTTTGTGGGAGGCATTCCTGTGAAGGTCCTGAGAGACAATGGTTCCTCATGTTGCTCTGTCAAGCAGAGTCTAGTTCGGCCTGAGCAGTATACAGGTCGACAGATCCATGCAAAGCTTATTGATGGATCAGTGAGATTGTTCCCTGAGGCATGTATCCAGGTGGCATCTCCATTTTATACTGGTATGACACTTGCAGTTGTCATGCCAGAGCCTCTATTTGACTTTATAGTAGGCAATATTCAAGGAGCCAAGGATAGTTGCTCCGATGATGACGCTACTCAGACTTCGGCTGCTGCGGTAACACGAGCCATGGCTGAGGCTCCAGATGGTGTCACCCCAGTGATCAGTGAATCGCCGCAAGATCTGATGTGCAGTCAACTTCTTGTACAAGAACAACATTCTGACCCGACACTTGCTGCCGTGCGGAATAAACAAAAGGGTCGAGTAATTAAGTATTCACGGGGAGGTCGAGCCAAGTTCCTTCGCAAACAAGGACGGCTCTACCGTGAGTCACAAACACCCGAAGGCGAGGTTCGACTGCAGTTTGTCGTTCCCGCCAAGTACCGCCCAGCAGTGTTACAATGGGGTCATTGTCCAGCCTCAGGAGGTCACATGGGCAAAAGGAAGACCCAGGGCCGTATCCGAGCTGACTTTTTCTGGCCAGGGATGGGACGAGACATAGATAGTTTTGTCCGTTCCTGCAGTGTGTGCCAAAGTATCACCACTGATCAGGGACATGTCCTTCCTGTGCCGTTCATAACCACACCTGTAATCTCTGAGTCAGTTGAGGGACAGGGTAGTGGTGAAGTGGGTGCAGACCTGACGTCTCGCCCATTGGCCCCACAGGACACATTATGTCCAGGGCCTGTACATACATATTATGTACCGTAGGTTAAGGGGGAAGTTGAGAGGCGACTCGAGGCTATGGAACACCCGAGTTTGCACAAGGATTCTCAGCTTCCCGGTACTAATATATGTACCGTAGGTTAAGGGGGAAGTTGAGAGGCGACTCGAGGCTATGCAAGACCCGAGTTTGCACAAGGATTCTCAGCTTCCCGATACTAATATAAGTATTGTAGGTAAAGGGGGAAGTTCGAGAGAGAACTCCGCAGAGGCGTCTTGAGGCTATGGAAGACCCAAGTTTGCACAAGGATTCTCAGCTTCCCGGTACTAATATAAGTATTGTATTGTAGGTTAAGGGGGAAGTTCGAGAGAGAACTCCGCAGAGGCGACTTGAGGCTATGGAAGACCCAAGTTTGCACAAGGATTCTCAGCTTCCCGATACTAATATAAGTATTGTAGGTTAAGGGGGAAGTTCGAGAGAGAACTCCGCAGAGGCGACTTGAGGCTATGGAAGACCCAAGTTTGCACAAGGATTCTCAGCTCTCCGATATTAATATAAGTACTGTAGGTTAAGGGGGGGGAGTGAGAACTCCGCAGAGGCGACTTGAGGCTATGGAAGACCCAAGTTTGCACAAGGATTCTCAGCTCCCCGATATTAATATAAGTACTGTAGGTTAAGGGGGGGGGGTGAGAACTCCGCAGAGGCGACTTGAGGCTATGGAAGACCCGAGTTTGCACAAGGACTCTCAGCTCCCCGATATTAATATAAGTACTGTAGGTTAAGGCACAGGTTGAGGACCCGTGTGCAGTTGAGGCTATGGAAGACCCAAGTTTGCACAAGGATTCTCAACTTGCCGACCATAATCATCCGCTATAATTAATGGCGACCTCGAATGTACGTCGTAGCACTGACTGCTAGGCAGAGAGTAATTGTAACATAATAAAATTTTGTCCCATTGACACTTTTGATGCTCCACCTCAATTGGTTTTGCAGGTTCAGCAATGGGTGTAGCAGTTTTGCTGTGCGGGCCAGCTGATCGTCTGCCGCACGCTGCCGCCTCTTCTCCTCTGCCTTCGTCGTCGCCATATTATTTACTGTGTCATTTTACACGTAGGTACAGTTACACTACAACTGTCACACCTACACCGTGTATTACATACACCACGCTACACAACAATTAGTTGTCAGTGTAAATGTAGCGAATTTTCGCTCAGTTTGACCTGAGTACAGGATTTTCACCGTCGTCACGGAGTTTTTCCCTCAAGCTTGCTTCTATTAACGTAAATACGAGGTTTTTCACTCACTGGCGACTGCGATTTTCTCCTGTAGCAGGATAGCACACACACCACAGTGTGAATCTTGTGTGACTGAGTTAGGATTTATATGTATGTATATTGAAATCATTCTTCTGAAGGAAGAAAGATTTAATTTTCATGGGGCGTAATGTCACGAATCAATTCGCGACATTTCCTTTTTGTGAGAAGCCACGAACTATTAGTGGAAAACTCACTGTGTATCGCTCAGTTAACCGTTTCTCTCTCCATTTCGGGGTATACTTTTCAAATCATTCGTCACCGTTTTCAGGGGTGACCGATTTGATGCACGTCACTAAGTGCGCTACTGAGCGATACTATTGTTTCTTTATCGTTCACCTCTGCTTGCCTAAACCGTTAGCCACGCCTTCTGGTAGCTTGTGCGTCCTGCCTGTACATTATTTGAATTCAGTTTAGTGGTGGCTTTGACGGAGAGAGGTCCTGTGCTCAGAAGTGAAGAGAGGTCAGCTAGCATCCCAAGCTCCACAGAGTATCAGTTTCTTCAAACTCCCACCCCCTGGGTGATACAAAGCATTCATCGACTGGTATTTCTTTTGTGTATTTCCTAGTTTTAAGAGTTTAGTTAAGGTGTTTTTCCTAGGCGTAAGTATTTAGCTTCTGTGTGAGTGAGCGAGTGCGTCTCATTTAATTGATTTGAATTGTAACGTTAAATTTATTTTTTGTGATTAATAAATTTAACAGTTCCTTTCTTGAGCTTAATGTAAGTAAACTCTTGTTTCATTTAATCCAAAATAAGCTTATTTTCCATATAGCTCCTTAGCTTGCATAAACATTTACTATTCATAACTGGTACTTAGACCAGTCTTGTTGTATTAACTTAAAATCCGTTGTGCCAGGAGTTAATGCATCAGCAAGAACCTGATGTTATTATTATTAGTATTAGTTATTTATTGTCAGGGGTGATGTAACTTTCTCCAGAGGCTAACAGTACAGTAATTCAGCAATTGTGAGTAATTAGTCTCTGCTGTGTACTGTTGAGGAAGTTTATAAATTCTCGTTCTCAGAGAATCGTGCTAAGCCAGCGTAAAGTAATCGTTGCTTGATGTAGCAAGACAATCATTGTCTCTGCTCTTCAATATTATTGAATATTATTATCAATTTAAATAATATTTAAGCATTTATATCAAAATTACCGTGATATTATAAAAACCCCGTGACACACACACACACACACACACACACACACACACACACACACACACACACACACAGACTTATATCCATAACCTCTGTCAAATACCTAGATACACACTCTCACCTATGTACAGTAATACACACGATCATTTAGTCTTCTCTACTCATTTATAATTGCTCACACCCTCATGCACCCTCTTTCACCTAAAGCCATCCTTCCACACTTACATGCTGTCACATAATCTATACCTGTTACCAAAAATGACAACAGCCCCATTACCATAAACATTATGAGCAGAATCATGAATCAGCCAAGAGAACTGAAAACTTTTTCACTGGACCATGGCACACAGTTGCACATCAAGCTTAACCTCTTCAGTCAAAAGTAAGATCCATATAGAACAGGTCAACCAGACAGTCTGCCAATTCTTGCCTCTTCTGCGCAGGTGACGTCAGCTCGCCCACTCCCGCTCCCTCTCCCCGCCACCACACTGATATCTTCCCCATGTGTCCACTATCACTCATTTTATTTTCGCCTTTTTTTTTCAGTGTTTTACTTAAATTTACAACAAATAGCAGAGAGTACACATTAGCAATATAATTTTTTACACACTGTAAGCATCAGACTGATATCAATACAGTACTGAATAATAGAGGTAAATATACCAAAGTTACTATATTGGTTTGCTTTATTTGCACTTGATTTATACACACTATTGTACTACCGTATAACAATACAAAAATATAGCTACACTATAATGAACTGCAAGTCTCTCATCTATATGTATGTGCAGTACATACAGTATAGGGAGATTTAGGTTGTCAGTTTCATTTTCTTCCTAGCCATTCCCCTACATGTTTGGTTCATTTTCTTGGCCATTACAATCATTTTGTTACGATGCCTGATCCTAATATAGACAGAAATCTTTGCAAAAAAACTGATAATGTTAACAGGTACATTAACCCCAGACCTTTCCAGTTCAGAAGAAGGAGTTTTTACACACCATTTTCCTGCTCTGAGAGCTTCACCATGTATTCCCTTGAAAACCTCTCATTATAAGTAACTGAGAAAAGAACTCATCAGACGGTGCATACAGGTCGCTTTTATTAACTAAATCTATCCAGGTGCTGCTTTCACTGCGACTATTGCTTACTTTATTTCCTAGATGGGAATATTTCATGCCAACACAACCTTCACCACATCAACACAACCTTCACACCAGCACAACCCTCATCACACTAATACAACCTTCACCACACCAACACAGCTTTCAGCACGCCAACACAACCTTCACCACACCAACACAACCTTCACCACACCAACACAACCTTCACCACACTAACACAACCTTCACCACACTAACACAACCTTCACCACACCAACACAACCTTCACCATACCAACACAACCTTCACCACACTAACACAACCTTCGCCACACCAACACAACCTTCACCACACCAACACAACCTTCACCACACTAACACAACCTTCACCATACCAACACAACCTTCACCACACCAACACAACCTTCACCATACCAACCCAACCTTCGCCACACCAACCCAACCTTCGCCACACCAACCCAACCTTCATTACACTAACACAACCTTCATCACATCAACACAACCTTCACCACACCAACACAACCTTCACCACACCAACACAACATTATCACACCAGTGCAGACCTTATACCACTTGTACAACCATCAGTAAAATAACCTGTGAACCACCAAAACAGTCATATTGCACACACCATTTGGCGACAGAAGAGATGGCACAGAACCTTTTTTCAGTGCTTTCATGTGCACAGGCCTTTCAGTTCCCAGCAGTCGTGACTTCATATCGTCCATATAGTCGTCTGGTCTGATGTGCACAGAGCAGATCCTTGCATTTCTGAGGATGATTGGGTCGGCACGGCGACAAGCTCTGATCCACAGGTCACAGTATTGTTTTTCTCTCTGAAACGAGAAATATCTTATTGATGATCCTTTTGTCTTTTTGAGGGTGTTAAAGCACCCATACAGTGAACAGTTACTTGGCGTTGCTGGAGTCGGTAGTTACATTAGAAGAACTTAGTCTACTGCTTCTGCTGCTGCTTATGGTGCTGGAAACAGACTGAGAGAGAAAATGTGAGGTGAGGTCAGGATGAGGTTCTTCCTGTCGAGTGGGCAACGTGACGTCACTGGGGAAGGATTGACAGCTCTAAGCTGCGCAGTGGTTGACCTGTTCTATATGGATCTTGATCAAAAGATGCATTTTTCCACTGTATTCTGGTTCTACTTCCGAATTTATACAGGTACATTTTCAACTACAATAGTTGGAATAACTCACTTAACATTTTCAGTACAGTTTCACTCTCGCAAGCTGTTTGGAAGTGGCAAAAACTATTTACGAAATACGATATCACACAAAAGAGTTGAGACGGCCTTGACATTCAGACATAGGAACGTGTAAGCAATCCCTTTGTTCTCAACCAGCCATTTATGACCAACACAGGAAAATACACTTTTATATACTCCAGACTTCAGGCTTGTAATTACACGAAGGTAGACGTCACAGAATCTATCATTCTCAATCTTACCCCGATACTAGATATCTACCACTGTGACTCTTGTCCAGAGTTCAGCCATAAATCGATCTGAGTAACACCCAAAAGTCGGTCGCTCCATTCCTACCCTTCTTCCGCCAACAGTTTTTTTTTCAGTTTCCGGTCATCCATCCAAGTTTCTTTCGGTCTCTGGTCATCTGTCATAATTTCCTTCAGTCTCTGGTCATCAGCCGAGAGTTCTTTCAGAGTCTGACCATCTTACACCATTACCTTCAGTCTCTGGACAACTGCCATTTCCTTCAGTCTCTAGTCAACTGCCATCATTTCCCTCAGTCTCCAATCATCTGCCATCGTTTCCATTGGTGTCAACTTATCTTCCATCATTTCCCTTGGTGCCTTGTCACCGCCACCATTTTATTTAGAGCCTGGTCATCTGCCATCATTCTCTTTAGTGTATGGTTGTCTGGTATCGTATCTTTCAGTCTTGGGTCACCCTCTGTAATTTCTTTCAGTCCCTGGTGATCTGCCGCTATTTCCGTCATTTTTAAGTCATTCACCGGCGTTTCCTTCAGTCTCGTGTAATTTTCCGGCATAAAAAAAAAAAAAAATGCACCGGTTGCCTCACCATATGCTCCTTAATCCTACAAAGACAGGGCAAATCCAGTAGTCATCCTCATCTTTGTCATCATCATGGTCATCATTCACCTTTATTTTTATTCTCCTTAACCTTTTCAGTCAGGTTACGCATTTTTCACTTCTCTTTTGCTACCACCAGACGATTTTGTTAGGCTTGAGAGAGACTTTTTACGCTGGCTGGGTTGGATATGGCCTATAATTATCCCCTTCAGTCAGAGAATGATTCCTATGTTAAATAAAATGTTCTCGTTGCAGCAAAAAAGGCAAAGAAGAGGATGTCACCTGGATTAATGGGCTTAACCATCCCATCCTCTTTGACTCCCGCATTGGCGTATCCATCTTTTTATTCTAACTACCGAAAAGAATTTATTACTTCAATTCATGAAAGTCTCTTAAGCTCAATAAGTCAAACGCAACATGAGTAATATGTTAAAAATATGACATTGTACTGAAAAGGTTTACTTCACTCCGATGACGGTTTTTATACGTTATCCTCGGTATCACCAGACAATTTAATTCAGCTGATGACAGGCCTATAGTAGTGCAGGGATTAATTCTCTATGAAAAGAAGAATATGTTTTCACCCCTATTTGTTTGTTTGTCGTTCAGCAGGATTTCTTAAAAACCAAAAGAGAGATTTGGACCAAATTTGGTGGGAAGATCGCCCATGTCCCAGGGAGCAAACAGTAACTTTTGGGACCGATCAGGATAGTATTACAGATTCTGGATCCGGAAAACTTTTTTGTGAATCACTAAGCAAAGATGAGAAAACCTAACTCATTACGAAGAGTGGTTTGGAAATTACGTTGCTCATGTCGGAGAGATGCACTCCTTTGAGAGGCCCTCTAGTTAAGGATGCATTTCACATCTGCATTTCGATAAGTCTTCCCTGTGCTAAATAGCCTGAAATCGTCTGGAATTAACAAGAATGACCTAAATATCACTTCACTGCATTACGTGGGTTAATCACTTCCACCACCCTTTGCTCAGCATCACCTCGACGCCACCATAACTATGCTGATCAGTGATACCACGAAATCACTTTACTGCACCCCTTTCACTTTAACTTGGCCCAAAATTGCAATCTAGCCATTTTGAATGCTTAGTGACAACAAAAGATTAACACTGGAATAAAGTGCTAGTCATCAAGAAGTGCTATGAGATACTGCAGAGCTGCAGCATTGACATTTTCTGCCACTGAACTACGTGGAATAAACTGCAATGGGACGAAAACCTGGGGGTAAGTTATGGTAAATGAAGCACGGTTCAGAAATGGGGTACGCATCAAGAGGGAAACCTTATCCCATCGCCAGGGAGGGACCTCACAAGAGCTCACTGAGAGAAACCTTGAACCAGTGCTATGGAAAGGTCTCACATGGACTCATTTTAGAATCAGGTTAACGCCTTCAGTCCAGTGGCATGTTATGTAGTTGTTTTCAAGTGGCTTCCAGGCAATGTTATCAGTATAATTTTTATATATTTTTTCTTCCTGATGAACCTAGGCCTCTCTCACAACTCACATACTAAGTCGTGGTCGCATGAAGTTCGATGAACCTAGTAATGGCATGACCCTCGCGCCCCTATCGGACCGCTTAGCACTTGTCCATATTAGAGCCATGTCTGAACCACGCCTCACTTTGTAGCAAGTGTTCTGCGGATCTACTGGGGGGCAAAGCACATAACCTAAATGAGACCTTTTCCTAAACAGATACCACCACCATCACAGCTACCACCACCACCACTGCTATCACCAGCACAGATACCACCATCAACAACACCATATTCAGAGCTACCACTACCACCACAGCTACCTCCACCACCATCACTATCACAGCTACTACGACCACCACCACCATCACCATCACAGCTACCAGAATCACCATACCAGCTACCACCACCATTATCATCATAGCTACCACCACTGCCACCACAACCATCATCATCATCATTGCTACCAGCACCACCACCACCAGCACCACCATCACCAGCACCACCACCACCATGTCTACCACCGTTTTCTACTAAATAGAATCGTCTGTTTGCAGCACCAATGATGCAACAGACATCGGACTGTAGATCTACTATACAATCTCTCTCTCTCTCTCTTTCTCCCTCCCTCTCTCTCTCTCTCTCTCTCTTTCTCCCTCCCTCCCTCTCTCTCTCTCTCTCTCTCTCTCTCTCTCTCTCTCTCTCTCTCTCTCTCTTCAGAGATGCATGAATATCGCGGAAAAGTTCCGCTGCCTCTTTCACGTGGGTGTATTGTAGCTCCAATAACGATAATTATCAGGGTCCAAAACACCCCTTACGAAATTATCAGTCGACATGAAACTGAAACTGGCCCATCTGGAACTCGGTTCAAATTTCATCAAAATCATCTTTCCGTTTTACCTACACACACACACACACACACACACACACACACACACACACGTAATGAGAGAGAGAGAGAGAGAGAGAGAGAGAGAGAGAGAAATAATAATGACGACGACGACGATAATACTAATAATCATAGTAACAACAACAGAAACAATAATAACAACAACAACAACATAATAATAATAATAATTAGAAGACTAATTGTCAGAGCTAGTTACTGATTTATATCTTCAAGAATATTGTTGAAGTTTCGTTTTCTGTAATAACTCAAGAACCCTTTATTAAACTGCCACCAAAAGGCATATAGCCCTGGATCTGGACCAGACAAACCTTCTAGGGCAAGGAAGTGCCTCATTTATGAAGTGGTTTTTCCTGTATGAAAGAGAGCTTAAAAGGGTTAAATATTGAGGTGCCTCAAATATTGTATTGTCATCCATGACTGACTTTTTTTTTTTTTTTTTAACATATTTGGAAAATAATCTTATCACCGAATTTCCTTCCATGCCCATATATCGATAATAGTTTTTGAGTAAACTGAGGATGAAATTTGATTATTTTTGGACACTTTTGGACTTGTAACCTTTTAAAGCAGGTCTAGGTCACTGAAACTGAGTCAGTGTAACAGGGTCATGATTCAATAAGTAGAATGAAAAATCAGAGATGGAAAGTGACGGGAAATAATTAACAGCAGCAGCAGCAGCAACAACAACAAGAACAACAACAACAATAATAATAATAATAATAATAATAATAATAACAGAAAGCTCTCCACCTATGATAATTGATGGAAATCAACTAGAGGACTAGCTGCCAGAGACGGTTACTGATCTCCGTCTAAGAGAATATTGCTGATATGCACAACTTACATTTTTTGTACAAACTCAAAAACCGTTGGTCAAACTGCCACCAAAGAGTATACAGACCTGGTCCAAGACCAGACAAATCTTCTAGGGCCAAGAAGTCACTCATTTGCGTTTTGGTTTTTCATGTACGGAAGAGCAATTTAAAAGTGAGGTATCCGAAATATTGTAATACCACAAAAACATGACCTTCATTTTTTTTCATCCATCCATCCATCATCCAATCCTACCATGCTCCATAACGGGAGTAGGAGCCCGGGGCTTGGAATGTTGGTTCTGACATTTAAGATGAGAGTGACCAGCCTCACTCATCCCCGTGTGGCATTACATGAGCGGTAACCCCGATCACCCCTTATATATGAACCTTCACCGGCTCCTTCCGATTGGAGCATCGCAATTACCCATTAAACCACCAGGCGCCAAAAATAGGCTATATGGTTACCACCCAGTGTAGTAAATGGTTTCCTGGTGTACAGGAAACCATTTGGTTTGTCACTCAGTGTAGAGTCACCAATAGGCAGAAGGAACTGGAAAAAAATGAAGGAAAGAAAGGCAAAAGAGTTAGTGTAAAGTCACCTGTAGGCAGAAGGATGATGAAAGTATGATATAAAGAAAGACAGAAGAGGAAAGAAGAAAAGGGGGGAGGAGAGGATTGGACAGACACCCTAGAGCAGCACTACATCGAACGAGTGGATGGTGAGCACCACCACCTACCACATTTTTTTTTTTTTTCATACAAATATTAGAAAAATTAGAAAATAATTTTATCACTGGATTTCCTTCCATGTTTATGCATCTATGAAAGTTTTGGAGTGAACTGAGGTTGAAAACTCATGATTTTTATTTTTATTGTTTTTTAATCTGTTCCCTTGAAAAGCAGGTGGTCACTGAAACTCGTTTTTGTAATAACCCAAAATCGTTGGTCAAGCGCCCACCACAAAGTATACAGACCTGGTCCAGAACCACAAAAACCTGTACTAACAAGAAATGCCTTATTTATGTTTTGTTTTTTCCTCTGTGGAAAAGCAATTGAAAAATGGTGGCCGAAATATCGAAACTTCACTCACGAATGACCTTCATGTTTTTTTAAACAAATGTTTCGAAGATAATTGTATCACGAGTTTTCCTTCCATGTTTATGTATTTACGGTATAATAGTTTTAGATTAATATGAGGTTGAAGTTCATGGTTTTTGCATTTTTTTTTTTTTTTTGGATCTGTGACCTTGAAAAGTAGGTCAAGGTCACTGAAACTCGTTTCTTTCTTTTTTTTTTTTTTTTTTTTAAATAACTTAAAGACTGTTGGTCAAACTCCCACCAAAAAGTGTACAGACCTGGTCCAGACCGAGACAAAATATCTAGGGCCTCAGTTATGATTTTGTCCTGTAGGGAATTGCAATTTGAAAGTGTTCAAAAGTGGACTGTCTGAAATATGACCATGATGTGAATGAATTACTTTCAGAATTTTCCATACAAATGTTTGGAATAGTGATGTATCGGATATCCGCCTTCGCGGAGCCTCCTCAGTGAAAATAATGTCCGCATTACTATCCGCGTCCGCGTCTTCAGACAACAAAAGCTCCGCATCCTTATCCGCCACCGCGTTTTCAGATAATAAAAGCTCCGCATAATAATCCGCCTCCGCATCAGAGAACCGCAGAGGTTGCTGAGCTCCACCCATCCAATATTTCTCCTTTCTCTTTTTCATAATTCTTTTTCTCTCTCCTTTTCATCCACAACTCTCCTCTCCGTTCCTCTCACCTACCAGTCTCTTTTCCTCTTTCTGTTTTCTTCTCCGTTAGCTCTCTTCCTCCCTCCGTCTCTCATTGTTCCTCTTCTCTCTCTCTCTCTCTCTCTAGCTGTCGCAATAGTAACACGTGCTATGTTAATATATAGGTATATCTGGACTAAAGCCAATACTATTTCATAGTATGACAAGAGTTTTGTTATTTCTTAAAACTTATTTTAATTTATCGAAAGATATACATTCTTCTCTTCTTCTTTTATTATATCTCGTTAATTATTTTTCACTTTTATCTTCTTTCTTTCTCTCCTCTCTCTCTCTCTTTGTTTAACTGGAGTTTTGAGTCGTAGCTATGAAGCACACTGGTAAACACGCCTGCCGTACACTTAAGTGTGGCTAAAACTCGTCAATTTGTACTGCATAAATGTACTGTAATATGTGTAAAAATAATCTGCAGTTGTATCCGCGTCCGCATAAATTAATATCTCAACCTCCGCAGTTTTATCCGCAATCGCATTATATGAGAAATAGATATCCGGCTCCGCCTCCGCCCCCGCGGAGCTCTAAAATTTGGTATCCGATACATCACCAGTTTGGAATATAGTGTTATCACAGGATTTACTTACATGTACATGTGTCTATAATAGTTTGGGGGTAAATTGAGATTGAAAATACATGATTTTTAGTCACTTTTGGAATTGTGACCATAAGAAGTAGGTGAGGGTCACTGAAACTGGGTCAGTGTAATAGGGTTAGTGTGCTGTACATCCTTAATAAGAATTATGATACTTGGAGATGAAAAATGACAATAATAATAATAATAATAATAATAATGATAATAATAATAATAATAATAATAATAATAATAATAATGATACCGCTAATAATAATAATAATAATAATAATAATATTATTATTATTATTATTATAATTATTATTATAATCTATTGGCAGACGCCTTAATCCCGAAAGCGGTGGCCACAAACAAATCACCTCCACTTCGCCCTATCCAACGCCATTTCACTGCCCTGTTCCCAGATCACACGCCCCTCTCTCATATACCTCTCCAATCCACCTCTACATCTCATCCTTGGCCTCCCCCTCCCTTTCCCCCCTCCACCTCACTCACATACACTCTGCTCGTCAGTCTCTCACTCTCCATTCTCTCCACATGGCCAAACCACTTCAGTGCGTTTCTCCTAACGCTCCCTATCATATCCAAATCCACACCACAACGCTCCTTCACTTCCTCATTTGTCAGTCTGTCTCTTCCTGTGACTCCACATGCTTCTCTCAAATAACTCATTTCCACTGCTCTCACTCTTGACTTCTGTCCCTCGAACAAGATCCAAGCTTCATTTCCATACATTAGAGTTGGTATCACAATAATGTCATGTAGTAACTTTTTCACTTCCATGTTCACTTCCCTGTTTCTTATCACTGCTTTCAAGGAACCAACAACCGTTCTTCCTCGTCGTACCCTTTCAAGCACTTCATCCTCTAAACTTCCATTCTTACTCATCACGCTACCCAAGTACTTAAACGCACCCGCATTTTCCATTTCCTCCTCATCCAGCCTCACTGTACATTCACTGACTTCACTTCTCTCGAAGACCATAACTTTACTCTTCCCTACACTCACCTTTCAATTCCGTTTCTTACACACTCTCCCAAACTCATCCACCAAGCTTTGCAGCTCCCCTTCGTCTTCACTTAACACAGTATCATCTACAAACAACAGTACATGGAGTTTCCAAACAATGCCCTCTCTCACTAGGGCCGCTCCAACATCCACTGCCCTACCTTGTATCTCTTTTGTAACCCCATCCATATGCAGACTGAACAACCATGGAGACATGACACATCCTTGTTTCAATCCAACCTTCGAGTAGAAGAATTCACTCAAATCACTACCCACACACACTGCAGCCTTAGCACCCTCATACATGCTCTCCACAGCATTCAACAACTTTCCGTCTACATTATTATGATGATGATGATGATGATGATGATGATAATAATAATAATAAAATTACTGGCAAAGACAAAGATATCCATCAATGGTGATATGTTGAGATCAATAAAAACTAGAACACTGTAACTGTAAGAGACAGTTACCTATCTCCATCTATGAGAAAATTGCTGAGCTTACTTCTTTGTTTTTTTAATAATAAAAGAACGTTGGTAAAACTGCCACAAAAAAGTTTACAGACCTGGTACATGACCAGACAAAACTTCTAGGGACAACAAGTGCCTCATTTGTTTTGATTTTTCCTCTGTGTAAGAGCAATTGAAAATTTTTTTTGAAAAGTTGGGTGTCCGAAACATTGTAATGCCACAGATAATTGACCTTCAAAATATTTCCAACTGTGGTAGGTAGAGGCGCTCACCATCCACCCACTCAATGTAGTGCTGCTCTCGGGTGTCTGCCCTTTCCTCTCCTCCCTCCTTTCCTAACTTCCTCTTCTGGGTCTCTTTACTTCGTTCTTTCCTCGTCCTTCTGCCTATGGGCGACTTTACACTCCCTATTTTACCTTTCTTTCCTTCACTCTTTCCTCTTCTTCTGCGTATGGGTAACTTTACACTGAGTGACAAGCGAAATGGTTTCCTGTACACCAAGAAACCATTTATTACACTGGGTGGTAACCATAAAATTAAATTATGACACCTGGTGGTTTAGTGGGTAATTGCGGCGCTCCAATCGAATTGAGCCGGTGAAGGTTTATGTCCAAGGGATGGTTGTGGTTATTGCTCACGTAATGCCACTCGGGGATGAATGAGGCTGGTCACTCTTATCTTAAATGTCAGGACCAAGATGCTTAGCCCCGGGCTCCTACACTCCTCATGGGACAAGGTAGAATTGGATGATTGATTGAAGGATGGATGGGAATGTTTGAAAACTTATTTTATCACAAAGTTTCCTTCCATGTTCATGTATCTATTATAGATTTGGAGTAAACTGAGAATGAAAATTCATGAGTTTTGGACATTTTTTGAACTGTGTCCTTGAAAAGCAGGTCAAGGTCACTGAAATCCGGTCAGCATAATAGAGCCATGGTGCCGTACATTCTCAGTAAGAACTGTGAAATTAAAAACAAAAAGTCTACCTCAGTCTAGGTGTAATCAGACACCATAATCCTGTAAGGGGTGGTCGTTTGCCTTTGGCTTACCTGTTTTACGGTGAGGGGCACTAACTCTTCACCAACCCACCTGCTGACACATAGGGGACACGTATGGGTTTTATGGTTACCACCCAGTAGTGTAAGTGGTTTCCTGGCTTACAGGGAACCGTTTGGCTTGTCATTCTATGTAAAGCCACTTAAGGAAAGACGAGTAATAAAATGTGACAGAAAAGATGGGAGAAATAGGAAGAGAGAGGGCAGACACTGGAAAATATGATAAAGGTGAAGGAAGAAGTAGGCAGCACTACATCAAATGTGTGGATGATGGTCACACCACCTACCACCATGGCGGAGAGGGTCGGAATAAGAATAATAATAATAACAATTGTAATCAGCCGATCCCAGCTGCCCACGGCTTTGGGCAGAAAACACACAAGGAAACAAACAAAAACAAAGAACACTTCCCCTACTTTTACTGAACCTCCTGTTTAGGTTAACATAAAGTCTGCCAAGCAATAATTCTCCATTCAGTGTTGATTCATACACTCAACTGAACATAAACAAAAAACACAGAAATGCTTCCACTCCCTAACCAGTCAGCATGCAGTGTCAGAGCACTGCCCTCCGTACACTGGAGGGCAGTGCTGTACACCCCCGTCTCCCTCACCTGCAGGCTACGCCTCCACGAAGCAACTTCACAATCTCAACCATGAACACACTGTAGCACCAGCTGTGGTTCCCCCGTCAGGGCTCCACTATACTTATGACAGCGTGCTATGGTCACGTGGCGTCTTGCTCTCTCCGTTCAAGTCGCAGCATCCATGAATGTCCTGTACACCGGTGAGAAGCCCATCCACACCAGCTCACTGGACTGCGCTCCATTTCAGGCACTCCTGGAGGTACAAGATGCCTGGAAGCCTGTTCTGAGCCTTCAGCAGTACAAATCCTCAGAACCAAGGAGGCGCCTCAGCACAGCCACACATCTTCTGGTCCCACTTCTGCTTTGCCACTTCCACAAACCCCTTTTGACTCAGCCACATGACAGTTCTACCACCACATATCGTCAGCACCCAACTCTATTGCACCCCCTACTTCCTCCCATTTAAGCAGCACCACCAATAGAGTATCTGCTTATATTAGTCAGAGTCACCCACTACACCGCAGTCAGCCACACATGGATGGACTCTGCTACATTTTCTCCGCCAAAAGGCAACACCACGAGGTTTACCATGCTGGCCCGTGAGCTTCCAAGCACATTCAGTTCAAATCTTCACATAATAATAATAATAATAATAATAATAATAATAGTAATAATAATACAAACTTTGACGGAAACAAAGATCTCTACCTATGGTAATAGGTGGAGATCAGTAATAATGGCTACAACGATCTCCACCTACGGTAACAGGTGGAAATTAATAATAATAATAATGACTGATATAAAGATCTCAGAAACTTTCGTGAATAGACTAATTCAAGTAGAGAATGGCACAGCCCAAAGAAAAAGAACTTCTCTAGGTAGCAAAAACAAACAAAAAGCGATTGAATGGCAGCAACAACACTGTACTTTAAATTACCAATAAAAAGGTAGGTAGACACGACAGAAAGTGAAATGAAGGATGATGTCTTCCATTTACCACTGCTAATTTACTGTCAGTAATCCTATACATGTGCAGATTGGCCTGGGAGGAAGGTAGAGTCCCGCAGGATTGGAAGTCAGGTATAATTATTCCCTTGTACAAAGGAAAAGGGGAAAAAGAAGTGTGTGGTAACCATAGGGGCATTTGTCTTAGTATAATAGGAAAAGTGTATGGTAGGATACTTATTGACAGAGTTAGAGAAAGAACAGAGAAATTAGTTGGAGAAGAATAGGGAGGCTTTAGGAAGGGAAGAGGTTGTGTAGATCAGATATTCATTCTCAGATCTTTAGTGGAAAAGTTTCTAGAGAAGGGAAAGAAGTTGTATGCGGCATTCATGGATTTGGAGAAAGCATATGACAGGGTGGATAGACAAGGATTGTGGAAAGTGTTAAGAATATATGGAGTAGATGGAAAGTTGTTGAATGCTGTGAAGAGTATGTACGATGGTGCGAAGGCTGCAGTGCGTGTGGATGGTGAACTAAGTGAATTTTTCTCTTTGAAGGTTGGGTTGAAACAGGGATGTGTCATGTCTCCATGGTTGTTCAATCTGTACATGGATGGGGTAATAAGAGAGGTACAAGGTAGGGTAGTGGATGTTGGAGTGGCCATGGTGAGAGAGGATAGTGTTTGGAAACTCCCTGTACTGTTGTTTGCAGATGATACTGTGTTGTTGAGTGAAGACGAAGGAGAGCTGCAAGGCTTGGTGGATGAGTTTGGGAGAGTGTGTAAGAAACGGAATCCAAAGGTGAACGTAGGGAAGAGTAAAGTGATGGTCTTTCAGAGAGGTGAAGTCAGTGAATGTACAGCGAGGTTGGATGGTGAGGAATTGGAAAATGTGAGTACGTTTAAGTACTAAAATTCCCATCCTATAACTAAGGTTGTCAACAAAAGAAATTGTAATCAGTCAGTTTTTTTTTTCTTTATTGCATATACGGACCTACACTTTGACAAGTAAGCCTTAGCCCTAAATACTTTTTTTTTTTTTTTACGTGTCCGACGCTGGGCAAAGGCTTCATGGCCTATATCTCGGGGGCAGTGACTTATCCCAAGGCCCAGTAGTCCTCCTACACCTCCACATGTCACCACTTCGGCGCTAACACCCACCGTCCATATTGAATACATGCTAGGGCTGTCTCATACAGGACTGGTGTACTGGTATTAGCGGGAGTATTTTTACGACATGTCGGCGGGTCATCAGGTAGATCAGGAGAGTCTGGATTTTTAGGAAATTCAAATCCTTAAGCTGTTCCCTGCCCCGGCCGGGATTCGATCCTGGGTCCATTAGGACCGCAGGCCGCCTCTCTACCGATTCAGCCACCGCCTCCCCCATTAAGATAACCCACATGTACAGTACACAGTACCTTAAAGTAAATACAGACGAGGGAGTTCTCTCCCCAACAAAAATCTTCATTTTATAACTAGAACAAAGGAAAGGGTGAAAGTTACAGGGACTAAACACAAGTTTCAGCATCTGATCTACCTTATTTTCATTTCATTTATGAAAATGTCATGTATCCTAATACTGCCTCTTTCACTTTACACTGTAGTACTGGAACTCTTTTTAGATGGGTAAGATACATGTATAATAAATAAAAACTTACTTGACAAAGCCAGTGATAGTCACTTCCAGCCCATCCTATAATTTCCTTCTTGGTAGATCATAAGGAAACCAGAAAAGCCACATAGAAGACCCATGTCCTACTGCACCCAAATGCAGCACAACGACCCATTAATAAGGGCAAAAAAGCACTAGTAAAAAGAAGCACATTCCTTATCCTGTATATTGTCAAACATCAGTCTGGTTTGTCAGCATTGTAATTCGATGATTATCACGGTATTCACGTATACCCTGAAGCAAAATCGATATGTAGAGATGAAGATTCAAAAGAAAATCTTCAGTAGCTCAAAATTACAACATATGCTACAGTTAATGCGACATATCATTATCAACCGGCCACGTATCACAGTAGATGACGAGATGCATGTTTAGTCAAATCTGCAATCGGCGAGTACCACAGGTGTGAGAGGTTAGTATAATAATGGCCCATGTCCGCGCTGATTATAATGGCTGTCAAGTCTTTTATTTTTATAGGGTCTCCGCGCGCGCGCGCGCGCACACACACACACACACACACACACACACACACACACACACACACACACACACACACACACACACTGTACATCACCTTACTTCTCTGTACATTTTTCCCAAAAATCCACAGAAGAAAACTCTCTCTCTCTCTCTCTCTCTCTCTCTCACACACACACACACACACACACACACACACACACACACACACACACACACACACAGACTTATATCCATAACCTCTGTCAAATACCTAGATGCACACTCTCACCTATGTACAGTAATACACACGATCATTTACAGTCTTTTCTGCTCATTTATAATTGCTCACACCCTCATGCACCCTCTTTCACCTAAAGCCATCCTCCCACACTTACATGCTGTCACGTAATCTATACCTGTTACCAAAAATGACAACAGCCCCATTACCATAAACATTATGAGCAGAATCATGAATCAGCCAAGAGAACTGAACACTTTTTCACTGGACCATGGCACACAGTTGCACATCAAGCTTAACGTCTTCAGTCAAAAGTAAGATCCATATAGAACAGGTCAACCAGACAGTCTGGCAATTCTCGTCTCTTCTGCGCAGGTGACGTCAGCTCGCCCACTCCCGCTCCCTCTCCCCGCCACCACACTGATATCTTCCCCATGTGTCCACTATCACTCATTTTATTTTCGTTTTTTTTTTTTTTTTCAGTGTTTTACTTAAATGTACAACAAATAGCAGAGAGTACACATTAGCAATATAATTTTTTACACACTGTACGGATCAGACTGATGTCAATACAGTACTGAATTATAGAGGTAAATATACCAAGTTACTATATTAGTTTGCTTTATTTGCACTTGATTTATACCCACTATTGTACCACCGTATAACAATACAAAAATATAGCTACACTATAATGAACTGCAAGTCTCTCATCTATATGTATGTGCAGTACATACAGTATAAGGAGATTTAGGTTGTCAGTTTCATTTTCTTCCTAGCCATTCCCCTACATGTTTGGTTCATTTTCTTGGCCATTACAATCATTTTGTTAAGATGCCTGATCCTAATATAGACAGAAATCTGCATAAAACTGATAATGTCAACAGGTACAGTACATTAACTCCAGACCTTTCCAGTTCTGAAGAAGGAGTTTTTACACACCATTTTCCTTCTCTGAGAGCTTCACCATGTATTCCCTTGAAAACTTCTCTCATTATGAGTAACTGAGAAAAGAACTCATCAGACGGTACATACAGGTCGCTTTTATTAACTAAATCTATCCAGGTGCTGCTTTCACTGCGACTATTGCTTACTTTATTTCCTAGATGGGAATACTTCATGCCAACACAACCTTCACCACATCAACACAACCTTCACACCAGCACAACCCTCATCACACTAATACAACCTTCACCACACCAACACAACTTTCAGCACGCCAACACAACCTTCACCACACCAACACAACCTTCACCACACCAACACAACCTTCATCACACCAATACAACCTTCATCACACCAACACAACCTTCATCACACCAACACAACCTTCACCACACCAACACAACCTTCATCACACTAACACAACCTTCATCACATCAACAAAACATTCACCACACCAACACAACCTTCACCACACCAGCACAACATTATCACACCAGTGCAGACCTTATACCACTTGTACAACCATCAGTAAAATAACCTGTGAATCACCAATACAGTCATATTGTACACACCATTTGGCGACAGAAGAGATGGCACAGCATCTTTTTTCAGTGCTTTCTGCACAGGCCTTTCAGTTCCCAGCAGTCGTGACTTCATATCGTCCATATAGTCGTCTGGTCTGATGTGCACAGAGCAGATCCTTGCATTTCTGAGGATGATTGGGTCGGCACGGCGACAAGCTCTGATCCACAGGTCACAGTATTGTTTTTCTCTCGGAAACGAGAAATATCTTATAGATGATCCTTTTGTCTATTTGAGGGTTTTAAAGCACCCATACACTGAACAGTTACTTGGCATTGCTGGAGTCGGTATCTACATTAAAAGAACTTAGTCTACTGCTTCTGCTGCTGCTTATGGTGCGGGAAACAGACTAGAGAGAGAATGTGAGGTGAGGTCAAGATGAGGTTCTTCCTGTCGAGTGGGCAACGTGACGTCACTTGGGAAGGATTGACAGCTCTAAGCTGCCCAGTGGCTGACCTATATGGATCTTGATCAAAAGATGCATTTTTCCACTGTATTCTGGTTTTACTTCCGAATTTATACAGGTACATTTTCAACTACAATAGTTGGAATAACTCACTTAACATTTTCAGTACAGTTTCACTCTCGCAAGCTGTTTGGAAGTGGCAAAAACTATTTACGAAATACGGTATCACACAAAAGAGTTGAGACGGCCTTGATATTCAGGCATAGGAACGTGTAAGCAATCCCTTTATTCTCAACCAGCCATTTATGACCAACACAGGAAAATACACTTTTATATACTCCAGACTTCAGGCTTGTAATTACACGAAGGTAGACGTCATAGAATCTATCATTCTCAATCTTACCCCGATACTAGATATCTACCACTGTGACTCTTGTCCAGAGTTCAGCCATAAATCGATCTGAGTAACACCCAAAAGACGATCGCTCCATTCCTACCCTTCTTCCGCCAACAGTTTTTTTTCAGTTTCCGGTCATCCATCCAAGTTTCTTTCGGTCTCTGGTCATCTGTCATAATTTCCTTCAGTCTCTTGTCATCAGCCGACATTTCTTTCAGAGTCTGGCCATCTTACACCATTACCTTCAGTCTCTGGACAACTGCCATTTCCTTCAGTCTCTCGTCATCTGCCATCATTCCCCACAGTCTCCAATCATCTGCCATCGTTTCATTTGGTGTCAACTTATCTTCCATCATTTCCCTTGGTGCCTTGTCACCGCCACCATTTTATTTAGAGCCTGGTCATCTGCCATCATTCTCTTTAGTGTATGGTTGTCTGGCATCGTATCTTTCAGTCTTGGGTCACCCTCTGTAGTTTCTTTCAGTCCCTGGTGATCTGCCGCTATTTCCGTCATTCATAAGTCATTCACCTGCGTTTCCTTCAGTCTCGTGTAATTTTCCGGCATAAAAAAAAAAAAAAAAAAAATGCACCTGTTGCCTCACCATATGCTCCTTAATCCTACAAAGACAGGGCAAATCCAGTAGTCATCCTCATCTTTGTCATCATCATGGTCATCATTCCCTTTTTATTTTTATTCTCCTTAACCTTTTCAGTCAGGTTACGCATTTTTCACTTCTCTTTTGCTACCACCAGACGATTTTGTTAGGCTTGAGAGAGACTTTTCACGCTGGCTGGGTTGGATATGGCCTTTAATTATCCCCTTCAGTCAGAGAATGATTCCTATGTTAAATAAAATGTTCTCGTTGCAGCAAAAAAGGCAAAGAAGAGGATGTCACCTGGATTAATGGGCTTAACCATCCCATCCTCTTTGACTCCCGCATTGGCGTATCCATCTTTTTATTCTAACTACCGAAAACAATTTATTACTTCAGTTCATGAAAGTCTCTTAAGCTCAATAAGTCAAACGCAACATGAGTAATATATTAAAAATATGACATTGTAGTGGAAAGGTTTACTTCACTCCGGTGACGGTTTTTATACGTTATCCTCGGTATCACCAGACAATTTAATTCAGCTGATGACAGGCCTATAGTAGTGCAGGGATTAATTCTCTATGGAAAGAAGAATATGTTTTCACCCCTATTTGTTTGTTTGTCGTTCAGCAGGATTTCTTAAAAACCAAAAGAGAGATTTGGACCAAATTTGGTGAGAAGATCGCCCATGTCCCAGGGAGCAAACAGTACCTTTTGGGACCGATCAGGATAGTATTACAGATTCTGGATCCGGAAAACTTTTTTGTGAATCACTAAGCAAAGATGAGAAAACCTAACTCATTACGAAGAGTGGGTTGGAAAATACATTGCCCATGTCGGAGAGATGCACTCCCTTGAGAGGCCCTCTAGTTAAGGATGCATTTCACATCTGCATTTCGATAAGTCTTCCCTGTGCTAAATAGCCTGAAATCGTCTGGAATTAACAAGAATGACCTAAATATCACTTCACTGCATTACGTGGGTTAATCACTTCCACCACCCTTTGCTCAGCATCACCTCAACGCAACCATAACTATGCTGATCAGTGATACCACAAAATCACTTTACTGCACCCCTTTCACTTTAACTTGGCCCAAAATTGCAATCTAGCCATTTTGAATGCTTAGTGACAACAAAAGATTAACACTAGAATAAAGTGCTAGTCATCAAGAAATGCTATGAGATACTGCAGAGCTGCAGCATTGCCATTTTCTGCCACTGAACTACGTGAAATAAACTGCAATGGGACGAAAACCTGGGGGTAAGTTATGGTAAATGAAGCACGGTTCAGAAATGGGGTATGCATCAAGAGGGAAACCTTATCCCATCGCCAGGGAAGGACCTCACAAGAGCTCACTGAGAGAAACCTTGAACCAATGCTATGGAAAGGTCTCACATGGGCTCATTTTAGAATCAAGTTAACGCCTTTAGTCCAGTGGCATGTTATGTAGTTGTTTTCAAGTGGCTTCCAGGCAATTTTATCAGTATAATTTTTATATATTTTTTCTTCCTGATGAACCTAGGCCTCTCTCACAACTCACATACTAAGTCGTGGTCGCATGAATTTCGATGAACCTAGTAATGGCATGACCCTCGCGCCCCTATCGGACCGCTTAGCACTTGTCCAAATTAGAGCCATGTCTGAACCACGCCTCGCTTTGTAGCAAGTGTTCTGCGGATCTACTGGGGGGCAAAGCACATAACCTAAATGAGACCTTTTCCTGAACATATACCACCACTATCACAGCAACCACCACCACCACTGCTATCACCATCACAGCTACCACCACCACCACTGCTATCACCATCACAGATACCACCATCAACAACACCATATTCAGAGCTACCACTACCACCACAGCTACCTCCACCACCATCACTATCACAGCTACTACGACCACCACCACCATCACCATCACAGCTACCAGAATCACCATACCAGCTGCCACCACCATTATCATCATAGCTACCACCACTGCCACCACAACCATCATCATCATAGCTACCAGCACCACCACCACCAGCACCACCACCACCATGTCTACCACCGTTTTCTACTGAATAGAATCGTCTGTTTGCAGGATCAATGATGCAACAGACATCGGACTGTAGATGTACTATACAACCTCTCTCTCTCTCTCTCTCTCTCTCTCTTCAGAGATGCATGAATATCACGGAAAAGTTCTGCTGTCTCTTTCACGTGGGTGTATTGTAGCTCCAATAACGATAATTATCAGGGTCCGAAACACCTCTTACGAAAATATCAGTCGACATGAAACTGAAACTGGCCCATCTGGAACTCGGTTCAAATTTCATCAAAATCATCTTTCCGTTTTACCTACACACACACACACACACACACACACACACACACACACGTAATGAGAGAGAGAGAGAGAGAGAGAGAGAGAGAGAGAGAGAGAGAGAGAGAAATAAAAAAGTAATAATGACGACGACGACGATAATACTAATAATCATAGTAACAACAACAGAAACAACAATAACAACAACAACAACAACAACATAATTAGAAGACTAATTGTCAGAGCTAGTTACTGATTTATATCTTCAAGAATATTGTTGAAGTTTCGTTTTCTGTAATAACTCAAGAACCCTTTATTAAACTGCCACCAAAAGGCATATAGCCCTGGATCTGGACCAGACAAACCTTCTAGGGCAAGGAAGTGCCTCATTTATGAAATGGTTTTTCCTGTATGAAAGAGAGCTTAATAGGGTTAAATATTGAGGTGCCTCAAATATTGTATTGTCATCCATGACTGACCTTTTTTTTTTTTTTTCAAACATATTTGGAAAATAATCTTATCACCGAATTTCCTTCCATGCCCATATATCGATAATAGTTTTTGAGTAAACTGAGGATGAAATTTGATTATTTTTGGACACTTTTGGACCTGTAACCTTTTAAAGCAGGTCAAAGTCACTGAAACTGAGTCAGTGTAACAGGGTCATGATTCAATAAGTAGAATGAAAAATCAGAGATGGAAAGTGACGGGAAATAATTAACAGCAGCAGCAGCAGCAGCAACAACAACAACAACAACAACAACAATAACAATAATAATAATAATAATAATAATAATAATAATGACAGAAAGCTCTCCACATATGATAACTGATGGAAATCAACTAGAGGACTAGCTGCCAGAGACGGTTACTGATCTCCGTCTAAGAGAACATTGCTGATACGCACAACTTACATGTTTTGTACAAACTCAAAAACCGTTGGTCAAACTGCCACCAAAGAGTGTACAGACCTGGTCCAGGACCAGACAAATCTTCTAGGGCCAAGAAGTCACTCATTTGCGTTTTGGTTTTTCATGTACGGAAGAGCAATTTAAAAGTGAGGTATCCGAAATATTGTAATACCACAAAAAAATGACCTTCATTTTTTTTCATCCATCCATCCATCATCCAATCCTACCATGCTCCATAAGCGGAGTAGGTGCCCGGGGCTTGGAATGTTGGTTCTGACATTTAAGATGAGAGTGACCAGCCTCACTCATCCCCGTGTGGCATTACGTGAGCGGTAACCCCGATCACCCCTTATATATGAACCTTCACCGGCTCAATCCGAATGGAGCATCGCAATTACCCATTAAACCACCAGGCGCCAAAAATTGGCTATATGGTTACCACCCAGTGTAGTAAATGGTTTCCTGGTGTACAGGAAACCATTTGGTTTGTCACTCAGTGTAGAGTCACCAATATCCAGAAGGAACTGGAAAAATGAAGGAAAGAAAGGCAAAAGAGTGAGTGTAAAGTCACCCGTAGGCAGAAGGATGATGAAAGTATGATGTGAAGAAAGACAGAAGAGGAAAGAAAAAAAGGGGGGAGGAGAGGATTGGACAGACACCCTAGAGCAGCACTACATCGAACGAGTGGATGGTGAGCACCCCCACCTACCACATTTTTTTTTTTTTTTTCATACAAATATTATTAAAATTAGAAAATAAGTTTATCACTGGATTTCCTTCCATGTTTATGCATCTATGAAAGTTTTGGAGTGAACTGGGGTTGAAAACTCATGATTTTTATTTTTACTGTTTTTTTAATCTGTTCCCTTGAAAAGCAGGTGGTCACTGAAACTCGTTTTTGTAATAACCCAAAATCGTTGGTCCAGCTCCCACCACAAAGTATACAGACCTGGTCCAGAACCACAAAAACCTGTACTAACAAGAAATGCCTTATTTATGTTTTGTTTTTTCCTCTGTGGAAAAGCAATTGAAAAATGGTGGCCGAAATATCGAAACTTCGCTCACGAATGACCTTCATGTTTTTTTTAAACAAATGTTTCGAAAATAATTGTATCACGAGTTTTCCTTCCATGTTTATGTATTTACGGTATAATAGTTTTAGATTAATATGAGGTTGAAGTTCATGATTTTTGGATTTTTTTTTTTTTTTTGGATCTGTGACCTTGAAAAGTAGGTCAAGGTCACTGAAACTCGTTTTTTTTTTTTTTTTTAAATAACTTAAAGACTGTTGGTCAAACTCCCACCAAAAAGTGTACAGACCTGGTCCAGACCGAGACAAAATATCTAGGGCCTCAGTTATGATTTGTCCTGTAGGGAAGTGCAATTTGAAAGTGTTCAAAAGTGGACTGTCTGAAATATGACCATGATGTGAATGAATTACTTTCAGAATTTTCCATACAAATGTTTGGAATAGTGATGTATCGGATATCCGCCTCCGCGGAGCCTCCGCAGTGAAAATAATGTCCGCATTACTATCCGCGTCTGCGTCTTCAGACAACAAAAGCTCCGCATCATTATCCGCCACCGTGTTCTCAGATAATAAAAGCTTCGCATAATAATCCGCCTTCGCGTCAAAGAACCGCAGAGGTTGCTGATCTCCACCCATCCAATATTTCTCCTTTCTCTTTTTCATAATTCTTTTTCTCTCTCCTTTTCATCCACAACTCTCCTCTCCGTTCCTCTCACCTACCAGTCTCTTTTCCTCTTTCTTTTTTCTTCTCCGTTAGCTCTCTTCCTCCCTCCGTCTCTCATTGTTCCTCTTCTCTCTCTCTCTCTCTCTCTAGCTGTCGCAATAGTAACACGTGCTATGTTAATATATAGGTATATCTGGACTAAAGCCAATACTATTTCATAGTATGACAAGAGTTTTGTTATTTCTTAAAACTTATTTTAATTTATCGAAAGATATACATTCTTCTCTTCTTCTTTTATTATATCTCGTTAATTATTTTTCACTTTTATCTTCTTTCTTTCTCTCCTCTCTCTCTCTCTTTGTTTAACTGGAGTTTTGAGTCGTAGCTATGAAGCACACTGGTAAACACGCCTGCCGTACACTTAAGTGTGGCTAAAACTCGTCAATTTGTACTGCATAAATGTACTGTAATATGTGTAAAAATAATCTGCAGTTGTATCCGCGTCCGCATAAATTAATATCTCAACCTCCGCAGTTTTATCCGCAATCGCATTATATGAGAAATAGATATCCGGCTCCGCCTCCGCCCCCGCGGAGCTCTAAAATTTGGTATCCGATACATCACCAGTTTGGAATATAGTGTTATCACAGGATTTACTTACATGTACATGTGTCTATAATAGTTTGGGGGTAAATTGAGATTGAAAATACATGATTTTTAGTCACTTTTGGAATTGTGACCATAAGAAGTAGGTGAGGGTCACTGAAACTGGGTCAGTGTAATAGGGTTAGTGTGCTGTACATCCTTAATAAGAATTATGATACTTGGAGATGAAAAATGACAATAATAATAATAATAATAATAATAATGATAATAATAATAATAATAATAATAATAATAATAATGATACCGCTAATAATAATAATAATAATAATAATACTATTATTATTATTATTATTATAATTATTATTATAATCTATTGGCAGACGCCTTAATCCCGAAAGCGGTGGCCACAAACAAATCACCTCCACTTCGCCCTATCCAACGCCATTTCACTGCCCTGTTCCCAGATCACACGCCCCTCTCTCATATACCTCTCCAATCCACCTCTACATCTCATCCTTGGCCTCCCCCTCCCTTTCCCCCCTCCACCTCACTCACATACACTCTGCTCGTCAGTCTCTCACTCTCCATTCTCTCCACATGGCCAAACCACTTCAGTGCGTTTCTCCTAACGCTCCCTATCATATCCAAATCCACACCACAACGCTCCTTCACTTCCTCATTTGTCAGTCTGTCTCTTCCTGTGACTCCACATGCTTCTCTCAAATAACTCATTTCCACTGCTCTCACTCTTGACTTCTGTCCCTCGAACAAGATCCAAGCTTCATTTCCATACATTAGAGTTGGTATCACAATAATGTCATGTAGTAACTTTTTCACTTCCATGTTCACTTCCCTGTTTCTTATCACTGCTTTCAAGGAACCAACAACCGTTCTTCCTCGTTGTACCCTTTCAAGCACTTCATCCTCTAAACTTCCATTCTTACTCATCACGCTACCCAAGTACTTAAACGCACCCGCATTTTCCATTTCCTCCTCATCCAGCCTCACTGTACATTCACTGACTTCACTTCTCTCGAAGACCATAACTTTACTCTTCCCTACATTCACCTTTCAATTCCGTTTCTTACACACTCTCCCAAACTCATCCACCAAGCTTTGCAGCTCCCCTTCGTCTTCACTTAACACAGTATCATCTACAAACAACAGTACATGGAGTTTCCAAACAATGCCCTCTCTCACTAGGGCCGCTCCAACATCCACTGCCCTACCTTGTATCTCTTTTGTAACCCCATCCATATGCAGACTGAACAACCATGGAGACATGACACATCCTTGTTTCAATCCAACCTTCGAGTAGAAGAATTCACTCAAATCACTACCCACACACACTGCAGCCTTAGCACCCTCATACATGCTCTCCACAGCATTCAACAACTTTCCGTCTACATTATTATGATGATGATGATGATGATGATGATGATGATAATAATAATAAAATTACTGGCAAAGACAAAGATATCCATCAATGGTTCAATGGTGATATGTTGAGATCAATAAAAACTAGAACACTGTAACTGTAAGAGACAGTTACCTACCTCCATCTATGAGAAAATTGCTGAGCTTACTTCTTTGTTTTTTTAATAATAAAAGAACGTTGGTAAAACTGCCACAAAAAAGTTTACAGACCTGGTACATGACCAGACAAAACTTCTAGGGACAACAAGTGCCTCATTTGTTTTGATTTTTCCTCTGTGTAAGAGCAATTGAAATTTTTTTTTGAAAAGTTGGGTGTCCGAAGCATTGTAATGCCACAGATAATTGACCTTCAAAATATTTCCAACTGTGGTAGATAGAGGCGCTCACCATCCACCCACTCAATGTAGTGCTGCTCTCGGGTGTCTGCCCTTTCCTCTCCTCCCTCCTTTCCTAATTTCCTCTTCTGGGTCTCTTTACTTCGTTCTTTCCTCGTCCTTCTGCCTATGGGCGACTTTACACTCCCTATTTTACCTTTCTTTCCTTCACTCTTTCCTCTTCTTCTGCGTATGAGTAACTTTACACTGAGTGACAAGCGAAATGGTTTCCTGTACACCAAGAAACCATTTATTACACTGGGTGGTAACCATAAAATTAAATTATGACACCTGGTGGTTTAGTGGGTAATTGCGGCGCTCCAATCGAATTGAGCCGGTGAAGGTTTATGTCCAAGGGATGGTTGTGGTTATTGCTCACGTAATGCCACTCGGGGATGAATGAGGCTGGTCACTCTTATCTTAAATGTCAGGACCAAGATGCTTAGCCCCGGGCTCCTACACTCCTCATGGGACAAGGTAGAATTGGATGATTGATTGAAGGATGGATGGGAATGTTTGAAAACTTATTTTATCACAAAGTTTCCTTCCATGTTCATGTATCTATTATAGATTTGGAGTAAACTGAGAATGAAAATTCATGAGTTTTGGACATTTTTTGAACTGTGTCCTTGAAAAGCAGGTCAAGGTCACTGAAATCCGGTCAGCATAATAGAGCCATGGTGCCGTACATTCTCAGTAAGAACTGTGAAATTAAAAACAAAAAGTCTACCTCAGTCTAGGTGTAATCAGACACCATAATCCTGTAAGGGGTGGTCGTTTGCCTTTGGCTTACCTGTTTTACGGTGAGGGGCACTAACTCTTCACCAACCCACCTGCTGACACATAGGGGACACGTATGGGTTTTATGGTTACCACCCAGTAGTGTAAGTGGTTTCCTGGCTTACAGGGAACCGTTTGGCTTGTCATTCTATGTAAAGCCACCTAAGGAAAGACGAGTAATAAAATGTGACAGAAAAGATGGGAGAAATAGGAAGAGAGAGGGCAGACACTGGAAAATATGATAAAGGTGAAGGAAGAAGTAGGCAGCACTACATCAAATGTGTGGATGATGGTCACACCACCTACCTCCATGGCGGAGAGGGTCGGAATAAGAATAATAATAATAACAATTGTAATCAGCCGATCCCAGCTGCCCACGGCTTTGGGCAGAAAACACACAAGGAAACAAACAAAAACAAAGAACACTTCCCCTACTTTTACTGAACCTCCTGTTTAGGTTAACATAAAGTCTGCCAAGCAATAATTCTCCATTCAGTGTTGATTCATACACTCAACTGAACATAAACAAAAAACACAGAAATGCTTCCACTCCCTAACCAGTCAGCATGCAGTGTCAGAGCACTGCCCTCCGTACACTGGAGGGCAGTGCTGTACACCCCCGTCTCCCTCACCTGCAGGCTACGCCTCCACGAAGCAACTTCACAATCTCAACCATGAACACACTGTAGCACCAGCTGTGGTTCCCCCGTCAGGGCTCCACTATACTTATGACAGCGTGCTATGGTCACGTGGCGTCTTGCTCTCTCCGTTCAAGTCGCAGCATCCATGAATGTCCTGTACACCGGTGAGAAGCCCATCCACACCAGCTCACTGGACTGCGCTCCATTTCAGGCACTCCTGGAGGTACAAGATGCCTGGAAGCCTGTTCTGAGCCTTCAGCAGTACAAATCCCCAGAACCAAGGAGGCGCCTCAGCACAGCCACACATCTTCTGGTCCCACTTCTGCTTTGCCACTTCCACAAACCCCTTTTGACTCAGCCACATGACAGTTCTACCACCACATATCGTCAGCACCCAACTCTATTGCACCCCCTACTTCCTCCCATTTAAGCAGCACCACCAATAGAGTATCTGCTTATATTAGTCAGAGTCACCTACTACACCGCAGTCAGCCACACATGGATGGACTCTGTTACATTTTCTCCGCCAAAAGGCAACACCACGAGGCTTACCATGCTGGCCCGTGAGCTTCCAAGCACATTCAGTTCAAATCTTCACATAATAATAATAATAATAATAATAATAATAATAATAGTAATAATAATACAAACTTTGACGGAAACAAAGATCTCTACCTATGGTAATAGGTGGAGATCAGTAATAATGGCTACAACGATCTCCACCTACGGTAACAGGTGGAAATTAATAATAATAATAATGACTGATATAAAGATCTCAGAAACTTTCGTGAATAGACTAATTCAAGTAGAGAATGGCACAGCCCAAAGAAAAAGAACTTCTCTAGGTAGCAAAAACAAACAAAAAGCGATTGAATGGCAGCAACAACACTGTACTTTAAATTACCAATAAAAAGGTAGGTAGACACGACAGAAAGTGAAATGAAGGATGATGTCTTCCATTTACCACTGCTAATTTACTGTCATAATCCTATACATGTGCAGATTGGCCTGGGAGGAAGGTAGAGTCCCGCAGGATTGGAAGTCAGGTATAATTATTCCCTTGTACAAAGGAAAAGGGGAAAAAGAAGTGTGTGGTAACCATAGGGGCATTTGTCTTAGTATAATAGGAAAAGTGTATGGTAGGATACTTATTGACAGAGTTAGAGAAAGAACAGAGAAATTAGTTGGAGAAGAATAGGGAGGCTTTAGGAAGGGAAGAGGTTGTGTAGATCAGATATTCATTCTCAGATCTTTAGTGGAAAAGTTTCTAGAGAAGGGAAAGAAGTTGTATGCGGCATTCATGGATTTGGAGAAAGCATATGACAGGGTGGATAGACAAGGATTGTGGAAAGTGTTAAGAATATATGGAGTAGATGGAAAGTTGTTGAATGCTGTGAAGAGTATGTACGATGGTGCGAAGGCTGCAGTGCGTGTGGATGGTGAACTAAGTGAATTTTTCTCTTTGAAGGTTGGGTTGAAACAGGGATGTGTCATGTCTCCATGGTTGTTCAATCTGTACATGGATGGGGTAATAAGAGAGGTACAAGGTAGGGTAGTGGATGTTGGAGTGGCCATGGTGAGAGAGGATAGTGTTTGGAAACTCCCTGTACTGTTGTTTGCAGATGATACTGTGTTGTTGAGTGAAGACGAAGGAGAGCTGCAAGGCTTGGTGGATGAGTTTGGGAGAGTGTGTAAGAAACGGAATCCAAAGGTGAACGTAGGGAAGAGTAAAGTGATGGTCTTTCAGAGAGGTGAAGTCAGTGAATGTACAGCGAGGTTGGATGGTGAGGAATTGGAAAATGTGAGTACGTTTAAGTACTTGGGTAGTGTGATGAGTAAGGATGGAGGTTTGGAGGGTGAAGTGCTTGAAAGGGTACAGCAGGGAAGAAAGGTTGCTGGTTCCTTGAAAGCAGTGATAAGAAACAGGGAAGTGAGCATGGAAGTGAAAAAGTTACTACATGACAGTATTGTGATACCAACTCTAACGTACGGAAGTGAAGCTTGGACGATGTTGGAAGGACACAAGTCAAGAGTGAGAGCAGTGGAAATGAGTTATTTAAGAGGAGCCTGTGGAGTCACATGGAGAGACAGGCTGACGAATGAGGATATAAAGGAGCGTTGTGGTGTTGATGTGGATGTGATAGGAAGCGTTATGAGGAACACACTGAGGTGGTTTGGCCATGTGGAGAGGATGGAGGGTGAAAGACTGACGAAGAGAATGTATGTGAGTGAGGTGGAGGGGGAAAGAGGGAGGGGGAGGCCGAGGATGAGATGGAGGGATGGGGTGGAGAGGTATATGAGAGAGGGGGGTGTGAGCTGGGAGCAGGGGAGTGAAATGGCGGGGGACAGGGCGACTTGGAGGCGATTTGTTTGTGGCCACCCCAAACGGGATTGAGGCGTCTGGCAATAGATAGATAGATAGAATCCTATACATGACTTGTGTCCTAAATCGAAGAAATCTTGATGTTTCTATCAGAAAGCCATTGCCAAAGGAAAAGCACCCCAAACCACACAGAAATAGAAGTGTTTTTCACACTGCCAGATGAGGAGCTGAAACTGGTGAAGGGGGTTTATGAGAGACTTACGACTGGTGAAATCATGAAAAGACATATGGATGGTTTAACTCAGAAACCTAATAAACCATTTCAAAATAAAGTATGGATATACAACTGTTAGGCCTTCCATACACATAAATAGCCACAAAGCATTTGAAAAAGAAGGATATAATAATAGTGCAGCCAGTAAACAAGGTGAGGAACAAGAGACTGGGAAAAGACATCTACAGCCCTGGAGGTCACTGATGGTGTACTGCATCATTGCTCTTCCAATCTGAGCAGTGTTTTTCTCAGAGTACCGGTATTCATCTTTGAAACACTATTGCTTCATTATCTCCTGTTCAGAATTAGCCATCCTGGTCTTATTTTCTTTGTCAGTGAATGCTCTTGGTCATGATTAGCTCACTTTTTTTTTGAATGACTGAATGACTAAATAATTGCATAATTATCATTGGCAAACAGGCATGCAAAAATTTCTATGAGATGAGTTAATCATCAATAAAAATGAAACAAAGTATTAAAAAGTGTACTATTCAGGGATTTCACAAAATTACCAAGAACTGATTGACAAAATTTCATGCTTTTACTGATCATTAGTTATTGTGCAAAAATGATTTACAACTATAAAGCTATTACAATGTAGTTGCTAGTAAAAAAAATATTTTTATATCTGACTGCAGGAATCGATATCACGTTAGGACAACTATTTTTCGTAATTAAAATTGATATTCAATTAAAGTTTGTTTTTTTAATGTTTTTATTTTTTTAATAAACCCAAGGCAAAACAGCCTCGGTAGAGCAAGCCCTCCTACCACACACACACACACACACACAGAAATCCATGCTACCTCCTTTTTATTTTGCAGTGTATTTAAGAACCAACAAAATAAAAAAATGGGTAACTGGTAGGTCTGTTGGTCCAAGCTGGACAGGTCCTTGGAGAGTGTGAATAAACTTCTATAATAAAACAGTAATAGCAAAGGAGAAACTCAAATTCACCCACCAAACCCTTCAGCCGAAACCAGCAGGGGAGAGAGAGAGAGAGAGAGAGAGAGAGAGAGAGAGAGAGAGACCACATAGCATTGAAAAATTAGTGGAAATTTTTACAGGAAAGGAGGAAGAAAAAAGATTGCAGCAAAACCTGATTTTAACCCGCCCCATCCCGACCACTTTTCCATCACTGACTCCCCACAATCCTGAACATTTTTGGATTTTTTTTTTTTTGGCTCAAACCTCCGCTTTTGGTAAGAAACATCGAAATTTCATAGAGAAATCGCTCACCTGGGGTTTAAAATACTCGATACAGGTAGGAGTACCTCCTCACCTTACTGGGTTTTCTAACAGGCTGGCACCAAAGAAAACGAGTTCTATGGGAGGATAACTATTTCACGCCACTCATAAACGGTATTATTTATTTACTTGGTACGAATTTATATGTAGTACGAGAGTATATTGGTTTTCAAGCAGTAATATAGGCATTATAAGCATTGTTTCACTCACTAACTCATCACCATACCTGACCATTTTTTGCCACATTACCTGATCATCATTTCTGAATGTTTCTTCCTCTAATGCTATGTAAAGTTTGTCCTCCACACTGCCATTGATTGGGGAATCACCCTGGCCCTGAATTTCGTACTGTGGCATGCCATGGCTTTACTGGCCAGGTCACTGATAACAGGTGGATTGTTGAGACAATGGCACGCAGTGGGGGGGGGGGAAGGAGGAGGTCATGCTGGGTAAGGCATTGTCCCTGGATGGCATCTTGTAGAGGAAGATGTCACGTGTATATGTACCAAAAATCACTCACGAAAATTGAAAATTGTGCAAATTAGGGACTTTGTAATTGATTCGCATTTATGTACGTCGACGGGATTGGCAGTGACAAAACGTGTGGATGTTAAAGAACGTCGACGGGACGCCGTGGATTAAAAAGTGGTCAAATAAAAACCATGACTATTAAGATCGAATCTTTACCTCTCATTTGCTCATCTAGCCTGTTCTTATGGAATTCAGTCATTGCTTCAGTTTTAACTTGGTACCATGTCTATATCTTAAATGTTGTCTAGCATATTTTTAGCTATGTGCACTTTCAAACCTTTTACAGTAGGTCATGTGTGTTTGGCAGCAAGCTGTGAATGTGGAAATGAAAGTGCCATTGCCACAGTGAGAGCCCTATGGAAAAACAGACAGCACTTATTGGAGCATGACCTACTTTGGTCCAAATGAACTCATAGAAATGTTGATGGATGCATAAACATGTATTTTCTGAGAGAGAGAGAGAGAGAGAGAGAGAGAGAGAGAGAGAGAGAAGGGGTGGGGGATAAGTCAAATCTGTTTATCCTCTCCAGGACATATTTAGCTTCTCTTATACCACTATCACCACCACCACTAAGTGTGCATTTACCTGTCCTAAGCACAATTTTAGTAACATAAGTGCTGCAAATAGTGCGAATACCGTCATCTACTAAATGGAAGAGTTTATCCCATACACCAAGAAGAGGCCCAGTGGTCGCACTACTGTTATACTGTACAGTAAATATAGTCCAAAAACACACCCTGTAAATCTTCAAAATTATCTGTTGGATAATAAGTGCCAATGATTAACAAAATAACGATAAATCTATTAAAATGTGCTTTTCAATACATTTCTTTGCATTTTAAATAAATATTTACGCAAAATAGCACTCAGTCAAGGCGAGCCAGCGATCTAAAAGGCAAACCACTTCGGCTAGCTTTATCATGTGTTTCCTCTGAATCTTGATTATTTATAAATAGCTGCACACATTTTTTAAAACTGATTTTAAAAAATTACGTGTGCATTAACCTAAACGGTGGTAAAAAAATATTTATTTTCCAAGTAAAATTTCCAAATCGGTGCCGATTCAGTAATCCATGCACCGATTCGGTAAATGACTGCCAACTCGGTAATTCGTCGCACAATCCCCCCCTATATTATATATCCTTCCTCTCCCATATTATATAAAGCTCCAGGAGAAGATGGAATAGTAGCTGATTTACTGTTGGATGCAGGAGTAGAAGTACAAACTAGGCTTGCTCACTTATTTACTCACTGTATAAAAAGGAAGAAAATTCCCAAAACATGGTGTAATGCAATAGTTATTTTACTTTAAAAAAATGGTGACTCAAAAGACCTTAGTAACTATCGACCCATTAGCTTGCTATCAGTCATTTACAACTGAAGTCCTTACAAACAGAATAACTACAAATTTGGAGGAAAACCAACCTCGTGAACAGGCAGGATTCCGAAGCGGGTACTCGACTACTAATCATCTACACACAATGAATCAGCTAAATGAGAAAACTATAGAATATAATAAACGACTACACTTAGGTTTTGTCGATTACGAAAAGGTTTTCGACTCAGTGGAGCACACAGGAATTATAAATTCATTGCGAGAACCAGGAGTGAATGAGAACATAGTAAAATTGCTCGAAAACATTTATAAAGAGGGCACTGCTACAGTTAAATTACATAAGGACTCAGAGAAAATGAAGATTGAGAAGGGCGTACGTCAGGGAGATACAATTTCACCAAGGTTATTTACAGCATGCCTAGAAAGTATTTTCAGAAAGCTAGACTGGGAAAACAAAGGAGTGAACATAGATGGAGAAAAGCTAAACGATTTATGATTTGAAGATGACATCGTCCTAATCTCGGAAAGAGCAGAGATATTGCAAGAAATGTTAAATGACCTGAACAGAGAAAGTCTCAAAGTAGGGCTAAAGATGAACCGGAGTAAAACTAATGTTTAATCCTCAAACATCAAAGAGTGTTTTCTGAATAAGTGGAGAAATAATTGTAGAAGTCGAGGAGTACAATTACCTAGGACAAATACTAAAATTAACGAAAGATAATGAGAGCAAAATAAAAAGATGTATTACAATTGCATGGAAAGCTTTCGGTAAACATAATGACATTATGAAGAGTAGCTTGCCAGTTTCTATGAAACGAAAAGTATATAACGAATGTATAATTCCAGCTATGACGTATGGTTGAGACTTGGAAACTGACAAAATCGATGGAAAATAAACTAATTCGTTCCCAGAGCGCAATGGAAAGGTCAATGTTAGGAATATCTTTAAGAGACAGGAAAAGATCAACTTGGGTGAGAGGGCAGACTAGAGTCAAAGATATTATACAAGTTATAAAAGGACAGAAAAGGAGGTGGGCAGGCCATGTAGCAAGAATAAGGGATAATCGATGGAGCAAGAGGTTGACTGACTGGACACCAAGAGATTGTAAGCGTAGCAGAAAAAGACCAGACAGGAGGTGGAGGGATGAGATAGAGAAATCTGCAGGGAAAACGTGGCAAAGATTGGCTCAGTCAAGGAATTCGTGGAGAAAGTTGGGGGAGGCCTTTGTTCAGCAGTGGACATGTAATGGCTGATGATGATTATATATATATATATATATATATATATATATATATATATATATATATATATATATATATATATATATATATATATATATATATATATATATATATATATATATATATATATATATATATATATATATGTATATATATATATATATATATATATATATATATATATACAGGGTGTAACGCGACGTATGACAAAAACTTACACCAATGATCTATCATGTAATTCTGAGTATATTTTGTTCTATAAACATATGCTCTCTGCGATCCCAGTTCAGTACCCAGCATTCGCCTGTTTTGTGTAAAAGCTCGTCTCTTGCATGTGCCATTGGGTGAGAGCTTCGCAGGGCGACGGGAGACGAGTATTATTAGCTTATACTGTACTATACATAAAAATCCCATATCCTATCAGTACACACGAGTTTTAAGAAGAAACTTTACGTAGTCTATTGATTCTTTAACATCAAGTCATGCATTCATGCAATTCTTTTGCACATATCGACTATAATTAAGGATTAAATTCAAATTTTATGGCTTGCTTGGGAGTAGGGAGGGAGGGAGGGAGGACAGGCTGGTGTGTTGTGCCAGTTATGTAATATTTGTTTTGAAGGATGTTGCTACCAGCATTATCATAACACCCACAGCTCATTTAGTGAAAAAACGTTATTCTAAAGGGAGATTAGTCTCACTTTAAGTCAGGAAGAATTTTAATAATCACAATTTTTCTGCTGCAAGTAAACGTGGCGCCATTGGGTATCTCCACCTGTGTTCCTCTCTGCAGCACATCATCGCAGAATCCGTAAAAAAATACACGATGTCTGCATATTCTTCATTGCTGTACGTACGTGGCATGCTGTTTCATGAACATGTGAAGCAGAACCCGGTGAACAACAGAACGCAGACAACAGTATTTAAAGTATGTGCCTCCCTGCAAATGCTCCCGTTCAAATGACAGTGGACGCAGGGTTGCCAAGTCTTTATCACCAGTCTCGCTAGTTTAGTCCTGAAAACTTGCTAGAATGTCGCTAGATAATAAACACTGCAAAACATCGCTAGAAAATACGATAAAATCTCTAGAATATCACCTAAAAATGGCAAAAATATCCAGAATGTAGCTAGATATCATGTTGCCAGATGTTAGTGCCGCAAGTAGAAGCAAGAAAATAGGTCTAGCAACATAGTCATTACATTGGCAATCCTGTATCACTGTTCTCACGTAAGCATATGAAAAAAAAGGTGCCACGTTTACTTGCAGCAGAAAAATTGTTATGAATAATAATATTACTCCTGACTTACAGTGATGCTAGTCACTCAGTACGGTAATGTTCTTTCACTGAATGAGCTGTGGGTGTTATGATAATGCTGGTAGCAACATCCTACAAAACAAATATTACATAACTGGCACAACACACCAGCCTGTCCTCCCTCCCTCCCTACTCCCAAGCAAGCCATAAAATTTGAATTTAATCCTTAATTATAGTTGATATGTGCAAAAGAATTGCATGAATGCATGACTTGATGTTAAAGAATCAATAGACTACGTAAAGTTTCTTCTTAAAACTCGTGTGTACTGATAGGATATGGGATTTTTATGTATAGTACAGTATAAGCTAATAATACTCGTCTCCCGTCGCCCTGCGAAGCTCTCACCCAATGGCACATGCAAGAGACGAGCTTTTACACAAAACAGGCGAATGCTGGGTACTGAACTGGGGTCGCAGAGAGCATATGTTTATAGAACAAAATATACTCAAAATAACATGATAGATCATTGGTGTAAGTTTTTTCATACGTCGCGTTACACCCTGTATATATATATATATATATATATATATATATATATGTATATATATATATATATATATATATATATTGTATATATATATATATTGTATATATATATATATATATATATATATATATATATATATATATATATATATATATATATTGTATATATATATATATATATATATATATAAATTATATATATATATATATATTATATATATATATATATATATATATATATATATATATATATATATATAAATATATATATATATATATATATATATATATCTTGCCAGACGCCTCAATCCCGTTTGGGTGGCCACAAAAAAAACGCCTCCAAATCACCCTGTCCCCCGCCATTTCACTGCCCTGCTTCCAACTCACACCCTCCTCTCTCATATACCTCTCCACCCCATTTCTCCATCTCATCCTCGGCCTCCCCCTCCCTCTTTCCCCCTCCACCTCACTCACATACACTCTCTTCGTCAGTCTTTGACCCTCCATCCTCTCCACATGGCCAAACCACCTCAGTGTGTTCCTCATAACGCTTCCTATCACATCCACATCAACACCACAACGCTCCTTTATACCCTCATTCGTCAGCCTGTCTCTCCATGTGACTCCACAGGCTCCTCTTAAATAACTCATATATATATATATATATATATATATACACACACACACATATATATATATATATATATATATATATATATATATATATATATATATATATACACACACACACATATATATATATATATATATATATATATATATATATATATATATATATTTATATATATATATATATATATATATATATATATATATATATATATATATATATATATATATTTATATATATATATATACACACACACACACACACATATATATATATATATATATATATATATATATATATATATATATATATACATATATATACATATATATATATATATATATATATATATATATATATATATATATATATAAAATCTTCCGGGAACGTGGATAACTGAATCCCCCATCCTTTCTATGCCCTGTCTCATTGTAAGAACTAGAAAACAGAGAAGGGGGGCCCTAGTCCCCTCACCACGCTCCTTTTAGTTGCCTTTTGTGACACGCAGGGAATACGGTGGCAGAATTCTTCCTAGAACAACTTGGCCGCACAGTAGTAGTAGTACCACCCCATAGTGCAGCCAGATTGTGTCCCCTACGCCACTGGGGGTAGATACAAATAAATGTGTGTGTGTGGATGAGTAAATTGGCAGTGTGTCGTCCTAACTCGGCTATCCCACTTTCTTTGGGGGAAGCAGCCTAGGTATATATATATATATATTATCATTATATATAGATTGATAGATAGATAGATAAATAGATAAATAGATAGATAGATATATGCTGCGTCATACTTTGCCGCACAGGACCGATGTACATCAATAACGCTTCCATATAGACGTTTTCCAGTGACGTCACAGAATTTGCATGGTTTTGTTTATAACTCCATACTGGACGGCAAACTCCTCACAGTAATGGATGTCCAGACAGCGCTGTCAGAGATGAAACTGTCAGATATATGCAGAAATCTGAATCAACGCCACCAAGATCTGTACAGGAACAAGATAAAAGTGCTTGGGGCTAAATCCTTACACCATATCTAGGGAGAAATTCACCAGTTTCAAGGATTGGGGACCGAAACCAGATCTCTTATATGGCTATCTCTATCACTGTATGGTAACCACTCCATCAAAGTTCACCGGGGCATCTCTCAAGGTAAACAGACATGTCATGTTGTATAAGCGCAATGTATATAGCTGGAATTGACATTATGGAACTTGTAAATTGTCTTGGTAAACAGTACATAGTTGACGTGGTGCCAAGGGGGGAGGGATTGTATACATTGACTGGGAATTGAGTAATTAATGAATGGAATAGGTTTCCCAGTGATGTACCCTAGTTTCTGCCCCCTGTTTAGAAAGTTTCAAGCATAGGCTTGATAAGCGTATGACGGGTATAGGATGCACACAAAATTTGTCATTCTTGTAGTCACACTCATGGGAGAACTGCCTAGCATGGGCCTGCATGGGCTATGCAGGCAGGGTAAATTATCACACTCTTGTGGGAGCTGTCTAGGATGGTCCTATTGGCCTACTGTTATCCTCTCTCCTTAATCTTCAAGATAGGCCATACTGTAAATGAGGTTAGGTTAGGTTAGGTTGGTTGGGTTGCTTGGTTTGGAATTACAAAAAAAAAAAGTAATTTCCGATGGAAAAGAATATCAGATTCAAATTAATCATAGTATATAAAACATTAAAAAATGAAAATTTCAAGCTTCAAGGTGAGTTTGGTGTAATTCTGGAAATTTACCAACAAATTACTTATTTTGGAAATATCAGTAATTATAGGCCTAGATATATACACGCAACCTATATATTGTCAAGAAGCGGGATTGGCCAGTTAGGAAGTCGAGGAGCTTCTCGACGTTTTCCGATGTTTACGGTAGCTGGGTCCAGTATGAGTCAGAGTTGCCAGTTTTCCTGCTGTTAGTGAGCATAGTTATTTCATAAGTTGTGCATTAATTTTTGAGCTCTTTTTCTCTATGATGTTTTCTTTGTGTGATTGTTTGTTGAATTGTGTAATTCATTTTAAGTAAGTATGCTAAATAATTTCCAGTGTTGTGTGATGTGGGAGGACTCTGGCATGTTCTGATGTCTCCTAGCTGGTAACTGTTAACTGTTGCACTGTCGAGTTTGTGCTAGAAGTTTCTCGAATAATACAAGCTTGTGTGGGGATGGTGTGGGGGGAGGGGCTGGTTCAGGTTCAGTCGGTTTTCAGTTCAGTTTGAGTGTAGTGCAGTGTCAGTGCAATGAAGTTTGTATATTTTCAGTACTTGTGAAAATAGTGAAGTGTTGTCAAGCATTAACTGTAACTACAGTTAGTAGAGTATGTATAGCTCCAGTGCTTGTGAAAATAATAAAGTGAAGCTGAAAAGCATTAAGTGTAATTATTTTGGAAAGTAAAAACAGTGAACTTAAGAAGCCAGTGTTTATTTACGATGCCTGGGCTGATCCTGTGTACTGTACACCTAAAGGCTGACCATAGGAAGAACATCTCAATGGGCAACTTCCTTCCTGTACTGTACTACTGCTGTTGGAGCCTGTGGCAGTGTGGGGTGGGAACGTAACATTGGTGTCAGGAGTGGGATTATTATTAAGGACTGCAGTGAGGCTAACCTTCGACATGGAAGCAGATGGTGTGGAGACAAGATCCCGAGCTGGGCAGGAGAACGAGTTGTCATTGGCGGCAATCAAAGAACTATTAGAGGGACAAAATAAAGAACTCAAAGAACATTTTCAGGCATTGAATGACAGAGAGAAAGAACTCAAAGAACTATTACAGGCACGAAGTGCACTACTGAAGGCACCTATGGAACAACTAAAGGCACAACGTGAAGAACAAAAAGAACAATATGAGCAACTTCAAGAGGCATCAAAGGAGCAACAGAGAGAATTACAACTGAGGATGCAAGGACAGCTAGATACTTTAATGGGGGAAATTTAAGAACAGCAACAGCATAAAGAGGAAGTAGATGCCAAGCTAGAGCAGCAGAAGTATGAGGGGGCAGTGCAGCTTGCTACTAGCCTTAAGGGTGCTGCAATGCAAATTCTGGGCCAGATGTCAGGAGAGGAGAGAATGCAGATTTACAACCAGTGCTAGAGTGGCTGCAGCGGAATACAGTGCGACCATCTTGGGAAGAAGTTTCCAGGTTAAGCCCTGCGACCAAGAGCTATTGGAGTCAGTGGTACCTTCTTCGTTTGAATAACGGACCACTGGAGCGTCAGTGGGAGACACCCGATGGCCTGAGCAAGTATTTGCAACCGGTGGTTCTGAAGAAAATGAAGTCTAAGATCTTGGATGAGTCTCATAACCAGATCACTAGTGGGGACCTGAGTCTGAAGAAAACCCTATGCAGGCTGAGACAGAGGTTCTACTGGATTGGCATGCATCAGGATGTTGAAGAGTGGTGTCGGGCCTGTGATGTATGCTGTGCCAAAAAGGGACCCAAGAAACATGGTTGTGCCCCTCTTCAGCTGTACCAAGTGGGTGCACCGATGGAAAGAGTCGCAGTCGACATTGCTGGACCTCTGCCACTCTATGAAAGAAGAAACTGGTATATATGTGTTGCCATGGACTACTTCACAAAGTGGCCAGAAGCCTATGCTATCCCTGATCAAGAGGCTGCAACTGTTGCTCAGGTGTTTGTTGACTAGTTTTTCTATTGTTTTGGGATCCCACAAGAGCTACATTCAGACCAGGGTAGAAACTTCGAGTCTGCTGTATTCTGTGAGTGCTGCAAGTTATTGGGGATCATGAAGACTTAGACGACCCCACTAAGGCCACAGTCAGATGGGATGGTGGAGATTTCATCTGGACCCTGGGACAAGAACTGGCCAAGTACTGCATAGAGGAACAAACAGACTGGGAGCAGATATTGCCTGTGTTGCTGATGGCATATCGGTCTGCATCCCAAGAGTCTACCAGCTACACCCCTCCAAAACTGATGCTGGGCCACGAGTTACATTTGCCTGTTGACTTGTTAATGGGAAGACCACCTGGTGGAGAGCTGCCTACAAACACCTCCAGCTATGTGAAGCATCTTCAAGAAAGGCTGGCTGAGGTACATCATCAAGTGTGGGGAGCCCTTAAATTTTCAGGAGCTGTGATGAAGTGCAAATATGATGCCAAGGCAAGTGAGATGAGTTTCAAAGATGGTGACCAAGATTGGTTATACAATCCTCAGCGAAAGATGGGACAGTCACCGAAGCTGCAGAGCCCGTGGGACGGGCGTTACACTGTGTTGGACTGCCTATCAGACGTAATGTATGGGATTCAGGGAGGCAGGAAGTCTCGTCCAAAGGTGGTACACATGAATCGTTTGTGGCAGTACTATGGGCCAGAATGGTACAGCTGGAACGTCTCCGAGGAATTGTGCTCTCCCACAGCCGAGGATGTTAAGGAGGACCAAGGAGCTGAAGTGCAAGAGGATGATGAGTGTTCCCCAAGAGAAGAAGCGAATCAAGAAGAGGACCAAGACCTTCCTGGAGGAGTGGATTGTGTGCAGGAGCAAGGATGCCGTTGGAAGTGGAATAGAAGAAGACCTGATAAATTGAATGATATTTTGTGTATAGTTAAATGTTTTCACTAGGACTGAGGTTTATGTTTGTATATACTGTGTAGTTTTGTCAGGACGACAAAGAACTAGGGAGGGGGTAGTGTTAAGAAGCGGGGTTGCCAGTTAGGATGTCGAGGAGCATCTCGACGTTTCCCGATGTTTACTGTAGCTGGTTCTGGTACGAGTCAGAGTTGCCAGTTTTCCTGCTGTTAGTGAGCATAGTTATTTCATAAGTTGTGCATTAATTGTTTAGCTCTTTTTCTCTATGATGTTTTGTCTGTGTGATTGGGTGTTGAACTGTGTAATTCAGTTTAAGTTTGTGTGCTAAATAATTTCCAGTGTTGTGTGATATGAGAGGACTCTGGCATATTTTGATGTCTCCTAGTTGGTAACTCCAACCGTCGAGTTTGTGCTAGAAGTTTCTCGAATAATGCAAGCTTGTGTGGGGATGGGGGTGGGGACTGGTTCAGGTTCAGTCGGTTTTCAGTTCAGTTTGAGTGTAGTGCAGTGTCAGTGCAGTGAAGTTTGTATATTTTCAGTACTTGTGAAAACAGTGAAGTGTTGGCAAGCACTAAGTGTAATTGCAGTTAGTAAAGTTTGTATAGCTCCGGTGCTTGTGAAAATAGTAAAGTGAAGCTGAGAAGCATTAAGTGTAATTATTTTGGAAAGTAAAGACAGTGAACTTAAGAAGCTAGTGTTTATTTATAATACTTGAGCTGATCCTGTGTACTGTATACCTGAAGGCTGGCCATAGGAAGAACAACTCACTGGGCAACATCCTTCCTGTACTGTACTACTGGCAGTGTGGAGTGGGGACGTAACAATGCTGCACTGTTTGTTTAGTTTTACATAAAATGCATAATTGACAGTATATGCCAAAACTGCCAAAATTACTCTTGAAGTTTTGCATCACAACTCAAACATAACATTGGCACAAATTTAAATTAAGGTCATTTATTTCGTGCTGATGAGTACCACAACAAAAAACTTTTAGCACTATAGTTTTAATAATTTTACACTTTATATCATGCAAAAAAATCTTAGTAGGTACATACCTGGTAAAAGATAAATATAGGGGGCTGTTGATTAAGTACATTATTTATCCTGTTATTTGTAATTAAAGTGTTTTTGTACTAAGTGAAAAGTGTATATTAAATTAGTGTATGTATTGACAGTTTTGCTTTCTGTGGAGCAACATTCATTTCTAAATAAAACAGAAAATTATAAATAGTAATACTGGTAATTATGCTTCAGTTGTGATTGAATCATTGTTTAGCACACAGGCTCACAGTGGTATATAACAGTTTTATACTGAAGTGTTGAACAGTGTTCTGTACTGCACTACTATTAAAATCATGATCATGACACAAATATCAGTTTCAAGTGAATCACACTGAAAAACATTGAAAAAAAAAAAAAAAAATACAAGCTTTAACCTAAACTAACCTAACCTAACCTCCTTACCTAACCTAATCTAACTTCAAGTATGACCTAATCTGTAATTTAATTGGTTTTACTTATGCATCTAACATTCTTGATCATCACTGCTATGTCCGATTTGGTTTGAGTGACACTCTAGAATAATAACAAAACAAGGCCTGTGACATGGGCCCTCCCACTCTTTTCCCACACACACACATGGCCGTGTGGGTCTTGTCCTCTGTAACATTAACACAATTAGGATATCCCATGACACCTATAACTGCTATGAATGGTAAATATGCCCATATCTGCTCAAAAATTATCGGCTCACCTAATATGAAATGCTTGCTACAGAGGCAGTAGTAGGTCGTCGGCTGCCAATTTTCCCTCTTCATGGCAGCTATGCATTTCTATCGCCTTTCCTCATTGCCTAGAAACCGGTAGAAGTGTACCCCACTTCCAGTTTTTTGCCTTGTCTTACAGCCAAAGGCACAACAGTGGAATATCATTGAGGATTCTGCAAGTCTCTCTCTCTAGACGTCCGACAATTTGCCGTCCAACGTGGCACCGTAAACAAAAGTCACATGACTTGTGACGTCACATGGAAAAGATCTATTGGCAAGGACGTTTGACTGAAATTAAAGTGGTAATCTATGGGCACAGGATGCAGATGCTGACGTTTTCTGGCCATAACTTTCTTACTACTGTATGGATTTCCTTATGTGACGGCTTATTTTAAAGCTCATAAAGTAGTCTAAAGTAAAATTAAATGCACCTTTTCATACTTCGTCCATGTTTGCCATAAACACATCTTCAAAGCAGTCCACATTAACAGCAACATGACACACGTGCTTCTGAGGCAACTGCAGTGAATTAATTACTGAAATCTGATTGGATGCAGTAGGGTATAATTCATGACAAACCTAACACATGCATGAAATTGAATTCTTTTAAGCATCATTTGAAATATATGATCTGCTATGATAACTTAAATGGAGTTTCATAAAGAATTAAAGAATGGCTGTAAACATATGTAGGCTAAATGAAATCCCACAATAGTAAAAATATTGGCTACACCGTCAATATATGTAAAATATCAAATGTAGTATAATGGAAAGAATACTTAATGTCGGCCTATAATTAACTCTATTTCTCTTCTGCCACCACAGATTTAAGGCTCTGTAATAGATATATGCATATAAAATATACTATACTGATCATCTACTTTTACTAGTTATATATAAAAAGAAGATCTAGGCCTCAACATAATTTTTATATTAAATTATATGAATGCATCTTGCTTCAAATAAGTTGCTTATGAGCCACTGCTGCCTAGGGTGCGGACTCCAGCTTTATCATTGTGCCATGCGTAGATATATCTATGGTGTCATTTCTTCCCACAGATATATATATCTATGTTGGAAATACGGAATCTCCGAGACTGTTAGGTTCATAGCTGGTCAGGTTGTGTTGGGGTATCCATTTCACCAGCAAATACACTACTGTAACCCAACACTACTTACCTGGAGTAAATACATTTCTAACATACTCACCATACTCTAGTTTTGCTTGCATAATTCGTACACATCGCCATCCCAACAAAAAATTGCAAGAAAAAAAAGAAAGTAAGGTGGTGAGGGCTTTCTTGACCTTTACCAAACAGATATGCATGCCTATATATTACGTGGCTCAGTACATGAGAATCTGATTACTGTACCCTGATAAACATAGTGAAACAGAATTTAATGCATTGTGGTACTGTCAAACGTTATATTATAAGGTCAGCTTTCATTCACATTGATTAGTTTGTTTATATTACAACTAAACTCAGTGTGGAGGTATTGCACGTCTGCATGCATCAGTCTGAGCAGCGCAGGGCTATATGGCGTTTGTACTGATGTTATAGTACAAATTGTACAGTATACTCTTACCCATGAAAAGCTATTCCCTGTTGTCTGGTGCCAGTCGTTTATTTGTTAGTGTAACACTGTGGCATTACAGAGAAGTTGAAGGATGTACAACTGTAGAGCAGATCATAGCAAACGACGTGCAATCGACCTTTCCAATATGGCGTCCAAGCTGAAGCACGTTTTGCCTCCCCGTGCAGCATCTGTGTTTATATGTTTATGCGCACACAGGCACAGCAGATTTAATGGTACTGTAACTATAAAACATCGTTTTCGAACACCCATAAACATCCATGTACAGTAAACACACTCGTATAACCACCCAGTTAAATATATACACACTTAAATCGACGTGGCTTCAGCCCTCTGTAACTTGGCATTTCCCATACAGATACACACAATGATGCACAGGATTCACTTACCCATACGTACTTCTAAACATACAGTATATGTAACTGTGTGTGTGTGTGTGTGTGTGTGTGTGTGTGTGTGTGTGTGTGTGTGTGTGTGTGTGTGTGTGTGTAATGGTACAGGATGGGTATGAGGAAGATTGAGTGTAGAACTTTACACATGAAGTGTACAGAAAATCTAGGGAAAGTAATGAAATTACACGTATTTTCTCACAGTGCATGACGGGCAGCTGCAGAGTGCATGTGTGTGTATTCTTGCTGGCATGCCCACATGTGGCCATCACCGGAAATGTTAAGGGCCTCGCCACTCGAATCACATCTACAGTATCAGGGGACGGACTGGTGTCTGTGATAGTCTCTCGTCCTCATAGAGTGATGGGAAAGGGCAGGACCAATCCCTATCACGAGAAACAAACATGGATGGCAGACCAGGCGGTGTTGTGCAGGCAGCACTATGTGCCATGAATGATACAATGCCGACACATTGAGGAGGACAGCGATGCACCAGCTGCAGAGAGAATCTGAATTTCGTTTCGGATTGTGAGCTCTCCCTCTCACAAAAATGCTAACTGGACTGTTTCTGTGGCAAAACAGTTTCCTGAATTTGAGATATATACTGTTCAAAGGAGATATGACTCATTCGTATGGGACAGTGAGAAGTGGCCATGTTGTGGATTATTTGACTAAAGATGGATATAATGACTTTGTTATGGAAACCCTTACCAACCACTCCCAGACCAGGATTATTATTCATAATGTTCCTGCCCATTGGTCGGTGGATGATCTTGAGGCTCCAGAAAATGTCTTTTGGAGGAAGTGGAGAATGGCTGAGAAAGATCCGAGACCACGGTTTACTCTTCTGTTAGAAAGGGAGGTTCCAGAGACAGAATTCATCAGGACGCTGGGATACCCGAAGGTTGCACGCTATGTTTCCGAGCCTGCCCTCTTCTACCGCCATAGCAGATGGGGACATCTGGCACGGAAGTGTAGTGTTGCATACAGATATCGTTTTTGTGCCTGGAGGCACGATGCTAACACCTATCTTGAAAAAATTAAGAGAGATGAACACTTCAAACCCAAGTGCTGCAACTGTGGAAGGGAACACAATGCCCACCCCTCCTCATATCCCCCCAAATCACAGTATACCGTGGCACCACGAGACTCTGCAGCTCAGGCAAGTAGTACAGCCACCACCGCCATCACCGACCAGTGTTTGGGAGGCTCATTTACAGGCCTCGAATTTCCAACACATGGGGAATGCAACTACTGTTGGACCTGTATACAGTTAGCTATCAGTACGTACTGCTGAATCCTCGGCAAGTCAGCCAGCAGATTGCGGTTCCACTCAACACAATACCAGTCTACCGGATGCCATTAGGGATCTCCACATGGCAGTGCAGGACGTATCAAGGGAGATTCCAGCAAACTGAGACGAGTTTGCAGCAACAGGAAGACTACTTTGCTGAGTCTGACATAGAAAATTAAGCTTCGGCAGCTATGTGTGACATGTCTGAGGTTTCCACTTCTCCAAGTCATGGTGATGGAAAGGAGTCTCTTGATGGACACATGAACATGGACAGGACTCGTACAGAGGGGAAGACTAGGACAACTCTGTGCTCAGATTGAAAAGCTAGCTCAAGGGAGGTCTGATGACATGCACCGAGAGCTGGCAGGACTTGTAACTGTGCTGGGACAATCTGGGGAGAAGCTGAAGGAACTCGTGAAGAAATTACAGTCCAGTTGTTAGCTCCATTTATACCTTTCTGACCTGGAATGTCAATTACTTATGGAATTTCTATAATGACCTACACTCTAAAGCCATAGTATAATCACTCATAATAGTTCACGAGGATCCGTGTGTGTGTGGGCCTGTGCACTCCCCACCCCTTTCTGGATGGCCAGTCTGTATAACGATGTGACATCGCACACACTCATACACATGGCAGAAGTGTGACGTTGATGTAATCAAGTAAGAAATGATTATTTTTGTTAATCATGTGTTATCGGAAATCATTCACAATGTATAAGCTATGAAGGTTAGAGCCCCTTCAATGCCTATGTTTTGATTAGGGAGGTGAGCAGTGACGACGGTAGTGCAGGTCGAGATGCATTCGAATCGTTTTGAAATTTGTTTCGTATCCACATGAATAATGTTGTAAACCACTAAGACCTAAAGCACACAGTATCTACAATTAACCTTGTTTAACTATCTTCCTCTTATATTCCTCCATACATCCAATGAAAACTATCTATCTATTGCCAGAAGCCTTAATCCCGTGAAGGGTGGCTACAAACAAATCGCCTCCATGTCTCCCTGTCCCCCGCCATATCACTGTCCTGCTACCAGTTCACACCCCCCTCTCTCATAGATCTCTCCACTCCATCCCTCCATCTCATCCTTGGCCTCCCCCTCCCTCTTCCCCCCTCCACCATATTCAAATACACTCTCCTTGACAGTCTCTCGCCCTCCATCCTCTCCACCTCAATGGGTTTCTCTTAACGCTCCCTATCACATCCACATCCTCAACACAGCGCTCCTTCACTTCCCTATTTCTCAGTCTGTCTCTCCTTGCGACTCCACAGGCTCTTCTCAAATAACTCATTTCCACTGCTCCCACTCTTGACTTGTGTCTCTCCAACAAGGTCCAAGCATCACTTCCATATGTTAGAGTTGGTATCACAATACTGTCACACAGCAACTTTTTCACTTCCATGCTAACTTCCCTGTTTCTTATCTCTGCTTTCAAGGAACCAGCAACCTTTCTTCCTTGTTGTACCATTTCAAGTACTTCACCCTTCCGTCCTTACTCATCACACTACCCAAGTACTTAAATGCACTCACATTTTCCATTTCCTCCTCATCCAGCCTCACTGGACATTCACTGACTTCACTTCTCTCGAAGACCATAACTTCACTCTTCCCTACATTCACCTTTAGATTCCGTTTCTTACACACTCTCCCAAACTCATCCACGAAGCCTTGCAGCTCCCCTTCATCTTCAGTTAACAGCACAGTATCATCTGCCAACAATAGTACAGGGAGTTTCCAAACACTTCCTCTCTCATTAAGGCCGTTCCAACATCCACTGCCCTAACTTCTATCCCTTTTATAACCCCATCCATATACAGATTGAACAACCATGGAGATTTGACACATCCCTGTTTCAATCCAACCTTCAAATAGAAAAATTTACTCAGCTCACTATTCACATTCACTGCAGCCTTAGCCCCCTCATACATATCTCACAATAACTTTGTAGGTTCTTGTAGTGATGTTTTGTAGATCAGTTATACATATATTAGACTTGTGGACGAGCGGTTGTTATACTTGAGTAGTTTTGTAAGTAGATAATCTTCGTTCCCATTTGTCATGCAATGACAGGAGAGGTAAAGATGAGTATGGGACTATTTTTATTTGTCTTGGAAATATTAACAAAGTCTCTCACACACGAGTGAAGTATAAGTAGAGTCCCGCGAGCTACCTCCCTGTCTCGCTCTCTCTCTCTCTCTCCCTCTCTTCCTTCCATCCTCTCGCCCATGTTTTTTTTTTTTTTTTTTTTTATGTGTCCGACTCTGGGCATAGGCTTCACAGCCTGCTCTCGAGACTCAGTAGTCCTCCTACATACCATACACCTTTCTACATGTCACCACTTCGGCGCTAACACCCACCGTCCATATTGAATACATGCTAGGGCTGTCTCATACAGGACTGGTGTATTGGTATTAGCGGGGGTACTTTTATGACATGTCGGCGGGTCATCTGGTAGATCAGGAAAGTCTGCTCTTATGAAATTCAAATCCTTAAACTGTTCCCTGCCCCAGCCGGGATTCGAACCTGGGTCCATCAGGACCGCAGGCCGCCTCTCTACCGATTCAGCCACCGCCTCCCCCTGTTGCTAGGCTCCTCTCCACTACCTGTCGGTTCTATAGCTAGCCTCCTTCTGAGCTCTGCTTCCTAAAATCCTATTTTAGCGGGGGTCGTGTCACGTGGAATATTCTGATGTGAAGCTTCTAGAAGCCTGTGTGTGAGTATGTGTGTATGTGTCTGTATGATCACGAGGCGCTGTTGTGTGCCTATCAAACATTCCTTGAGTTAGAGTGTGTAAGCATGTTTAGCATTGCTCGATTCTTGCACACACAATACCTGTCTCATCCTCTGACTTGCTGTTTCTATCTGTCTGTCTATCTATCTATCTATCTATCTATTATGATTTGTAATTATAATATGGAGTCCTGACATTGCTCGGCCACGCCGCTGAAGGTCCTCTGACAGCAATCATCATTGACATATGCTAATCTATTAGTACATAATATTGATTATAATGTTGTATACATATAATATTCATAGTAAATTGCAATGATCTAATAATATTACATTTTAAACAAGTTGTATACATAATTGAACAAATGCAATGATTGTTGTATGACATTTTGTTAGATGTGTATGTATAACAGACATACGCATATAATTGTGCAATGGTAATACTGCTAGGTTATTACATTACATATTGAGTTAGCCCTTTAGTAATGTCTAATATTTCACCTAACTTGTAAGATGATTCTGGTAATACAGAATTGTGGTATAATTGTATGATTTTGCATAATATTGTAGTAACATTGTGGTAATACATAACTGTAACATTGTGAAATGTTACATAATTGTATTGTAATTGTTACATTGTAGTAACATTGTCTATCTATCTCTATACCTAGGCTGCTTCCCCCAAGGAAAGGGAGGTAGCCGAGACAGGACGACACACTCCCCAATTACTCATCCATTCAAACACATTCATTCGCATCTTAGCCCCAAGGGGAGAACGGACAGATCCTCACTGCACAAGGGTCAACTGCGCAATGCAATCAGTGACATCCGCAGCAGGGCCCGACAGCAGAACTGGTTTACCCCTGTCACATCATAACAGACCCATCCCCTTACCCGTACCTGACCTGACTAGCTGATCAGACCAAATGCGGGAGAATATCCCCTTAGGGCTGCGTCATCACTTATTCATTCACAATTTCTCTCCATTTATTTCTGTCACGCACATTGTAGTAATACATGATTGTAACATTTTATGAATTGTTACATAATATTGTGGTAATGCATAACTGTGTTGGCCTTATAATTGTAGTTACATTTTGTTAATGCAACTGTTACATATTTGTGTTGGCCTTATAATTGTAGTTACATTTTGTTAATGCAACTGTTACATAATTGTGTTGGCCTTATAATTGTAGTTACATTTTGTTAATGCAACTGTTGCATAATTGTGTTGGCCTTATAATTGTAGTTAAAGTTACATAAAAGTTACATCTTGTTAATGCAACTGTTACATAATTGTTACATATTGTTTGTAGTTACATAATTGTAATAATTGCAGTCCTGACATTGAATCCGGTCATGCTGCGGTCGATGATAGTGATGATGTGACATGCCACTGGCTCGTGGAGACAACAATTTGCTTTTTGTTTCACTTATAGAAGGAGTTTATTTGATGATGTGCAATGCCACTTGCTTGTGGAGACAACAATTTGCTTTCTATTTCACTTATAGAAGGAGTTTATGTGATGATGTGCCATGCCACTTGCTTGTGGAGACAACAATTTGCTTTTTATATCACTTATAGAAGGAGTTTATGTGGTATTTTGGCATTTGTAGTAACACTTACGCTTATTTTCATTTGTTTGTTATGTGATCTTACTGTATTTTTTTTTTTTCTTTTTTTTTATGTATTGATTTTCTATAGTTTGTTTTTCTTCGTTTGTCTATACACTTTTTCGGTGTTGTTCGAGGTTGCATAATTGCTGGCTAATTCCCTTGGGACCCTTTTTTAAGGTTTAGTTTATACTGCACAGATATTACTGAAAATGATATTATGTAGCCCTATATTTGTTTCCTGCTGCCTGTGATCTCCAGTCTTTCAGGCGCGGTGTGTCCAGGCGTCTCGAAGTGAATGGGTCTTGAATTTGGCTCTCTCTTGTATTTTGTTTTTCTCTTGGAGGGAACTGTTATTGCGGGCTCATGGCCTTTGGTTCCTTCTTCCTCACAAAAAAAAAAAAAAACTCAAGTGCATCTTTGCCTCAATACAAAAAACTGAGTATAAGGAGCGTTGTGGTGTGGATGTGGATGTGATAGGAAGCATTATGAGAAACACACTGAGGTGGTTTGGCCATGTGGAGAGGATGGAGAGTAAAAGACTGACGAAGGGAGTGTGTGTGAGTGGGGTGGACGGGGGAAGAGGGAGGGGGAGGCCGAGGGTGAGATGGAGGGATGGGTGGAGAGGTGTATGAGAGAGGGGGGTGTGAGTTGGGAGCGGGGCAGTGAAATGGCGGGGGACAGGGCGACTTGGAGGCGATTTGTTTGTGGCCACCCCAAACTGGATTGAGGCATCTGGCAATAGATAGGTAGATAGACAAGTATAAAATATAATAAAGTACACGGATACCCTTTTATATGATACCCCGCTGTGCAATACCCCGGACTGGCGATCAAGGTTGAAATTAACCCTACCCCACTGATCATAGGCCTACCCCTGGTTTTGCAATGGGCATCGCACCCCATCGCCTCCATGTAAGTCATTGCATCACACCCCGTTGCCACCCCCTGAGCCATTGCATCAGTCTCCTGCCACCATCACCCCACCTCGCCAGGCTTCCCCCACCTCCCTGACCCTACGCTTGAGGTGGGGTTTGAGGGCATTGATGAGGATGAGTGAGTGTTGGGGAGCACCATGTGTCCTCCAGCCTCGGGGGGGGATAGCAAGGATGACGATCAGAACCAGACATGTGAAGTGTTTGATATTTTCTGACATATTTCTGATGATTTTCAGATTGTATTTGTTGGTTTTAGTGAGTTATTTACAGCCAACGGTCATACCACGTTGAGTACACCGTTTCCCGTCCGATCAGCGAAGTTAAGCAACGTTGGGTCTGGTTAGTACTTGGATGGGTGACCGCCTGGGAACACCAGACGCTGTTGGCATCCCTACGTGTCAAGTGGGGTTGGTGGAGGATTAGTGCCCCTCCCTGTAAAACAATTAACTCTAAGCCCTTGGCCACCCCGTTTGGGATACATGGCGTCTGGCAATGAATGAATGAATGAAATATATATATACAGTATTAACTATATACACTGACTTGTTGTTCACTTGTACCTATCGTGGCAATATATGTGTCAGCACTGTGTGGAAATCTTTGTCTTCACGATTGTGTGGAAGACGTTGTTCATTCTTGCTAACTTTATTTGTGTTGGCCATATTTTTTTCTTTTCCTGGTTTTCCTTGTAAGTTAATTTGTCTGTTTCCACTAGGTAGCTTTAATTAATAAATGTTTAATACAATTCTTTTAATTGCTCACTGAGTAAGTGTGATAGTATATTTTCTTTATTACTTTGTAGATGTAATAATGTATAGCTGTATGTATGAAACACGTATTTTATGTAGGTATAAATGGTAACACTCGTTGGTAGTAAATAAATGCTATAGTAAATGAATGAATATATACAATGTAGAATATTTATTGTTGGTGCAAGTATTTAATGATTGAATTATGATGATAATTGAAGTAGGTATATGAATTTAAGTTGTAACTATACAGCACATTTTACATGTTTGGCAATGTGTTGTCTATCACTCTGTATCGTATAAATGAAGTAACTATGTAACTCACTAATTTTTACCGTGGTGGGAATGGTGTGAGTGGTGTTGCACGTGGTGATAGCGTTGTTCTTCACGAGTTGATTGACGTGGCGTCTTTTCAGCAAGCACGCATGATGACGTCGACTTCCCACACTGGTAGCTGTGGTGAGTGAATGAGTAGCGATGAGTAACTTGAGTGAAGATGAGTGAGTAAGATAAGTTGTGAATATGGACTTGGTATTTGCTTCGTCGTCTTGACCTCTTCACTCCTGCGTCAGCGGTGGAGGTTGGGTGGATGTAGCAGAGAGAGGAGGGTGAGGTCTGATGGTTGTGAGTTGTGAGTCGTGTCTCACTCTTCGTTTGTTTGTTTTGTTTTTCTTTATTGATGTATTCTCCGTCCTTTTCTCTTGTGATTTACTCGTTGTGGGATGAAGACTGTCGCTACTTGTAGGTGCGTGTAGAAGATTATACAGACGACTCGTAGAGTTGTTACTTGTAGTTGATCGTACATGGTTGTAGTTCGTTGGTTCGTCGTAGAAATTGGAAGATTGTTTGTATCAATATTTTGTTAAACTACTGGCAAGGCGTCCTGTGACCTCTTCACCTCTAAATCAGCGTGATGATCGTGGAGACGGAGGGGGGGTTGGAGAGAATACTGTCAGGAGCTGGTTGTGAGTTGTTGGTTGTAAGAGGTATTTTTTGTTTTCACTCTTGATAATGCAGAATCAATTGTACACTCGTGGGCCTGTATTTTGTAGGAATTCACTGTTGATTCGTAGACGAGGTTCGTACGTTTGCTGCAGCCATATCTCACAATAACTTTGTAGGTTCTTGTAGTGATGTTTTGTAGATCATTCATACATATATTGGACTCGTGGACGAGCGGTTGTTATACGTGAGTAGCTTTGTAAGTAGATAATCTTCGTTCCCATTTGTCATACAATGACAGGAGAGGTAAAAATGAGTATGGGACTATTTTTATTTGTCTTGGAAATATTAACAAAGTCTCTCACACACGAGTGAAGTATAAGTAGAGTCCCGCGAGCTACCTCCCTGTCTCGCTCTCTCTCTCTCTCTCTCTCTTCCTCTCTCTTCCTTCCATCCTCTCGCCCATGTTGCTAGGCTCCTTCTCTCCACTACCTGTCGGTTCTATAGCTAGCCTCCTTCTGAGCTCTGCTTCCTAAATTCCTATTTTAGCAGGGGTTGTGTCACGTGGAATATTCTGATGTGAAGCTTCTAGAAGCCTGTGTGTGAGTATGTGTGTATGTGTCTGTATGGTCACGAGGCGCTGTCGTGTGCCTATCAAGCATTCCTTGAGTTAGAGTGTGTAAGCATGTTTAGCATTGCTCAATTCTTGCACACACAATACCTGTCTCATCCTCTGACTTGCTGCTTCTATCTGTCTGTCTATCTATCTATCTATCTGTCTATTATGATTTGTAATTATAATATGGAGTCCTGACATATACACTTCTCGGCATTCAGTAACTTCCCATTTACTGCATATATTCTTAATATATTCAACAATCCTTGTTTATCCACCCTGTCATATGCTTTCTCCAAATCCATAAAGGCCGCATACAACTTCTTTCCCTCCTCTAGAAACTTTTCCACTAAAGACCTAAGATTGAATATCTGATCTACACGATCTCTTCCCTTCCTAAAACCTCCCTGTTCTTCTCCAACTAATTCCTCTGTTACTTCCCTGACTCTGTTAATAAGTACCCTACCATTTACTTTTCCTGTTACATTAAGAAGACAATTGCCCCTATGATTACCACACACTTCTTTTTCCTCTTTTGCTTTGTACGAGGTTATAATTATATCTGGCTTCCAATCCTCCGGCACTCTACCTTCCTCCCAGGCCAATTTGCACAGCTTCCGTATCCATTCTACTACTATCTCTCCACCATGCTTCAGCATTTCACCACACACTCCATCAGTTCCTGGAGCTTACCCCATTTTGACTTCATTGCTTCCACAACTTCCATCCTACTGATTTCTTCCTCTCTTCTTACATCCCTCCTTCTCCCAACCATTCCCCAGCCACTTATACTTACATTACTTTCATTCTCTATGATCAACAATTCCTTTAAATGTTCTCTTCATCTGAGCCCTTTTTCTCCCTTCTCCACTAGTAATCTACCATTTTTTCTCTCACTCCCTGACTAACTTCTTCTACACACAGTTGAACTCTCTTTATCTCTTTCCAGAACATTTTCTTACATTCCCTCCACTTTACATCCAAATTCCTTCCAAATTCCTCATCCACTCTCTTCATACTGTCTCTTCCTAATCTTTTCACCTCTCTCTTCCTTTCTACATAAAACACTTTCTTCTGTCTGTCAACTTCTTCCACACCCATGTTTCTCATCCACTCACTTTATGCTTTTTTCTTTTGTGCCACAGCCTGTCTCACCTCTTCATTCCACCATGCTGTTCCTTGCACCCCCTTTTGTTTTCTCTTCACCCCACACACCACCTCACATGCTGCAAAGATTCCTTCTGTGAATATCTTGCACACACCTTCCACCTTTGTGTGGTAGGTGGGGGCGGTCATCATCCACCCACTTCGTGTAGTGGTACTCTGTCATTAGAGTAGCTCTACATTGAGTGGCAAGCCAAATGATTTCCTGTAAACCAAGAAATCATTTACAAGGCTGGGTGGTAACCTTAGAACAAACCAATTCGTGTTCTCTACGTGACAACAAGTGGGTTGGCGGAGAGTTAATGCTCCTCCACGGAAAACAACTAACTAAAAATACGAACAAGAAGCCTCGGACCAGGACTGACCAACGGGTGACTACGAAGGACCGAACAAAGGGCATGGTACAGATTGCGACATGGAAAGTACAGGGTGGAAATGATGAGGTGAAAGAGAGTGTTCAGGTGCTTGAGGGTGCAAAAGAGGATGTATTTGTACGTGAATTAACTTAAACTAAATGAGCAAGTGAGAGAGTGAGAGAATGGATGTATGGATGAGTTATATGCACAGGAGTGTGTGAGAATGAGAGGACAAAAGGAGTGTGTATTGTTGTGTGCACGAGATGGAAGGAGAATATAAGAGAGTATGGACCAGTTGGCTCAAGGATTGTGTGGGTAAGATTGAAAGTTGGAGTACAAATGTGGCCGATTGTGTGTGTGTGTGTATGCGCCAACGCAAGATCGTGCAAGCAGAGTCAAAGAAGAGTTCTGGACAAATGTGGGAGCGTGCATGAAAATGTTTGAAAGGCATGACAGGGTGTTTTTGATTGGAAATATGAATGGAAAAGTAGGGAATGTGAAGGTGGATGGAGCAGTTGGTGAGTGGGGTGTGCCTGCAGAGGTGAATGAGAATGGCAGTGGTATAGTGGACATTTTTGCCGGGAGGGGGTTGGTGATAGCCAATATGCTCTTCGGACACAAAATGATCCACATGTATACATGGCGAGTGATGAGAATGGTGGGTGGTGAACTGAATGAACGGAAGGCAATGATTGATTATGTGTGTGTGGATGAAAGGATGAGAAGATGTGTAATGGATGCAAGAGCATATAGAGGTTGATGAAGTGGACTTTCTGAGCACCATTTGGTGGTGGTGAGAATAGAAGTGGAGGAAGAGAAGGATGGAAGGACAGGAGGAAATAGTTTATGCAAGCAGGGTGGAATGGTTACAAGAGGATGGAAAAAAAGAAAAAAAGGTAGTCTATAAGAGAGAAGTGGAGGAGCAATTGGGTATATATGGACTGGAGCAATGAAAACCAAATCTGAAAAATAGGTAATACAAGACTGTAAGTAGACCAAGACTCGAAACAATGAGCATTGAAGCAGTCTGAGTTGGCCAAAGTCGTATTAGAACGGTACCGAGTCTAAGGCAACACTACTGAAGGAAAAACACGAAGTACGTAAGGAACTATTCAAGTAATGACAACGGAAACTATTAAAGTAGGTCAATAGTTCCCAGTAGTTATTATGTGAGAAGTTTGTGACCTGGATCCTGTTTTTCCCTAGTGGTGTTGCCGTAGACTCGGAGTTGTTCCATTACAACTTTGGCCAACTCAGACTGCTTCGCTCCTCATTGTTTCGAGTCTTAGTCTCCTTAGAATGTTTTATTTCCTAGTAATCAGATTTGGTTTTTACTGGATATTTGGAGGAATATATGACGAAGCTATACTAAGCAATGTTAACGGTTGATACTGTGTGGGTTTAGCTCTTAATGGTTTACGACGTTATTCATGTGGATACGAAACAAATTTTCGAAACGACTCGTATGGAATGCGAGTATAAGTGGCTGGGGAATGGCTGGGAGAAGGAGGGAGGTGAGAAGACAGGAAGAAATCAGTAGGATAGAAGTTGTGGAAGCAATGAAGAAAGTTAAATTGAGGAAAGCCCCAGGAATTGATGGAGTGTGTGGTGAAATGCTGAAGCATGGGGAACAGATTGTAGTAGGTGGATGTGGAAGATGTGTAGATTGGCCTGGGAGGAAGGTAGAGTCCTGGAGGATTGGAAGTCAGGTATAATTATTCCCATGTACAAAGGAAAAGGGGAAAAAGAAGTGTGTGGTAATCATAGGGGCATTTGTCTTCTTAGTATAATAGGAAAAGTGTATGGTAGGATACTTATAGATAGAGTTAGAGAAAGAACAGAGGAATTAGTTGGAGAACAACAGAGAGGCTTTAGGAAGCGAAGAGGTTGTGTAGATCAGATATTCATTCTTAGATCTTTAGTGGAAAAGTTTCTAGAGAAAGGAAAGAAGTTGTATGCGGCTTTCATGAATTTGGAGAAAGCATATGACAGGGTGGATAGATAAGGATTGTGGAAAGTATTAAGAATATATGGAGTAGATGGGAAGTTGTTGAATGCTGTGAAGAGTATGTATGATGGTGCTAAGGCTGCAGTGCGTGTGGATGGTGAACTAAGTGAATTTTTCTCTTTGAAGGTTGGGTTGAAACAGGGATGTGTCATGTCTCCATGGTCGTTCAATCTGTACATAGATGGGGTAATAAAAGAGGGGTACAAGGTAGGGTAGTGGATGTTGGAGTGGCCCTGGTGAGAGAGGATAGTGTTTGGAAACTCCCTGTACTGTTGTTTGCAGATGATACTGTGTTGTTGAGTGAAGACGAAGGGGAGCTGCAAGGCTTGGTGGATGAGTTTGGGAGAGTGTGTAAGAAACGGAATCTAAAGGTGAATGTAGGGAAGAGTAAAGTGATGGTCTTTGAGAGAGGTGAAGTCAGTGAATGTACAGCGAGAGTGGATGGTGAGGAATTGGAAAATGTGAGAACTTAAGAACTTGGGTAGTGTGATGAGTAAGGATGGAGGTTTGGAGGGTGAAGTGCTTGAAAGTGTGCAGCAGGGAAGAAAGGTTGCTGGTTCTTTTAAAGCAGTGATAAGAAACAGGGAAGTGAGCATGGAAGTGAAAAAGTTACATGACAGTATTGTGATACCAACTCTAACGTATGGAAGTGAAGCTTGGACGTTGATGGAAAGACACAAGTCAAGAGTGAGAGCAGTGGAAATGAGTTATTTAAGAGGAGCCTGTGGAGTCACATGGAGAGACAGGCTGATGAATGAGGATATAAAGGAGCGTTGTGGTGTGGATGTGGATGTGATAGGGAGCGTTATGAGGAACACACTGAGGTGGTTTGGCCATGTGGAGAGGATGGAGGGTGAAAGACTGACGAAGAGAGTGTATGTGAGTAAGGTGGAGAGAGGAAGAGGGAGGGGGAGGCCGAGGATGAGATGGAGGGATGGGGTGGAGAGGTATATGAGAGATGGGGGGGGGGTGAGTTGGGAGCAGGGCAGTGAAATGGCGGGAGACAGGGTGACTTGGAGGCGTTTTGTTTGTGGCCACCCCAAACGGGATTGAGGCGTCTGGCAATAGATAGATAGATAGATTCGTATGCATCTAGACCTGCTCTATCGTCGTCACTGCCCACTTCCTGAACGAAAACATAGACACTGAAAGGGCTCTAACCTTCACAGCTTATCATACAACACTGAATATGTACTTAATTATGATTACCAATAACACATGATTGACAAAAATGATCCTCTCTTACCTTAATACATCAACGTCACACTTCTGCCATGTGTATGGGTGTGTGCGATGTCACGTCATCATACAGACTCGCTGTCCAGAAAGGGATGGGGAATGCCTAGCCCACATACACAGAGACCCCCACGAACTTTTATGACTGACTGTACATGAGCCTTTGGTCGCTTGAGAGGTTATAATGTGTTTATCTTGATCAGGAAGAAGGTAGCTCAAGAAGCTTGGCCATGTATGTTGTCTTCCTTTTAAATTCCTTGAAAAAGGTTTTCAGTATGGAACTGAATATATAGTTGTGCGCCTACATCTTCGTCGTATACTTATTCAAATTGTAAAGGTGTATGTTCATGCTAGCTGCTTTCATAATAGAATCACATCCTGTCTGTATTTTCGAAGAGAGAACCAATTTGCTTGGGGACGTTAATGCCAGGCATACAGACCTGGACAGTGTTAAAACTACATATGTTAATGATATGTGTTGGAAAATTTTTCTTGATGCTGTTGTTACTGCAATACTTACAGATGATAATATTCCTACTCTTGTTCACCTAGATTGGGTTGATACTGTGTGCATTACTTCTGTTTAAATTCGAAACAAGTCATGTTGAATCTCATGTAATCAGGTACTTATTCAGTGACCATTTTGCTCTTGGAGCTGGTATAACATTATGTATTGATTACAACCCAAGAAAACGGTTTGTCAGTCCAAGCGTACAATTGCCAAAGTTTTGTTGCTATGACCAGGACTGGTTTCATAACATGGGGGTCATTTTTGGATGTTAGTTTCTGTGAAGATCTTGTTGTTATTATCGAAAATTTTGCAAATCACTGCAGTTCATCTAAGCTACCCAAAATGGTGACTAGGATGGCAGAAGAAACCAGATTTACAGAGGCCTTGGTAAAGCAATCTTAGTGACAAAGAAGTGCATGATAATATGGTAGCAATTACGAAGTATCTACCTGAACTAGTCCAGGTCATAAAATGACACTGGGATAATTTCCTGACGTCCATTCGAAAGAAGACCAAGTCCCTCAAGGATAAGAGGGAGACAATAAGTGCACAGACTGTACCAAACTGTGGTGACAAAGCCATAACTTTGATTACCCAGTAGGCCAGGGCCTTTGTGCAGTCAAGATTACCTGCCAGTCACAGAAAGAGCTTTGGCCACCACATACCTTTCAGGAGGTCTCTTTCTGATGTAAATACTAATGTGGGGGATGACACCAGACTTCTCATAATATATGATTAATTACTTCTTGTTGTGTGGTAAGGTTAATCGACTGCTCCAGGCAACGATGGCATAACTTATAATACTATCAGTAATTAAATTCTTCCCTCTTATGACATTTCCCTCTGGACTTGCTCAATATATCGTATATGGACAGTAAACTGCTAGCATCGTGAAAGAGTGCAGTCATAATTCCAATTCCAAGAGGCTGTGATGGTAATTGCCCAGCTTCCCCAGTTGGCTGTATCTGTAAAACAATGGAGACATTCGGAGTCGACTCTTGTTCAAGACTAGGGATAAGTTGTCACCTGACTTACATAATTTTTTGAAAGGGAAATCATTAAGTGATTGTTTTGTAGAGTGTCTCAGTAATATTAGTGCCACGTGCAGAGCTTTCATTGACTTGAATTGTGCATGAACAGGAAAGTAATTTTGGAGGAACTAGTTGTCAAAGGGGTTAAAGGGAAACTGATTAGGTGGATAAGATCTTATCTCTGTCATTGGTCTGCAAGAGTTTGGCCAGAGTCAGTTTTCTGATTAGACAGAAATTGAACTGGGCACTCCACAAGGTGGTGTTCTTAGTCCTATGCTGTTCAATATACTGATGGACAAAATAGCATTCCACACTTTGCCTCCAGGTACGGAGATAATTATACAAGCAGATGATATCTTGCATCACTGCCAATCCCCTTCCATCTTATGTAAAGCCTGCAACAGTTAGAGAATTTGTGTGAGTACATGGGGCTCATTATTAATGAATCGAAAACCAAATTTCAGGGACTTGATATGAGATGGAAACTACATGGCATAAATTCTGTTAAACTAGAGGGAGTCAGTACATACAAATACCTTGGGGTCAAACTTAGTTATCATAAGGGCTCAGAATGTACTCATTGATTATGTTTGTTACCTATGTCACCCAAGATTGGCGCCATTGCATGTCTTGGCTAACTGGAGAAGAGAGTTAGCATCCGAGTCCTCAGAATGATGTATGTTACTACTGTTAGTTATTTGACTGATTATGCAGCCCCTGTTTTGGTACAATATAGTCAGAGTCACATTAAGAAGTTGAAAATTGTACAAAATAAGGCTCTAAGAATTATGCTAGGTTGTCCCAAGACAAAAAAAAAAAAAAAAAAAAAGTAATGAGGGCTGAATTGGAACTACCAAGTGTTGTAACTAGAATACAAGACATTTTGTCACGTACTGCTATCAGAATGATTAATTACGGGTCTCAGCACATAAGACACTTCTTGCCATAACAATAATCGTTCACCTCTACATATGTTCCTTGTATCTATGTACAAACTTTTGTCACACTTTAACCCGTGGCGTCCCGGGGACGTACTTCCACGTCCTCACGTTTTGTCACAGCTAATCCCGGGGACGTACTTCAACGTCCTGCAATTGCAAGGTTCATAATTTCCACAATTTTCAATTTTCGCGAGTCATTTTTGGTACGTATACACGTGACACCTTCCTCAACAAGATGCCAGGCAGAGACAATGCCTTACCCAGCATGACCTCCTCCCCCCCCCTGCATGCCATTGTCTCAGCAATTCACCTGTTATCAGTGACCTGGCCAGTATAGCCATGTCATGCCACGGTACGAAATTCAGGGCCAGAGTGATTCCCCAATCAATGACAATGTGGAGGACAAACTTTACATAGCATTAGAGGAAGAAACAGTTAGAAATGATGATCAGGTAATGTGGCAAAAAAAGGTCAGGTATTAGTGAGTGAAACAATGCTTATAATGCCTATATTACTGCTTGAAAACCAATATACTCTTGTACTACATATAAATTCGTAACAGTAAATAAATAAATACCGTTTATGAGTGGTGTAAAATAGTTATCCTCTCATAGAACTCGTTTTCTTTGGTGCCAGCCTGATAGAAAACCCAGTAAGGTAAGGAGGCTCTCCTACCTGTAATGAGTATTTTAAACCTCAGGTGAGCGATTTCTCTATGAATTTTCGATGTTTCTCACCAAAAGCGAAAGTTTTAGCAAAAAAAAAAAAAAGGGTCGAAAAATGGTCGAGATTGGGGGGTACCAGTGGTCGAAAAGTGGTCGGGACGGGGCGGGTTAACGTACTTACTCCTCGTATTAATTTAATGCAAAAACCAGGCTGGGCCACCTGGATTCCTCGTGGAGTGACTTGATTTTTTTGGAAACTGCCTAAGCCCAAGGATCACTGACTGCCTTGTGAACTCAAATCTATCTTCTTGGAAAAATTGGAGGCAATCAGTCGTCGTCAGTCTATTCACCTATACTTTGACGGGTCTGTCAGTGGAACCAGAGCTGGATGTGGGATATTCATTAGGGATTATGAACCTTCCACACAATGCTTGGACACTGTAATCTCAAAAAGACTCCTTGACTGTCTTCCTCAAGAGCAGAGCTGTATTCTATAGAACAGGAGCTTGGTTGTGTAGTATCCTTATCTAAAGATTTATATTTCTTTGTTGACAGTCAGGAGGGTCTATATAAATTACTGTCCAATACTCCTACAGATTCTGAAATAGTCAGTAGATATCTGTCCACCTTCCGATATATTGAAAGCACAGCTCAAAAAGTCCACTTCACATAGATCCCTTCCCATGTTGGGATACCCTTCAGTGAAAAGGCAAATGATTTAGCTCTGGATTTGGATTTTCTTGATATTAATGCTGAATATAGCTATGCTTTTTTCAGAAGTAAGATTCGTCTTCCTAGACAGCTTCATGCCAGCGAAGGAAATGGCAGTACTATCTCTCTTCACTATGTGAGGGTGACTCGGAATATACAGGTAACATAAGTTATGGCCAAAGAGGTGGAATGTATGACGTTATTGTCTTGAGACTGCGACTTAGTTATATATATTATTGGAAGTTCATTAGAGATGACCTTGTACCATGTGCAGCTTGTGGTGATCCAGAATCATACACACTGCATCACTATATGTCCTCTCACTGCGAAGTATGGAAACCCACAACATATTACGCTGACTGGGAAAAATTTCGGGGTTAATCAATGAAAATGTGTTAGTTTCTATGCTTCGCAAATATCCTGAATCTGAAAAAACGTCACATTCAAAACATGTATTCCTACACACTGAAGTAGTTGCTGTTCTTCAATCTGTCTTATATATATCGGCAATAGCTACAGTACATCCATTACATTACCCAATTCTGGGCATATCTCACTTGTACGAATATATTTACATCACAGACAGCGTTATCCACAACCTAGCCACAGTCGTAAACAAATATAGCCTACTACTCAAACCAATGTAAGAGTAAGCACTACAGTGTACCAATGAAGGACATATAAAAAAATAAAAGTTTTGAAGTTGAGAGAGAGAGAGAGAGAGAGAGAGAGAGAGAGAGAGAGAGAGTGGTGTCGTCTAGGTGGGTGTTTTTGTCATCAGTCACGGACCCCACTGATAAGGCTTTCGATGTCATCATCCCAGGCTGTGACAAGTGCAGCTCAAGTGCAGCTATGTTTGTGCTTCAATACTGCTCTAGTGCTACTTTTCTCTCCTGTATGCAATATCTCTAGTGAATTTCTTTACATTTATAGTAAGTACGTCTGTATCTGCTCAGTGTATATTACTCCATCTCAGTTTGCTATGGCAAGACCCATTTTGTTTTAAAATCTAATTCTAGCACGAATTTATAGCCAGTGACTGTTTATTACTATGGTGCAGAAAGTGTGTGGCAATCAATCAATCGTACTTGCATTCTACAGTACATTCTACAGTATAGTATTCTGTTGGAAGAAGACTTGCCAATTTTCTATTTACATAATTAGCGCAAATAGAGAAAACGGAAAAGCGAAGACTCAATCATTCCAACTTCTCTGACGCAGCTTCAATCGGAACAGAATAATAAGAGTTGCGTTTGTGGTAGGTTGTCCTAGGTGGGGGCACTCATCATCCACTCACTCGATGTAGTGCTGCTCTCGGTTGTCTGCCCTTTCCTCTCCTCCATCCTTCTTTCCTTCCATCCTCTTCTATCTTTCTTTCCTTCATTCTTTCCTCATCCTTCTGCCTACGGGTGACTTTACACTCCCTCCTCAGTCTTTCTTTCCTTCATTCTTTCCTCCTCCTCCTGCTTGTGGGTGACTCTACACTGAGTGACAAGCCAAATGATTTTCTGTACACCAGGAAACCATTTACTACGCTGGGTGGTAACCATATAGCCAAATTTTGGCGCCTGGTAGTTTAGTGGGTAATTATTGCGCTCCAGTCGGATTGAGCCGGTGAAGGTTTATATCCAAGAGGTGATTGGGGTTTATTGCTCATGTAATGCCACTCAGAGATAAGTGAGGCTGGTCACTCTCATCTTAAATGTCAGGACCAACTTGCCTAGCCCCTGGCTGCTACGCTCCTCATGGGGCAACGTAGGATTGGATGATGAATGAATGATGAATGTGTTTATGAGAAACATAATGGTGCTAATACTATTACCCCCAGTTTTATTCAGCTGAATAAAACCACCTGCTGTTAGCTGGAATAAAACTCTAGAGTTATTCTGATAGACAAGGATTGTGGAAAGTATTAAGAATACATTGAGTAGATGGGAATTTGTTGAATGCTGTGAAGAGTATGTATGAGGGTGGTAAGGTTGCAGTGTGTGTGGATAGTGAACTAAGTGAATTTCTCTACTCGAAGGTTGGATTGAAACAGGGATGTGTCATGTGTCCATGGTTGTTCAGTCTGTACATGGATGGGGTTATAAAAGAGATACAAGGTAGGTAGGTGGATGTTGGAGCAGCCCTAATGAGAGAGGGCTGTGTTTGGAAACTTCCTGTACTGTTGTTTGGAGATGATACTGCGTTGTTAAGATGAGACGAAGGGGAGATGCAAGGCTTGATGGATGAGTTTGGGAGAGTGTGTGAAACGGAATCTAAAGGTGAATGTAAGGAAGAGTAACGTTATGGTTATTAAGAGAAGTGAGGTCAGTGAATGTCCAGTGAGGTTGGATGAGGACCATTGGCCTAGGGCCCACCAGTATCTGAGGGCCCACTGAAATAAATATATTGCTCAGTGTGCTAGCGTGTAACCTTGTTTCAAGTGTACACCGAGTATTTCATTATATAATATATCCACAACCATAAGGGCCCCTGTACAATAAGTATAGGGCCAGGAGTGGTCTTCAATTGGCAACATTTCTTTAAATTTGGGGGCCCACTGATGAGTTTGGCCTTGGGCCCACAAGTAGGTAAATCCGGCCCTGAGTGCATTTAAGTTCTTGGATAGTGTGATGAGTAAGGATGGAAGTTTAGAGGGTGAAGTGCTTGAAAGGGTACAACAAGGAGGAAAGGTTGCTGGTTCCTTGGAAGGAGTGATAAGAAACAGGGAAGTCAGCATGGAAGTGAAAAAGTTACTACATGACAGTATTGTGATACCAACTCTAACGTACACTGGACATTGTTGGAGGGACAGAAGCCAAGAGTGAGAGCAGTGGAAACGAATTATTTGAAAAGAGCCTGTGGAGTAACATGGAGAGACTGACAAATGAGGATGTGAAGGAGCGCTGTAGTGAGGATGTGGATGTGATAGGAAGCGTTAGGAGAAATACACTGAGGTGATTTAGCCATTTGGAAAGGATGGAGAGTGGGAGACTGACGAGGAGAGTGAATGTGAGTGAGGTGGAGGGGGGGGGAGGGAGGGAGAGGCCAAGGATGAGATGGAGAGATGGAGTGGAGAGGTATATAAGAGAGGGGTGTGTGAGCTGGGGGCAGGGCAGTGAAATGGCGAGGGATAGGGCGACATGGAGGCGATTTGTTTGTGGCCACAAATCCTTACGGGATTCAGGCGTCTAGCAATAGATAGATAGATCCTCTGACCAGTGGCGTCACTAGGGAGGACGAGGGTTGCGGACCGCACCGGGTGCCACCATCAGATGGGCTGACACCAAAACGAATGTCTATAAAATTTATGTGCAGTGTTTCAGCAGTTTTTTTTTTTTTTAATTAAAATATCCTGGTAATTAGTAATAACAAAAAAAAAAAAATGTAAGCCTGGAACTTACATGTATCGTTATGCCTACAAGGTTAAAACTATGTTAGTTTACTTTTTGAACCATCTAATGTGCTCCGGTCAGACCTTTCATTATTACGCAGTTACAACGACGCTTCGAATCACGTGGTTTCGTCTGTATGCGCTACAAGCACGCACTGTTGTTTTCGTTGCTGCTGGTGTTTTTATAGGTGCTGATTGTGTCAAATTTTCTGGTGTTTTAGCTACAACATTGTGATTATTTGTTGTAAACCTATATCAATAACTTTTGTGAGAATGAAGTTGTAATTTAAGGAAAAGAAGAAAAGAAAAAAGCGGTTCTCAGTTACAAATAATGTTGTAACCAATAATGTTGCAATTCTATGTAGAAAGATTTTACAAAACAATTTTGTTGTTAGTATTTACATAATCAAAGAAATATTACATTAAAGCAATTTGCAGCTATATATATCACATATTATTCTATGAATAAGATTGATAATATTTTTACATTTATACCATTATAATTGATTATATAACTCTTTTGTAACTAAACACAAAAACTGATAGTTTAAAACATGAAGTGGGGGGGAAATGCCATGTTTCATGATACATGTTTAGAAATATAACTAAATCTTATCTTCATTATTATTGCAGTGTGTGTGGATAGTGAACTAAGTGAATTTCTCTACTCGAAGGTTGGATTGAAACAGGGATGTGTCATGTGTCCATGGTTGTTCAGTCTGTACATGGATGGGGTTATAAAAGAGATACAAGGTAGGTAGGTGGATGTTGGAGCAGCCCTAATGAGAGAGGGCTGTGTTTGGAAACTTCCTGTACTGTTGTTTGGAGATGATACTGCGTTGTTAAGATGAGACGAAGGGGAGATGCAAGGCTTGATGGATGAGTTTGGGAGAGTGTGTGAAACGGAATCTAAAGGTGAATGTAAGGAAGAGTAAAGTTATGGTAATTGAGAGAAGTGAGGTCAGTGAATGTCCAGTGAGGTTGGATGAGGACCATTGGCCTAGGGCCCACCAGTATCTGGGGGCCCACTGAAAAAAATATATTGCTCAGTGTGCTAGCGTGTAACCTTGTTTCAAGTGTACACCGAGTATTTCATTATATAATATATTCACAACCATAAGGGCCCCTGTACAATAAGTATAGGGCCCGGAGTGGTCTTCAATTGGCAACATTTCTTTAAATTTGGGGGCCCACTGATGAGTTTGGCCTGGGGCCCACAAGTAGGTAAATCCGGCCCTGAGTGCATTTAAGTTCTTGGGTAGTGGGATGAGTAAGGATGGAAGTTTAGAGGGTGAAGTGCTTGAAACGGTACAACAAGGAGGAAAGGTTGCTGGTTCCTTGGAAATAGTGAAAAGAAACAGGGAAGTGAATATGGAGGTGAAAAAGTTACTACATGACAGTATTGTGATACCAACTCTAATGTACATTGGACATTGTTGGAGGGACAGAAGCCAAGAGTGAGAGCAGTGGAAACGAATTATTTGGAAAGAGCCTGTGAAGTAACATGGAGAGACTGACAAATGAGGATGTGAAGGAGCGTTGTAGTGAGGATGTGGATGTGACAGGAAGCGTTAGGAGAAATACACTGAGGTGATTTAACCATTTGGAAAGGATGGAGAGTGGGAGACTGACGAGGAGAGTGAATCTGAGTGAGGAGGAGGGGGGGGAGAGGGAGGGGGAGGCCAAGGATGAGATGGAGGGATGGAGTGGAGAGGTATATAAGAGAGAGGTGTGTGAGTTGGGGGCAGGGCAGTGAAATGGCGAGGGACAGGGCGACATGGAGGCGATTTGTTTGTGGCCACAAATCCTCATGGGATTAAGGCGTCTGGCAATAGATAGACAGAGCCTCTGACCAGTGGCGTCACTAGGGAGGCACGAGGGTTGCGGACCGCACCGGGTGCCACCATCAGATGGGGTGACACCAAAACGAATGTCTTTAAAATTTGTGTGCAGTGTTTCAGCAGTTTTTTTTTTTTTTTTTTTTTTTTAATTAAAATATCCTAGTAATTAGTAATAACAAAAAAAAAAAAAAAAGTAGGCCTGGAAATTACATGTATCGTTATGCCTACAAGGCTAAAACTCTATGTTAGTTTACTTTTTGAACCATCTACTGTGCTCCGGTCAGACCTGTCATTATTACGCAGTTACAACGACGCTCCGAATCACGTGGTTTCATCTGTATGCGCTACAAGCACGCACTGTTGTTTTCGTTGCTGCTGGTGTTTTTATTGTTGCTGATTGTGTCAAATTTTCTGGTGTTTTAGCTACAACATTGTGATTATTTGTTGTAAACCTATATCAATAACTTTTGTGAGAATGAAGTTGTAATTAAAGGAAAAGAAGAAAATAAAAAACGGTTCTCAGTTACAAATAATGTTGTAACCAATAATGTTGCAATTCTATGTAGAAAGATTTTACAAAACAATTTTGTTGTTAGTATTTACATAATCAAAGAAATATTACATTAAAGCAATTTGCAGCTATATATATCACATATTATTCTATGAATAAAATTGATACTATTTTTACATTTATACCATTATAATTGATTATATAACTCTTTTGTAACGAAACAGAAAAACTGATAGTTTAAAACATGAAGTGGGGGGGAAATGCCATGTTTCATGATACATGTTTAGAAATATAACTATATCTTATCTTCATTATTTAAAAGTTTTTTTTTTTTTTTTTACGGCTGTCTTGCAAATATGTATCTGATTTTGATGAAATTTTCAGGGTTTAAGTTTGAATCATGGTTTTATAAAACTGACATATTAAAATTTACATTTGACAGAACTAACACAGACCTATCCAATAAATTTACGTTTAACATTTTCTTCCTTTTTTCAGATATTGCTAATGTTTTTTTTTTTTTGTTTTTTTTTTTGTGTGTGCAGGGATATCCTATCATGCCACATGAAGTGCACAGATAAAGGAGGCCAAGTGGATGCCAACAAAGGAAAGTAAAAGAGACTAGAATTAAATCACACAAAACACTTGCTGGATCCATGCTTCAATATGTCGAAAGACCTGATGATGGCCAAGGTCCATCATTAGATAAGTGACGTTAAGACGAAAGAGTTGCAAGTTTTATGTGATGGTTTTTATTCTGGGACATAACAGTTCCAGATCATTTTGGGGTTGAAATCATCAAATGGGGAAGTGCTTCTTTCTAGAACAAAGATGGGCTTTTCAGTGTTCGGCAAAGCAAGATGCAAAAGCAAAGGGAGATGTGCACCAGCTTTCAAAAGAAATGGTTTTACAAGGTGATGCCAAATGGCTAGAAAATTCTGCAGCCATGGATGGTTTGTTCACTCGTCAGCGAGTATCTATACTGTTTTTGCTGCCGAGTGCCGACTCTTTGCCGTTAGCACTTCAGACACGACATCCAAATGACTGGGTTTCAGAAATGGCGGAAACCGAGCCCGAAAGTACAGAACCATGGGACATAGTAAGAACACCTACATTGCCTTGAAAAATGGAAAACATTGACGGGAAGACTGTGGCTGTACAAAACTGCTGATGCCGAAACTACTGCTTTGATGGATATGGTGAAGAAAAAGTGGAGGGACATCTTGCACAAATTGCCTGATATCACATTGTTTCTTGTCAAGCAGACTCTGGCATTTTGTGACCACAAGGAAGGTGATTTTCGTTGAATAAAGGGAACTTTTTTGAGATGGTTGAGATGCTTTCAAAATATGATCCAGTGCTGAAAGAGCACCGAATGAGATTAAAGCAGAGCACATATAAAATAAAAATATCAGTCTAATCTTGCACCAAAAACTCAGAATGAGTTTATAAGTGACCTGGCAAATCATGGGAAGGGGTAGCTTGTCATGAACATAAAATCAGCGAAGTACTTTGGGATCATGTTCAACGGCATACTTGGCATAATTTATCACATACTGACCAGCTGTCTGATGTGATCAGATATGTAAAAATCAACAAAAGGAAAGTTGAAGTGAAAGAAGTATTTCTAGGATTTTTCTCTTTAAAGGGGAAAAACGAATGACTTCAGTACTGACATTCTTAAAACAAAAACTAGAAAGTGATGGACTAGACATAATGATGGGCCGTGCTCAGAGTTATGATAAAGTTGCCATGGCTAGAATCCATGGTGGTGTACAAGCCATTCTTAAAGGAAAGAACAGGAAAGCCATTTTTAATTGATGTATGGACCATTCGCTTAACGTGTGTGGTCAGCACTCTTTGGCTGAAAATGCATCGTATGTGACATTTTTTGGTACTCGAGACAATGTTTACTTTCCTTGTTGCTTCCATCCATCGATAGGATGTGTTAATTGACCATAATGGAGTGTCAGTGAAAAGACCATGAACAACACGCTGGAGTGCTCACCGTGCCGCAGTTAAGCAAGTTAAAGAAAAGTTCGATAAGTCTTTGGCGGCGATTGATGGTCTTTATGATCCACATGAAAATTTGGACACAAATGGAGCAGCACAAGGCCTTTTGCCTGCTGCCTGTGATTTGACTTTACTGTGCTTCCTGTACTTCTGATGTGATGTACAATCAGAGACACAACTATCTTCCCAAAGTTTGACGAATAAATAGCGGAAAAATCGAACCATTTGCAACACGCACTAGTAGAGATAGGGATTTCATTGCATTTCGCCAGGTGTAAATTTTCTTTGGACGGAACTAGGAAGATGTACTTCAGGAAGTTAATCTTACACAGCAGTACCTGCAGACTAAGGGCTTAGCTCTCGACGAGATGTTGACAAAGCTAGAGATGCTAAGACTTTCCCTGCATGAGGAACACTGTCACATAGTGGAGCATGCAACTGCCTTGGCCACAAACTCCCTAGAGTTGCCATTTCTCACCTAATACCTTAACTGAATATATTAAAAGGCAGTTAAACTAAGCTACTTTCTTTTATGTGCTTCAAGTATCACTGTAGTCACAATTTAATATTATACTCACTATAGTGAAGAAAAGACGCTCTGTTATGATAAGTAAAAGGAAATGACCGAAGTAAGTTACCATACAGGATCATTTCCAGTACCAACCTTTCTTAGCTCAGTCCATTGATGTTCATGCTCTCTCATTATTTGAATGAAACGAAAACTTCATATCCAGTGGCGTACCTGAAGGGAGGAGCGGGGAGGCTGTCTGAAACTGCCCCCCGGACCCCCAATTGACGGAGGGCCCCCCAAAAGCCTTAAAAATTTATAAGCTTTTTTATTAATATTTAAAAATATATATATTTATCATCCCGACAATCCCGGTTGATATATTAGATAAGTTTTGAGAATTAGGGGGTCTAGGTTCTTTGCGGGGCCCCTCTCCAGGAGGAGGGCTCCGCAAAGAACCTAGCCCCCCGGGCTCTCAAATCTCTAGGTACGCCCCTGTTCGAATCCATATATCTGCGGCATATATGAAACTGTATAGAAAGGAATATGATTGCAAGATGTCAGTAGACCTCAGGTGGAGACCGTATGCAATGACGTGCTCAATCCGCGAAAGGTGCTGTGGCTGGTATGGAAACTTTAGTATACTGTCTCATTCCCGGGATGAATACTTTCATAGTTCAAACACCAGTTAATCACTCTGACTCACACTCTTTCCTTACTGTTTCAATATGTGAAATATTTACATTCACAACACCATACAAAAATAAATTAAAGCCGCTTGAACACAAAATTTTGGTACAGATCGATTTAAGACTGTCTGCACCGACTTTACACGTCACGTGTTAGGCTTATTCAGCGCTGGCGATTTCGCCCGTCGGTTTCCTTTTCCCATGTTTTCGGTTTTGAAAATTATACTTTTTATCAAAAGTAACATTCAGTACATTCGCTTCAGCATTTGCCACATGAAGCATTAATCTGTTTGAAAACTATATGATAGGCATTTCAAAATAAACATGCAGCGAGACTTGCATTATTATGTGATGAATGCTATCGCATCACTTGTCGTTTTCTGTATATTAGTAACTGTTCTACAGTATTTTTCTTACTTAATCATGTCCAGAAAACTGGTATAATAACTAATGATTACACTATTGCAGAATTTATGTACTGTTCATTAATAATTATCGTGGAATTGGTTTTAGAAAGTATGCAACAGTGTGAGCCAGGAAGAGGTGACCAACTTTATCAGGTGAGCACTGGCAACTTTTGGGAGTTTATGGCCAAGGGAATTGAACTGGTGCTTTAAAAGACAGACGAATATGGAACTGCAGCAGAGAGAAGAGCCAGGTACAAGAAGAAGATGGCAGGGGAGTAGGCAAACGATGCTGGACTCACTCTGCAAGCAGAAAACAAGAGGGCAATGCTTGAGTGCATTGATCACTTTCAGCCTGAATTTCAGATCAGATCAAGAGCCATCATAGAAGTTGCAGCCTTGTTTGAGGCTGTTCATGTGAAGAGTCACATATCTGTCACTGAAGAAGAGCTATAGGTGTCCATTCCAAAATTGTTCACTTCCTATGATGAGGTAACCCAGAGTGAGCTTGTACTAGAATTACCAAGGCTTAGAATGCACCTGAAAGCAGCAGAGATTGACCTGGAAACAGCCAAAGATTGGGCAACATTAGTCGTTTTGACATTCATAGCTGAATGGGACTTTGTACAATCTCTCCCAACCTTTTCACTAAGCCTATAATTATTTCTGACGAACTGTGTCTGTGGCTTCATGGGAGAGGATCTTTTCAACGCTGAAACTTATGAAGAACTATTTTAGTTCTACCATGGGACAGTTAAAGCTTTCTGATCTTGAGTCTGTTAAAAGTTAGTTGGAGAAAGGTAATGATTTCGATCAAATAATTCACAAGTTCGCAGCTTTAAGGACAGGAAAGTTCTGATTTAGTTGAGATGTTCACTAAGTGCCGAAATGCTTGTGTATTAGTTCCTGTTTATTTTTATGGAATTATTTCATTTATGATTATATTTCCATATGCACTTGTTTACAACTTCTACATTATTTGGGCCATTACTGATTATGCAAACCTAGTCCATTAATGTATCTCATGTAACGGAAAAATTTAACACTAAAATGAACATAATTTTGATGTAGTTCTTAAACGTTTTTACTTCGAATTCTATTGTTTTCTTACCGAATTTGCACATTAACCACGTGAAACTATGTAAATATAATTTGGTTCTGCATATGATACTATAATATGAATGTGGTGTAATCCTAATTTTGCAAGTTTATGTCACTACTATTGCCATTACATTCAGTGATATATGGAATTACGATTTACCAGTAACATTAGTACAAAAAAACATTACTAAGGTTTCTGTATGGTCTGGTACGGGAGGAGGTCCATGGCGGGGGAGGGGTGACACGCATAGTTACCGCACTGGGTGACACCAACCCTTGTGACGGCACTGACTCTGACCATGGGATAATTGACGTTTTTTTTTTTTTTTTTTCAAGCATTTGCGCACATCTTGTCTCAGTAAATCCGTCAACACTTAGATACACCCTCGCCCAGACGTACACACCATCACACCCCGGTATAAACACTCTTACATGCAAAATATTCCACCAGTATATACTCATGTCTGTGTGTGTGTATATCAATCAATCTATCTATCCATATAAATTCTCTCTCTCTCTCTCTCTCTCTCTCTCTCTCTCTCACACACACACACATACACACACACACACATAAACACAGTCGAACCACACCTTACCAACCTCACACAGCTATGGGAAGGTGGTGGTCAAGTGGTCTGAAGTTGTTTACTGTTTGAAAGAACGCAATTTCGATTGAGGAGCAGGGAGCAGTCTGATGAGTTGAATATCGTTGAAACAGGCTGTACTGACTTACCACAACATCCACCGTCATATAAAAACACTCTTGCTAAAACCAGTCCTGAATGTAAGATCACTTACGTGTATTAAAAATGAACGGTGGGTATCTGCGGCAAGGTATGAAATGCGGCACGTGGAGGAAAGTTGGGGCCCAGGAACCGAACCATCAAGGTTGCTTAAAAAAAAGGATATATATAAAAAAAAATGTGAACTCTGTCTTTCTGCTGCAAACAGGAAGTCTCTGGTTTGGTAGGTTCTGTGATACATATTAGAATGAAGCGTTCCCACGTGAGGAAAATTTGGTAACTGGCATGATATGATTAACAACAGCTTCAGGCCGATTTGGACGCTTTTCAGATATGTATGACTGTTAGACCTTGTCAGTAAACAGGTATTCCAGGTTTGAGTATACTTCTTCCATTCTAACATATCGCGACACTGCGGTATCATATTTTTATATACAGTATATTGTCATGGGGTTTTTAAAAAGTATGCAATAAAGAATAATTGTTCAATAATACTTAGAACGGGACAATGAATTGTCTTGTGAAAATCAAGCAATGATTACTTTATGCCGGGTTACTTCGCCGATTCTTGAAGGACGAGAATTTATAAACTTTCTTAACAGTACACAGCAGAGACTAATTACTCACAAATGCTGCTTGTTAGTACTGTTGGCCTCTGGAGAAAGTGACTCCACCCCTGACAATCAATAACTAATGCTATTAATGATAACAGGTTCTTACTGATGCATTAACTCCTGGTTTGCACAATGGATTTTAAGGTTAATACAAAAGGACTGGCCTAAGTACCAGTTATGAATAGCAAAGTGTTTGTGCAAACTAGGAGCTATAAGTGAAGTAAGCTTAATATGGAAAATAAAACACGAGTTTACATTACATGAAGCTCAAGAAAAAGAACTGTTAAATTTATTGATTACAATAAAATAAATCAACATTATATGAGTCTCAAGATGAATTCAAATAAGGAGATCGCACTCACCCGCTCACTCAGAAGCTAACTCTTAAACCTAGGAAAAAACGAAAAGAAATACTGGTCAGAAAAGTGGACAAAGCAGATGACTGGGCATCATTACTGAGGAAGGACACTGCCCATGCTGAGTCTCTTGCCAATCACGCTAGGTGGGAATACGGCGGCGGTGGGAACTGGGCGTCGTTACTGAGGAAGGACACTGCCACACACACTACCTGCTTCCGCAGCGCTCAAATCTTGACTGACATCAAATCGTGAGAAAGAGGCGAGTGTCGAGCCACACTTGCTAACGGCTAGAATGAGCGAAACACGCCCATAACAAAGTCCTCAACGGAGGTGCTAAAGTCGCACACAAAGACGATCACTTATGACATAGTGAAAAACTGTTCTGAAAACACTCCTGATCGGGTGAGTATGTGGCGGTTGACTGAGTGATAAATACTGGGATTACACTAGAATTCGCGGTTTCCCACCAAAGTTAATGTCATGAGCTTATTTAAATATAAAATCGTGCCGACTCGTGACATTACGCCGCATGAAAATCAAATTTGTTTTCTTCAGAGAAAAAGAATTTCAATATACATACATATAAATCCTAACTCAGTCACACAAGATTCACACTGTGGTGTGTGTGTGCTATCCTGCTACAGGAGAAAGTCACAGTCGCCAGTAAGCGAAAAAACTTCGTATTTACGTTAATAGAAGCAAGCTTGAGGGAAAAACTCTGTGACGACGGTGGAAAATCCTGTACTCAGGTCAAACTGAGCAAATAGTTCGCTACATTTACATTAACAACTAATTGTTATGTAGCATAATGTACATAATACACGGTGTAGGTGTGACAGTTGTGGTGTAACTGTACCTACATGGAAAATTACATAATGCAAATTTGTAGTAAATAAATAATGACGACGAGGCAGAAGAGAAGAGGCGGCAGCATGCGACAGGGACGACCAGCTGATCTGCATGACAACGCTGCACCTGCCACCTGCAAAAGGAATCAAGGTGGAACATCAAAAGTGTCATATCTCTATCTCTGCCTAGCAATCAGTACCTATGTCATTATTAACCAGGAAATGTAGTCTGAGGATTCACAAATCTCTCAGGACCCTTATAGTCTACTGGTTAACACTTATTAACTAGGAAACGTGCCAGTTCTTGAATTGCTCAAATCTCTTAGAACAGGCAGTTTACTGGTTAACCTAACTCTACACTTACGATTAATGACAGGAAGCTGAGAATCCCTATGCAATCTCGGGCAGGTCACGTTTTAACACCCACCGTGGGTGTGAACACTCATGTGGTTAATGTGCATTCTCCGGGAATCCTCTGCAAGGCCTACAGCTCGAGATGTTCCACAAGGTAATTCATACACAGCCTCGGATTGTCTTTGCAGGGTTCTCAAACTTCCCCCTTAACTTATGGTACACATGTATGTACAGGCCCTGGCCATACTGTGTCCTGTGGGGCCAACGGGCGAGACATCAGGTCTGCATCCACATTACCATTGCCCTCTCTTTCAATTGCTTCAGAGATTATGGGTGTGGATTCATACAGCACAGGAAGGACATGTCCCTGATTAGTGGTATGTGGACACACATTGCAGGAACACACAAAACTATCTATGTCTCGTCCCATCCCTGGCCAGAAAAAGTCAGCTCGGATACGGCCCTGGGTTTTCCTTTTGCCCATGTGGCCTCCTGAGGCTGAACAATGACCCCATTCTAACACTGCTAGGCGGTACTTGGCGGGAATGACAAACTGCAGTCGAACCTCCCCCTCGGGTGTTTGTGATTCACGGTAGAGCCGTTCTTGTTTGGAAGGAACTTGGCTCGACCTCCCGGTGAATACTTTATCACTCTGCCCTTTTGTTTCTTTCGCATGGCAGCAAGTGTCGGGTCAGAGTGTTGTTCTTGAACAACAACTTGGCTACACATCAGATCTTGCGGCGATTCAGTGGTCACAGGGGTGACACAGTTTGGAGCCTCAACCATGCCTCGTGTTACTGCAGCCGAAGTCTGAGTAGCGTCATCTATGGTGCAACTATGCTTGGAACCTGGAATATTGCCTATGATTAGGTCAAATAAAGGTTCTGGCATGACAACTGTGAGTGTCGTACCAGTGTAAAATGGAGATGTCACCTGGATACGTGCTCAGGGAACAATCTCACTGATCCATCAATAAGGTTAGCTTGGATCTGTTGACCTGTGTACTGCTTAGGCCGAACTAGACTCTGCTTGACAGAGCAACCTGAGGAACCATTGTCTCTCAGGACCTTCACAGGAATGTCTCCCACAAACCCTGGCTGAACAAGGAAGGCTCTGTCACCTGTGGGAGGGCCCGTGGAGGAAGCAGCCAGCCACTGATTAGGCTGCTGAATAAATGATGCGGCAAACATGGTGCCCTGAGAATTAGATACTTGAGGGGTCGTACTCACTGCCTCGGGAGATGAAGCATTGGCCATCTGTGGAGGGGGGTTCACTGTCGCCGAGGGACTAGTGAACTGTGGGGAAGTACCCATATTGCGAGGGACAACACCACCATGCTGCTGCTGAGGAATGAAGGCTGCGTTCGCTTCCTGCCTCCGATACACTAAAGTCAATTGTCCTGACTGAGGGTTATGTGGTTTGTCCTTGCCCTGCTGCTGCTTGAAATACTAGTACTGCTGCTGGTTAGAGTTCTGCTTATCGCACCGCTTCCACTCAGGTTTCTGAGTGTTTTGCCCCTGGTCCTTCTTCTGCGGTTTTGGACCTTGGCCATTATTCTGAGAATGGCCTTGTTGCTGGGGTTCAGTCTGAGATGGTTTCCCAGATTTATCAGGTTTCCTGTTCCAGGTATGCTGCTTGTGAGTTTGATACCCATATACAGTGAAGAATGTGTCAGCCTTCTTCACCATTTGGCTGGCATCTCTTACCTGGCAGATCTTAACCCGCCCCATCCCGACGTTTTCTGGGCAGTGGTACGCCCCAGTCCCGACTTTTTTGGACCTTTTTTTGGGGGGGGGCTCAAACATCTGCTTTTGGTGAGAAACATCGAAAATTCATAGAAAAATCGCTGACCTGAGGTTTAAAATACTCGATCCAGGTAGGAGTACCTCATTACCTTACAGGGTTTTCTATCAGGCTGGCTGCAAAGAAAACGAGTTCAATGGGAGGATAACTATTCTACACCACTCATAAACGGTATTTATTTATATATTTGGTACGAATTTATGTAGTACGAGAGTATATTGTTTTTCAAACGGTAATATAGGCATTCATTGCTTCACTCACTAAATCATCACCATTCCTGACCTTTTCTTGCCACATTACCTGATCATCATTTTTGACTGTTTCTTCCTCTAATGTTTGTCCTCCACATTGTCATCGATTGGGGAATCACTCTGGCCCTGAATTTCGTACCGTGGCATGACATGGCTTTACTGGCCAGGTCGCTGATAACAGGTGAATTGCTGAGAAAAGGTCATGCGGGGGGGGGAGGAGGTCATGCTGGGTAAGGCATTGTCCCTGCCTGACATCTTGTAGAGGAAGGTGTCCCATGTATACGTGTCAAAAATCACTCACGAAAATTGAAAATTGTGCAAATTAGGGACCTTGCAATGTCCTTGCAATGTTGCCGCGTTAATTTACGTCTCCGGGATATGAGTGCACATCATGTGAGGACGTGAATTCATGTCTCCGGGACGCAGTAGGTTAAGCTGAGCCATAAGTTCAGTAGGCCACGACTTTTCTAGCTGCATGCACAGCATAAGGTCAATTATCCCCTCACGCGTGGAAGGAGTTTCATCTTTCTCCATCCACTAATCAAAGTAACCAGTAAGCCGGTCAAGAAACTGAACGGCAGTCTCTTTTCCCTGTAAATGCGCCTTCATGAACTGACTCTTGGCGTCATCAACTGTGAGACCATACGCTTTGATGAGTGCGGCCTTCATCATCTCATACGTGAGATTGTCTCCACGAATTCTGTGGAGAACATCGAGGGCAGGGTCCTCAAACAGGCTAAGAAACTGAAGCCACTTAGCTGCATCATTCAGCTGGTAAAGTTGAGCCATATCTTCAAAACGAGCTATGTATCGCTCGATTCGCTCACCTTCCTTGTATGGGGGAAGCTTGATGTGTGGGGTCGCCATAATATGTGCAGGGATAGCGCTTGTGGAGCTTGGGCCAGCTGCACCAGATGTGTCTGGAGCCAAGGAATCTTGCTTGAGCTTCAACATTTCAAATTCATGTTTTTCGCGTGCTTCTCACTCGGCACGTTCGTGTTCTCGTTGTTCTCACTCATGTTCTACTCGAGTTCGCGTTGTTTCCGCTTGTGTTTGCGCTAATTTTCGCGTTCCTCACGCTGAATTCGATGCTCTTCACGAGCATCATTCTCGCGTTGCTGCTCGTAATTAAACCGAGAGAGGACATAGTCCTTTATTTTCTCCGCTTCCCTAAGCCCCATAGCTTTGGCTTCCTGTACATAGACGCTGGTAGACATGATGCTAACTCAATCTAAGTAAACTAGCGACTCAGTACTGACTGCAATTTGCAAAGAAAGATGCCAATAATCAAGAATAAAGAATATAGGCACAGGTTAGTGGTGACCAGTTTTATCTAATTAAACTGGTAAAGAAAGAAAATTAAACAAACAACTGACTGTGAAAACTATTACGTAAATTAATAAATATGAATTAATAATCACCAGTAAGATAGTGCCTATAGACTTTAATGATAAATACCTAAGTATGAGTGAGTATTATCTCGTGAATAGCTTTAGAGCTAGGAGTTAATATCCTGGAATGAGGTCGCTAGTGTCACAGGGTTTTTATGTATATGCAATATTAAAGGATAATATTCAATAATGCTTAGAACGGGACAATGACTTGTCTTGTGAAAATCAAGCAATTATTACTTTATGCCGGCTTACTTCGCCGATTCGCGAAGGACGAGAATTTATAAACTTTCTCAACAGTACACAGCAGAGACTAATTACTCACAAATGCTATTTGTTAGTACTGTTGGCCTCTGGAGAAAGTGACTCCACCCCTGACAATCAATAACTAATGCTATGAATGATAATAGGTTCTTGCTGATGCATTAACTCCTGGTTGCACAACGGACTTTAAGGTTAATACAAAAGGACTGGCCTAAGTACCAGTTATGACTAGCAAAGCGTTTATGCAAACTAGGAGCTATAAGTGAAATAAGCTTAATATGGAAAATAAAACACGAGTTTACATTACATTAAGCTCAAGAAAAATAACTGTTAAATTTATTGATTACAATAAAATAAATTAACGTTACATGAGTCACAAGATGAATTCAGATAAGGAGATCGCACTCACTCGCTCACTCAGAAGCTAACTCTTAAACCTAGGAAAAAATGAAAAGAAATACTGGTCAGAAAAGTGGACAAAGTGGATGACTGGGCGTCGTTACTGAGGAAGGACACTGCACACGCTGAGTCTCTCGCCAATCACGCTAGGTGGGAATACAGCGGTGGTGGGAACTGGGCGTCGTTACCGAGGAAGGACGCTGCCACACACACTACCTGCTTCCGCAGCACTCAAATCTTGACTGACTTCAAATCATGAGAAAGAGGCGAGTGTCAAGCCACACTTGCTAACGGCTAGAGTGAGCGAAACACCCCCATAACAAAGTACTCAGCAGAGGTGCTAAAGTCGCACACAAAGACGATCACTTATGACACAGTGAAAAATTGTTCTGAAAACACTCCCGATCGGGTGAATACGTGGCGGTTGTCTGAGTAATAAATACTGGGATTCCACTAGAATTCGCGGTTTCCCACCAAAGTTAATGTCACGAGCTTATTTAAATATAAAATCGCGCCGACTCGTGACATATATATATATATTACCATTATGCCGGAAATCGAACCCGGGACTTTCAGGCGAGAGCCAAGCAGCAATCCACTACGCCACGATCAGGTAAAAGTTATCTCACATTGTCACAGTTTTATAACCAGTGTCCCTCTACCCCCACTGTGGGCCTCATGATGGCCAGATAACACCCAGGCACTCGGGCAAGTAGATGCTTTTCATCTATCCCAAGCACTTACGGTAAATCAGAATGAAGAGAGAATCCTGTACTTTGCAGAGGAAAAAATCATCCAATATACAGGATTACCATTTTGCCAGGAATCGATCCCGGGACTTAGGTGAGAACCAGGCAGTGGATTGCTGACTGACTGTCACCTGAAAGTCCCGGGTACGATTCCCGGCATAATGGCAATACACTGGATGATTTTTCCTGTGTAATGTACAGGTTTCTCTCTTCATATTTCTCTCTCTCTCTCTCTCTCTCTGTACAATATATATATATATATTTATATATATATATATATATATATATATATATATATATATATATATACTATATATCCAGCCAAGGAGAAGCAAGATGATTTTCCACTTCATATTTATTTATTTCAGGTGACTAGTTTCGGGATGCTTATCCCATCTTCAGACCTAAAAGCATTTAAAACACATATTGCATATTACATAAAGTTTTTAAAAAAATTAAAAATATCCATAAGAAATACAAAAACAAAAAAAGTTACCAAATAGCATGTGACAATGACTGATTACTATAAAAAATATTTTTTCTTTAATAACAAACTCGAGAAATAAAAGTGAGAGTGTTACCTCTGTGAGTTGGCAGCTAACACTGAAAATCCTGAACACAGTGTTTCATAAAGAAAAGTGTCATAAAGCTTCTGAATCGTCAACAAACCAGTGTGAAGCAAAAGAACCAAGTAAAGAATCAATGAACCAAGTATCAAAAGGCTGATTCATCGATACAAAACACTATAATCCCAAGGTATACAACTTTGTTGATGATTCATAGTTATTTAATGAAGGCTTAAGTTTGTGAATGTACAAAGATTCCAAAATTCGCAGTTCCTTTCTGTCATTACTACTATGTAAAATACTGAAATTATCCATATTACAAGTATGGCCCATATCGAAACAGTGGTTCCTAATCTCTGACAAAGTTGGGTTAGACAGTGGCAAAGATGTTCTATGAGAAAAGCCTCTGTGCTCACACACACGAATTTTGAGGTTCCGAATTGAACTCCCAATATATCTAGCTGTACAGCTAGAACAGGCATATAAATATACTATGTTTGAGCACAGTGGCTTTGGGATATTATCTTTACATCGAAAAAATGAACCTATAGTAAAAGGATTTACAAATACAAATCTAAATGAGATTTGAGGATAGACACACTTGAGTATTTTCAAAAGCTGGTTCCTAATATTATAACTGACATGACCATAAAAGGGAAACCTGATATAATGTATGTCCAGCTGCAGTTGCTGCCTTCCTAGAACCACATAATATCTGGTTTAAAAAATCTTTTACCATCCTAGGAAACAACGTAGTAGGGTAATTATTATTGGTGAAGAATTTACTCAGGAAATCAATTTCATCATGAAAAGATGTCCAGTTCAAACTAAGTGCATAGCATCTATGAAGTAAAGTTCGTACTGAATTCAGCTTATATATGTTAGGTACAAATGATAAGAAATTCAGACCCAAACCAGTGAATGATTCCTTCCTGTAAACAGAAGTACCCAAGTGATTACCATAATTGGTTAGCTGAATATCTAAGAAAGAAAGCAAGTTATTATTCTCAATTTCAACAGTGAACTTAATATTAGAATGCTTAGAATTCAGGTAGTCTAGAAACTTTACAACATGATCAGATTCTTTGAACAATAAAAAACAATCGTCAACATACCTACGGTAAAAAACTGGTTTAAAACTTAGAGGACAATCTGATAACCATTGTCTTTCATAAAAAGATAGAAATATATTAGCTAATGTGGGGCCCAGTGGGGATCCCATTGCCACTCCATCAACCTGTTTATAAAATTTGTCATTAAATATGAACATAGATTCGTTAACTGCCAGGTCTAAAAGGGATCTGAAATTCTGCTTTGTTAAATTATTGACTACTTCCTGCCTTTTAAATAGTTCAGCAATGCAAATATCTATAGTTTCTTTAAGTGGGATATTTGTGAATAGACTTTTAATATCAAAGCTTGCCATGACCACAGGATGTGGAAATTGAAGTTGCTTTAACTCCTGTACGAGACTGATAGAGTTTTTAACCGTAAAGTTGTTTGTGGTGAGGCTATTCAGTATGGGAATAAGAAATTTAGCCAAATTATAATTAAAAGTTCCAATTGCAGACAGGATGGGACGTATTGGGACATCTGGTTTGTGTATTTTTGGTAATCCATACAAGATTCCTGGGACAGATCCAGAGGCAAAAAGAAAATTATAAGTTTCTGATGAAATCAAGTTCTTTATTCTCCTAAGAACTCTATTAAGTTTGTCTTCCAACTTTAGTATGTAGGAAAATGGATCTCATGTTTAAGTTCAAGGAACTTACTTCTGTCAGAAAGCAGATTTGAAATTTTATCCACATAATCAGACTTATTCATCACCACTACCCCTCCCTTTATCTGGCTTAGTTATAACAATGTTTGTATCAGTCTTCAGTTGATTAAGTATTCTGACCTTGTCTTTACCAAATACTGACCTTGAGAAATTACCAAAATCTTTAAAGGTATTATGAGCTATTGAACTGATACTTTCAGGTTCGAGTCCAAACTGACGAATCATTATTAGGATTATAAATTCTTAGTCTGGATATGGTGTAAATTAACTTTTCAAAACTCAAAAGTGGGATACAAAGTTTGGCTTGGAGACTGGCAAGGAAAAATCGAGACCGAATTTCAGTGCATCTTCCTCTTCATCTGTTAATGTCCTACTGGAAAGGTTTATGATTACTTTATGTTTATCCACACTAGAGTAAATGGGAATTCCTAATTTGACCAGTTTTTTATTATGAATATCCTTAGTCTTCTTAAGTTTCTCTGTGTTATTTTTATGAATCTGGTTGTTTAAGACCTTAAAATCAAGCCAGGAAACTTTATTCTTTAGTTCTTGAAGATTCAAGAAATAATCTATTCCCAACTGCTTTGAATATTTTTCCTTTTGCTTTATTTCATAATTTAATAGTTTAAACAGAACAGACCTGTAAAGTTTACTGTGTGTAAAATTCTTTAAACTAGATCTGAAATACAAAAACCTGGGGATCACATTATACATCTTGCAGTGCTGCAAGAAATCCACATCCAGTGAAGCTTTCCTGTATGAAGGTGGAGACGTTCCACCTTCCTGTAACAAGACAATGCTGGACGGCCATATCTTCGTAGAATAATATCAACAACTGAGGTGCCCGTGGGGAATCTTATACTATATATCCAGCCAAGGAGAAGCAAGATGATTTTCCACTTCATATTTATTTATTTCAGGTGACTAGTTTCGGGATGCTTATCCCATCTTCAGACCTAAAAGCATTTAAAACACATATTGCATATTACATAAAGTTTTTAAAAAAATTAAAAATATCCATAAGAAATACAAAAACAAAAAAAGTTACCAAATAGCATGTGACAATGACTGATTACTATAAAAAATATTTTTTCTTTAATAACAAACTCGAGAAATAAAAGTGAGAGTGTTACCTCTGTGAGTTGGCAGCTAACACTGAAAATCCTGAACACAGTGTTTCATAAAGAAAAGTGTCATAAAGCTTCTGAATCGTCAACAAACCAGTGAAGCAAAAGAACCAAGTAAAGAATCAATGAACCAAGTATCAAAAGGCTGATTCATCGATACAAAACACTATAATCCCAAGGTATACAACTTTGTTGATGATTCATAGTTATTTAATGAAGGCTTAAGTTTGTGAATGTACAAAGATTCCAAAATTCGCAGTTCCTTTCTGTCATTACTATGTAAAATACTGAAATTATCCATATTACAAGTATGGCCCATATCGAAACAGTGGTTCCTAATCTCTGACAAAGTTGGGTTAGACAGTGGCAAAGATGTTCTATGAGAAAAGCCTCTGTGCTCACACACACGAATTTTGAGGTTCCGAATTGAACTCCCAATATATCTAGCTGTACAGCTAGAACAGGCATATAAATATACTATCTTGCTTCTCCTTGGCTGGATATATAGTATAAGATTCCCCACGGGCACCTCAGTTGTTGATATATATATATATATATATATATATATATATATATATATATATTTATATATATATATATATATATATATATACATGTGTGTGTGTGTGTGTGTGTGTGTATGTTGACAATGCTGGGTGGTAACCTTATAACTAGTCAACACTTGTTCCCTACGTGACAACAAGTGAGTTGGCAGAGGGTTAGTGCCCCTCCCCGGAAAACAGCAAACTAAAAATACGAACAAGAAGCCTCGGACCAAAACTGACCAACTGGTGATGATTAAGGACTGAACAAAGGACGTGGTACGGATTGCGACATGGAATGTAAGGGATGCGAATTATAAGGTGAAAGAGATTGTCCAGGTGCTTGAGAGTGCAAAAGTTGATGTATGTGGAATAACCGAGACTAAATGGGGAAGTGGGAGTGTGAGAGAATGGGTGTATAGATGGAGTATATGTGCGGGAGTAGGTGAGAATGAGAGGGTAAAAGAAAGAGTTTGTATTGTTGTATGCAAGAAGTGAAAGGAGAATATAAGAGAGTATGGATCCGTCAGCTCAAGGATTTTCTGGGTAAGATTGAAAGTTGGACTGCAAATGTGGGCGACTGTGTGTGTATATGTGCCAACGCATGTTCGTGCAAGGAGAGTGAAAGAAGAGTTCTAGACAAATGTGGAGGCATGCATTTGAAAGTTTGAAAGGAATGAGATAGTGTTTTTGACTGGAGATACTGTATGAATGGGAAAGTAGGGAAAGGGAAGGTGGATGGAATAGTTGGAGACTGTGGAGAATGGGGTGTGCCTCCATAAGTGGATAAGAATGGCAGTGTTCTAGTGGATATTGATGTTGGGAGGGGGTTGCTGATAGCCAATACACACTTTAGAAACAAAATGATTCGCAGGTATAAACGGCAAGTGATGAGAAGGATGGGTGGTGAATTCAATGTATGGAAGGCAATGACTGAATATATGTGTGTGGATGATAGAATGAGGTGTGTAATGGATGCAAGAGCATACTGTACAGAGGTTGGAGGAGTGGACTTTCTGACCACCACATGGTGGTGGTGAAAGTCAAGGTTCAAATGAAATGAAGAAATAGGAGAAGGGAAGGACAGGAGGAACTACTCCATACAAGGAGGGTAAAAAAGTTGCAAGAGGATGGAAAAAAGCAGAAAATAAGAGAGAAGTGGAGCGATTGAGCAAATACAATTTGGAGCAGATGGGGGACGTGGAAGGTGTGTGCAAGATATTCACAGAAGAAAACTGTGCTACATGTGAGGTGGTGTGTGGGGTGAAGAGAAGACGAAATGGGGTGCAAGGAACAGCAAGGTAGAATGAAGAGGTGAGACAGACTGTGGCATAAAAGAAGAAAGCATATAGTGAGTGGATGGGAAACAGGGGCTTCTAGGAAGTTGGGAGACGGAGGAAAGACTTATATGTAGAGAGGATGAGAGAGGTGAAAAGATTAGTAAGAGAAAGTAAGAAGAGAGTAGATGAGGAATTTTGAAGGAATTTAGGTGAAAAGTTGTGGGAATGTAAGAAAACGTTCTGGTAGGGAGAGTTAGACAGGGTGATAAAGAAGTAAGTCGGGGAATGAAAGATAAAATGGTAGATTGCTAGTGGAGAAGGAAGAAAAAGTGAGGAGATAGAGGGAACACTTTAAGGAATTACTGAACATAGAGAATGCAAGTAATGCAAGTTTATGTGGCTGGGGAATGGCTGGGAGAAGAAGGGAGATGAGACGAGAGGAAGAAATCAGTAGAATGGAAGTGAAGGAAGTAATAGAGAAAGTCAAAATGTTGAAAGCCCCAGGAAATGATGGGGTGTGTAATGAAAGGCTGAATCATGGAGGATAGTAGTAGAATGGATGTGGAAGATATGCAGATTGGCCTGGGAGGAAGGTAGAGTCCCGGAGGATTGGAAATCAGGTATAATTTTTCCCCTGTACAATGGAAGAGGGGAAAAAGAAGTGTGTCGTAATCATAGGGGTATTTGTCTTCTTAGTGTAACAGGAAAAGTATAAGGTAGGATACTTACTGACAGAGCTAGGGAAATAGCAGGGGAATTAGGTGGAGAAAAGCAGGGGGGTTTGAGGAAGGGAAAGGTTGTGTAGGTCAGATATTCATTCTTAGGTCTTTAACGGAAAATTTTCTAGAGAAGAGAAAGAAGTTGAATGTGGCCTTCATGGATTTGGAGAAAGCATATGACAGGGTGGATAGTCAAAGAATATGGAAAGTATTAAGAATATATGGAGTAAATGGGAAGTTGTTGAATGCTGTGAAAAGTTCGTATGAGGGTGATAAGGCTGCAGTGCGTATGGATAGTGAACTGAGTTTCTCTGTGTGAATGTTGGATTGAAACAGGGCTGTGTAATGTCTCCATGGTTGGTCAGTCTGTTTATAGATGGGGTTACAAAAGAGGTACAAGGTAGGACAGTGGATGTTGGGGTGACCCTAACGAGAGAGGGCTGTGACTGGACACTCCCTGTACTGCTGTTTGCAGATGATACTCTATTGTTAAGTGAAGACGAAGGGGAACTGCAAAGCTTGTTGAATGAGTCTGGGAGAATGTAAGAAACGGAATCTAATGGTGAATGTGGGGAAGTGTAAAATTATGGTCTTCGAGAGAAGCGAAGTCAATAAATGTACAGTGAGGATGGATGAGGAGGAAATGGCAAATGTGGGTGTGTTCAAGTACTTGGGTAGTGTGATGAGTAAGGATGGAAGTTTAGAGGGTGAAGTGCTTGAAAGGGTACCTCAGGGAAGAAAGATTGTTGGTTCTTTGAAAGCATTGACAAGGAACAGGGAAGTTAGAATGGAAGTAAAAAAGTCTCTGGATGACTGTATTGTGATACCAACCCCAATGTATTGAAGTGAAGCATGTACCTTGTTGGAAGGACACAAGTCAAGAGCGACAGCAGTGAAAATGAGTTATCTGAGAGGAGCATGTGGAGTTACGTGGAGAGACAGACTGGCAAATGAGGAAGTGAAGGAACACTGTAGAGTGGATGTGGCTGTGACAGAAAACATTAGGGGAAATACACTGATGTGGTTTTGCCATGTGGAGAGGATGGAGAGCAAGAGACTAACGAGGAGAGAGTATGCGATTGAGGTGGAGGGAGGGAGAGGGAGGGGGAGGCCGAGGATAAGATGAAGGGAAGGCATGGAGAGGTAAATGAGTGGGGTGTGAGCTGGTAGAAGGGCAATGAATGGGCGTAGGAAGGGGTGACATGAAGGCTATTTGTTTGCTGCTGCCTCTAACGAGATTCTGGTGTCTGGCAATAGACGGATAGATAGACAGATATACTAGTGCTTGGTCACAAAAATTTGCGGGACTAACTAATAGCCTTTCCATTACAGAATGTTTGCAAATATTATTGTCTTTCCTTCCATTCCGTTACTGAGCCCACAATGACCAATTCTGAGCAAAAAGTTTTAAAAAAATGTTTTTTGCATATTGTCGCGTGTCGTGATCTTGGCCATTTTCACTCTGTCGCGTCGCCTGCGATCGCCAGTGTTTTTTTTTTTTTTCTAACACTCCCTAGACTTATCCCGTCCTGATGCAAAACGAATTAGGTCAATATCTATTACCATTCTCGTGAAAGTAACGAGCAAAAGCCCAGACGGACGTATTCATACACAGCTTGACTTTATTATTTAGACTGTCAAAATGGATAAGAACAATCTTTATGTATTTTATTCCAAGTCATGACGAAGTTTATATTTTGCCATTTGCTTAGTAAGGAACGGAGGTTGGGGGCACACTTTGGATCCTGGCAGTCGTGCACACATCTAAAAATAAAACTTCCTGCACGATAAGTTTTCAGACAATAACGGTGTATCTAGGATTTAGGTGAGCAATGTCCATCCTTCCTAAGCCAGACGGCAAAATCCCATTAGGGGTGGCCATTCTCTATGAGTTAGTTGTTTTACGGGTAGGGACACTAATTATCCGTGAAGCCACTTGAAAGGGAAAGAAGAGTAATAAAAAGTGGCAGGAAAGATGAGAGAAATAGGGAGAAAAGAGAGCAGATACAGAAAAAAGAATGATTAAGGTGAAGGAAAAAGTAAGCAGCACTACATCAAGTGAGTGGATGATGCTCGCCACCACCTACCACAATGTTTTTTCGGATAACCGAACAGTCTTGTCTGTATATCTTCGTAGTAGAAAATTAATGTTGGTACTACTACTTAACGGTAAAAATGTACTGAATCAATAGTGGTAGTTTCACATTTTCACTTAACAGTAGGATACATCAAGGGCATTAACTGCTTAAGAACACATGGTTATAGTACGTTTTATTTTCAGGTGACGAAAATACATTTTTGCTCAGTTGATGGCCAAGTACGTAGGAACCAAAGAGGTCCAGTCTCTTCACATGGCTAGCCTATAGCTTATCAAATTTCATGTAGCGAAATTAATATTCAGGTTGTGGGAAAGGCTCATTTCTATCAGGTAAAGATAACCTCCGTACAGTGGGAAGCAGAAAACTAGGAAGCAGCTGCTCTGACTAAAAAGCACTTTAAACTGAATGCAAGGAAAATAATAAAGTGTAAATAATTGCTATATTCTTTTACTCACTCAGGCGTTATTGCATAGCCAAGAAGGAACATCAAGTACAGTATCTTATGCAGGAATGGAGGCCACGTAGTCTACCCCTGACTCTTAATTAAACAGTTTGACGTATTTTGACATTTATTCATGTTAAATCCTGGTGACATTATTCACCTTATGATATATTTAAAAGTTTGAAGAAGCTAAATTCAGCGTGATTGTACCCCTCGCTGCTGTCCGTCGTATGTAAAACAAAAATGAAAAAAATGAAAAAATAAAGTCGTCTGCTGGCTGCAGGATTAACTGGATTGTACTAGTTGCTGCACCAGGATCATTTAGGAAGTGAGACGGTTGGACTGTCAGCATAAGTCCCTCGTCTTTTACACGCCCCCATCCTCTTCTCTAAGGATAGGAAAGTAGTTGAGGAACGCTTGAATAATTAGGCACTTGAATGGACCGGTTATAATGATACCACTACATTAATGCATCCTCTCCAGCACCCGTCACCGTACTGAACGGGTTAAGACTCCGTCTCCCCCTTCCCTCAGCTCCCCCATTTCCTCTGCTGCTCGACGGCTCCATCAGAATATCGATCGCTTTATCAGTGCTGCATCTTTCCTTCCACATACTGTCACCAGATCCATCATCATCTGGGTAGTCGTGTAGGGATCAGGTGCCCTTCAACACAAGGGACCATATTTTCGTCCACACAGAAGTCTTTGTTGCATTTCCTCGTTACCTATTCATTATGCATAATGCACCTTAATATTCTTTTGTTTCATATCAATATCTGCTTAGCTCTCTCATCGTTGGGACAATTCTAGTACTTTCTCCCATATATCACCAGGCAGTTATATTCTGTTCGGCGAGGGTAATGGAGGTCGAGAGCTTTTTGCCACCAATTTCCTTCTGGTGATGGGGACAACACTAGTACTCAGTGCTAGTACTTCCAGATGATGAACTTTAAATCAGGCAGGTTACATGAGCTTGAGTTCTCATAAAAACACCGGTACGACAAAAAAATTCGAGGACGTAACTCGCATAAAAACTCGCTGAAGATGAGGTTTATGAAAAATCTCAGGCGAACGATATAATAGCCGTAGACTCCTCGCTCCAGTGAGAGAGGCAGGGTGGGGGGAGGTAGGGGGGGAGGGAGGACTGTTGTGAGACAGATTAGAGGGAAGGTAGGTGTGAGGAAGGGTGATGGGACGGCTGAGTGAGGCAGGATGGAGGAAAGGCTGGGGTGAGGCAGGGTGGGAAGAGGACGGGTGAGGCAATTTGGAGGGAGGACTGGGATGAGGCAGGATGGAGGGAAGGCTGGGTTGAGGCAGGGTGGAGGGAAGGCTGGGGTGAAGCAGGGTGGAGGAAGGGCTGGGATGAGGTAGAGTGCATGGAGGGCAGGGGTGAGACAGGGTGGAGGGAAGGCTAGTTAGGCTACACTAGACTAGTCGAGGCACTCCAGCATCAGGGTGAGGGGTGCAGCAACCAGGCCCAGCGCCAGCACGATGAAGGCGCCCTGTAGCTGTCCAAGGTTCAGCACCCCGTCACCACGAACCTGAGACACGACACACAGTTACTGTGTATGTCAACATTCGCTTGCTTAACATACACCTCGCCTGTCTTATTAAACTTTGAACAAATTAAAAAGCAGTTATCAGAAAAACTTATGCTGAACAATACATTAGTGAATACCCACAAATACACTACACTGACTGGAGGAAAAATCCGAACTAAAGAAGGTATATTGGGAGTCGGAACGAGCTCAGATATAATCGCCAATATATTGACCATTGCCAGATAATTTATAACATTTGTGTTTTGCTGGTGCTATGAAGGCCTTGATAAAAGACAGAGGCTTTAGAGTTGCAGCTGCCCGAGGCTTATATGAAGGAGTGTTAGTATCAACTTTAACATTTGGATATGAGGCTATATGGTGTGGCATGAAAATGAAAAGTCAAGAGTGAGAGCAGTGGAGATGGGACTGCTGAGGAAAGTACGTGGAGTACAGAGAGTGGACATGAAACGGAATAATGTGATTCGTGAAAGATGAGGAGTGAGGAAGTCTGTGGACACCAAAATCGATGAGAATGTACTGAGATGGTTTGGTCATGTGGAGAGAATGGACGACAATAGAGCTGTGAAAAAGGTATTTCTGAGCGAATTTGAGGGTGGGGAGAGGCGAGGTAGGCCAAGAATGTGGAGGGATGTGGTGGATGAGTGTGTGAGGAAGAGAGAGATGGAAGTTGGTGAGGCTGAAAGACTGACAAGATACCGAGCTGGCTGGATGAATTTTGTGCGGAAAAGCGCATAACCAGGGATGTGGCACCCCTATTTAACGTGACAGCGCTCGGACTGACTTTATCAGATAGATACATTTGAAGTTACAGAACATTTTTTTTTTCTTTTTTTGGCCTATCTGATGGAGCCAGGATTCCGTGGTCTTGAATGATGAATGAATGGAAGCGTGGCCCATTGAACTGGGCAAACTTGGCTGTCTGGACGTTGCTACTCATCACCTTGCCCCAGGGTGGGAAAGGATGTCTGGATGATGATGATAATGATGTGTTTTCCTGGTATGTATTTTGAGAACTCCTAGTAATTAACCCTTCATTTAAAAATTGCAGAAATTAGCGAAAATTTCCAGGTGTATTTTATTCTTAAATTGTCACAGTGTAAGCTACATTAAATAATGATCCTGAAGAATAACGCAAGTCACATTGAAAATACGAATATAGTTAATGTGTTTACTGTGTTTTATCATAGACGTTATCGGCGACTGAATGTGAGCTTCTATCAGTTTAACTGTTGTATCATCATCATTATCATCATCATCAACCAGATATCCTCCCACGTTAGGATGGGGTGAGGTAAGGTCCAGAGACACAGATAAAAAAAATGATTGAAGAAGATACGAACCAAAGTTTGTCCAGTTGAATAGTCCACATTACCATTCATTCACCATTCAAGCCCCCTGATCCTACTTCTGCATCTAGGAACAAACATATTCCATATTTAGCTTTGCATTAATTTTTGCGATGGAGTTAATCCGAAGGTTGCCAAGTTAAAAAAAAAAAAGGGGTGGGGGCTGCCAATCCCTGGTCATATTTCTTCGGCATAAAATTCTTTCTGTCAGATCGATCCCTTGTCATTTTCCTAGCTTCACTGGCTTCCATACGACTCTTTCTCACACATTCACTTACCATATCTATCCACCTCCATCTCGCCCATCCACGCCTCCTCCCACCTTAAGACTCGCTTATATATACATTTTCATCACTGTGCTTCACACCTCCGTCTTCCCACACTATACTATCTACGCGAACTTTCATCGACTCAGGCGTCCACAGACATCCTAACTCTGTATCTTTAAGGAACCACCTTATTCATTATTTTATCCATTTTGTGCCCTTCACACACACACATCCCTCGAGCCTCATCTCCACTGCTCAGATGTTTTTCATTTTCTTGCCACACCATAGTTTAACACTCGCATGTTACAGCAGCAGCTTTCCAGCCCTGTGCCACTCAGCTTTCTTCGGATTTGAGATACTCCATCCTTCACCATTGTGTGTGTGTGTATATATATATATATATATATATATATATATATATATATATATATATATATATATATATATATATATATATAATTTATGTACTGTATATACATTCAGGGTGTCCCAGGAGGAAAGGGCATAACTTTGGGAAATGATACAGTAGATGAGAGAATTCTACAAAACATGCTAGATGACCATTTGTGTAAATCTCAGCCGTTACGGAACTATAGTTATATAACAGAAAGCAACCGGATGCTGGACGCTGATGCATCTGACAACGTCCTGAGTCAAGTTGAGGACAGCAAGCCCCTTGCAGTTCTGCTTGAGACACAGTTTTATCTGTAAACAGTGTAGGAGTGGCATTGGGCAACATGCACAAAGGAAACTCTCTGCCTGTGCCCTGAAAGATTGTATGAGAAGTTAGAGATCAACTACTCTGTAGGTGTAACATCTAAGTTCCCAATAAAACATCCATTGGGGAATAAGGAGTTTTAAGATCCTCTGAAATCCTGATGGTAAATCTACGGGCTCACATCTAACAGTTATATACGACCTGGTGGGTGAAAATGGTCTTCATAGTTTACCCATGTCATTAATAACTGTAGCTCCGTAACGGTTGAATTTTGGACACATCTATCTATCTATCTATCTATATACCTAGGCTGCTTCCCCCAAGGAAAGGGAGGTAGCCGAGACAGGACGACTCACTCTCCATTTACTCATCCATTCAAACACATTCATTTGCATCTTAGCCCCAAAGGGGAGAACGGACAGATCCTCACCGCACCACACCGCACAAGGGTCAACTGGGCAATGCAATCAGTGACATCCGCAGCAGGGCCCGACAGCAGAACTGGTTTACCCCTGCCACATCATAACAGACCCATCCCCTTACCCGCACCTGACCTGACTAGCTGATCAGACCAAATGCGGGAGAATATCCCCTCAGGGCTGCGTCATCACTTATTTATTCACAATTTCTCTCCATTTATTTCTGTCACGCACAACCACTCTTCCTTGCTCAACAGACATCCCTCTCGCATCCAGCGCTCTCTTCACACATGCTTATATAATATTTTTTGGTTAGAATTCCTTCATCAATCATTTCCGAAATTTATGCCCTGCCCTCCCGGGACGCCATATACTGTGCACATGTATAGCCTTGGGGACATCACACAGCCTTGTCTTCCACCAACACTAATCGTGAATTATTTAATTAGATGTCCACAGCATCGGCGCGAGACTATTTGGCGCCCTAGGCAAGACTAGCTGCTTGCCCCCCCCCCCCCCAAAAAAAGCCAACTTCGGTTTGAAGAGCGGATGTGTCATAGATTAAAAATAAAACACTAAACACAGAACTGTTATTTATTTATTTTTTTCCGGTAGACACACAAATCAGCACAGTACACAGGTCCACAGAACGTCATGCTCTAAAATTTCACCTTACGTGATAGGCAGCATTTTATTATACTTCTGTGGGCTTACAGTACTGAAAGGGAAATACGAATATAAAAAAAAAATGAAAATTTAAGTAGCCTACTAACGGGTTTGAACCTAGGCCTATTTACGGTAGTAGAACGAGAAAATTCCACATGCAACCTTAATAATAAATAGCCTAAACATACTCAGTAAAAAACAAATCAGTCGAAATTAAGAAAAAATTGTCACCTGGGGTACGTCAAAACAAAACCTAGATAAAACTTCCTAAGCTCTTGCTAAGCCTACCGTACTTCTCAGATTACCTGTGTAAAGTTTAAACCCACACTATCCTATAGTCTGCACTCACAGTTTTGTCTGTCCGACTGTGACGATCGGTGTACATATTCTTGAGTAATGAAGCTAATCAAAAGATTGTATGTTTATGCCAGACACAGGCAAGATCTGTAAACATTCGACGCCATGCAACACTATGGCCGGTCATGGTTTTTCCAAGTGAGATGAATTATTTTTGTTGTCTGTTTCTTGTCTTGACTGCAAACTGATCTTCTGTCAAGTATGCAATGGACGCTTGATAGTATGAATGTTAACACATAGATAATGTATCAAAATTTAAGGTTAAAAGATATAGTCAAGTACTTACACACCCGTGGGTTGTGGTGTCCAACCTGTATTTGTAAACATGTGCGAGGGACGGGGGGAGGGGGGGGGACAACCCAGAGAACGGCATCAAACGCTCATTGGCTGCGATTACAGCCAATGAAAACTGGTGATCTGGGATATACGTATTCAAGCGGGTAATTTGAACCTAAACCGATGCTTTTTCGGTGATGATGAAAAAGTGCTTTAGAAAACTTGACGAACGAGAATCCAGTCTAATAAATATTACTTTTGATTAACGAAAACTCTCTTCTAAAAGTAAAAATACAAAGTTTAGGGGCGCTTTTTCGGTAGTTCGCACACCCTGATTACCGACTCCCGATGCCCGTCACTATGAAGTATCGATACCTGGCAATTCTTCTAATAATCGGTTCCTATGAAGGATGTAATGAAAATGACATCACCCGAAATACGAAACCTAACCTACATGGCGGAACCTAACCCTGCAGGGCTAATTTTACAAATCATAACTTAACCCTGTGGGGTAAATTTTGGAAATCATAACCCAGCACGCAAGTAATTTATAATCCGAATTGCAAAACCTAACCTACTTGGCGCAACTTAACCATAAGGGATCGTTTTTATTTTTTTTTTATTTTTTTTTTTTAATGTAACAATCATGCTGGGCTAATTTTGTCAATCATAACCTAACCCTGTGGGGCAAATCTGGGAATTTATAACCCAGCATCTAAGTAATTTTTCATTAAATCTTTCTTAGGAACCGGTGGAATTGGTGGTAAAATTCCGACCCTCGCGATGAGCGCCCTCTCGGCCCTCCGAAGCGCCCCTCCCAGGCCTGCGCCCTAGCCGTTCGCCTAGTTTCCCTAAAGGTAGCGCCGGAACCTGGATGTCCACCCACCTCTATGCATACTTCACTACTACCAAGAAAGCTCTTAATGGCACCCAGCGGCTAACAGTCTACGCCATACGTTCGCATAACATTTCATAATACCTCTGTTTACCTTGCCGTATGCTTCTTCCACATTCAAAAATACCATAAATGCCCGCCTTATATTCATTTTCACAAGCCTTCCTCATTATCTGTCTCAGTGCAAATATCTGGATAAAATCTTTTGATATATCTCTTACTTTGTAGGAAAAACAGAGATGCAGAGAAGGGATCCGTTACATTCGACCTTTCGCCAAGCATGTTTCCTCAGTAATAAAACACACTGGTACCAAAAAGTGACTCAAATAGTACTGGCCGAGGTAACAATGAAACGGCCTGGACTATTAAAGTTATTCCTGAGGATGTCTGCTTAGTAAAACGTCAATTAAAATGAGTTCCTTCTCTGTATTTGGCGTTTTTCTTACATTCTGACCTAGCCAATCCCATATATAATATTCTTTTCTTTGTCTCTGAGTATTCTTCAGCACACGTTACTCCAACACCCAGTAGACTTAGATCACGATAATTTTTACACTCATTTCGCTCGCCATTATTCTTGTACATGGGTACAATCACATCCTTTTTCCACTCTAGTGGTAGTTTCACCCCTCAAAACTTTTAAGCAAATGAATATATCTGACAAGCACTCATGGCACTCTCTCCACTAAAACATCTCTTCATTCACCTCATCAGCACTTGCTGCCTTCCCGTTCTTCAGCCGCTTCATAGCATTCTGCACTTCCGTTAGTGTCAAATTCTCTCTCTCTCTCTCTCTCCATCTATCTATCTATCTATCTATCTATCTATCTATCTATCTATATATATATATATATATATATATATATATATATATATATATACATATATATATATATATATATATATATATATATATATATATATATATATATATATATGTATATATATATATATATATATATATATATATGTATATTGAGTCAATGAAAACGCACCAGTAGGTTATCTGTGGTTTACTGCATGTCAAGATCGACATAGCTAAATACAGTTCACGCAGTGAGTCCATCAATATCATCTACATGGTTTGCGACAGAATATAAGGGCAAGAAATACCTTACATAAACAGTCATTAGTGCATTTGTGACTTGAACCTTAGACAGGCAATTCCACCCTACGTGCATCAATCAGTACAGGGTTGGCCACCATTTGCAGCCATGCAAAATGTAATCCTGCGCCTCATACTGGACACCAGTATGTACTTAGTGTGTACTGTGGAAGCTTCTCCCACTCTTCTTGCACTGTTTGAGTCAGTTGTCGTCTGTTTTATGGTTTGGGGTCATGCAATGATAGGCGCATCTTAACACAGTACCACACATGTTCAATTGGGTTTAAATCAGGTGAGAAGGCAGGCCATGGCAATCTGTTGACATTCTCAGCTTGCAGAAATTTGTAACACTAGCAGCATGTGGACGAGTGTTATCTTGTTGCAACGTTGTAACACCTGGATGGTTGCGTAGAAACGGGATCACTTGAGGCCTGAGAACATTGTCGATGTATCCTCGAACATTCAGGTTGCTTTTGATGATCACTTGAGGTGTTTTGTAGTCGGCTGGAATGCCTGCCCATGCCATGATGCCACGTTCACCCCAGCTAGTACCCTGTCTCACACAACAGTTAGCATGACGTTCAGTAAGTCTTCTTCAAACAAGCAGACGTCCGTCAGAGAGATCCGTACAGAAACGACATTCATCTGTAAAGAGAACAGCAATCCACTGTCTTGTTGTCGTGTTAATGTTGGCTACACCACTGTAGTGTGTCCCGACGACGGGCGAGTAAGAGATCCGAACCCCTTGCGTGTCTGCTTGGGTTTAGGCCAAACAATTGCAATCGTCGCCGTACGGTGGACCTGCTAATCCGATGATTATGTCGACCAGGAGTCTCGCGTGCTGTTTATGCTTCCAACCGGAACCTGTCCCTGAGACGCAGCACCCGAAGGTGGTACTGTTGTGGCATGCACTCCTCCAGGACGCCATCGGTTATCAACTGTGCCTGTTTCATCACATCTGCATATATATATATATATATATATATATATATATATATATATATATATATATATATATATATATATATTTATAACAGAACAGAGGAAGGAAAAACAAATGAATTAAAAAATATAATCTATACACCACATTACTGACGTCCTCCATTCATAAAATATCTGTAACAGTTGGACTTGAACAGCTGTAGGTGGAAGTTTGGGGGAAACAACACCAGGGAAGCGAGTTCTTGAGAGATGCAGTTCAGGGAATAAAAGAATTCTGATAGGCAGAAGTTCTGCAATTTGACTGTGTGACATGCCAGTCATGAGCGCTACCAGATGCCCGTGTAGCACGAAGGAAGGCATGGAGAGGTGGCACCATGGGCGCAGCTTCGTCTGAGCATTTGCCATAAAAATATATGTAAAATTATGCAAGGGAGACAACATTCCGTCTTACTTGTAGGAGAGGTAGTATATTTATAATAGCAGGGTTATTAATAATTCCAACACCTTTGTTCTGAATTTTGTCTAGTTGTTTTAGGGCAACCTATCCACATCCACTCCACAAGGATGAGCAATATTGAAGCTGAGAGAGCAAATGACTCTTATAAATTATAGTTAACTGCTCGTCAATGAAGAAGTTACGGACTCTGTACAATAATCCAAGTTTCTTTGAGGCGTTTTAGGAAGTGATCTGACATGAGAGGTCCAGCTGAGGGCATTGTTAAGTGAGATACCGAGATTTTCAATACTTTTGGAAATGGGAATATTAGTAGCATTGAAGGTAATATACGAATCAGGCAAAATCTGTCAATTAGTAAAATGTATATATTTGGTTTTACTAGCATTAAATGAGACAAGGTTGATTTGTACCCACTCACTGATCATGGATAAGTCTTGTTTTATAGAGATGGCTGTACTGAGTTGAGAGTTAAAGATATTAGACTCTGTAAATGGGTGTCTGAGTATGAATGAACTATGAAGTGTTGAGTCAATTGCGTATGAATGGATGGGATTGTGGATGACAGATAAAAGATCATTAATATGAACCAGGAACAGGGTTGGCACCAGAACTGATCCCTGTGGCATGCCGGTGTTAATTGAGTGGAAACTGGAAAATGCATCATCTACTTTAACCCTTATTTTTTAGTGTCCCTGATATATATATATATATATATATATATATATATATATATATATATATATATATATATATATATATATATATATGTATTGCCAGACGCCTCAATCCCGTTTGGGGTGGCCACAAACAAATCGCCTCCAAGTCGCCCTGTCCCCCGCCATTTCACTGCCCTGCTCCCAACTCACACCCCCCTCTCTCATATACCTCTCCACCCCATCCCTCCATCTCATCCTCGGCCTCCCCCTCCCTCTTTCCCCCTCCACCTCACTCACATACACTCTCTTCGTCAGTCTTTCACCCTCCATCCTCTCCACATGGCCAAACCACCTCAGTGTGTATATATATCCAGGGGCAGGATCCCACTGCTACTTGGCGCGTCCCTGGGTGACGGATAGGGGAAGGCCTTGTAGATATACGAGGTACCGTTTTAGACGGCGCGGACCATGGGATTCCCTATAGATATATAGGGCTCCACCAAATATAACGAATAAGGTGGCACAAAAATTACATCTCACCAGAAACTAAGTGGCAGGGAGGTGAGATTATTTGCCACAATCCTCCCAACCAAACATGAGTTCTATTGCAAATGATTTGATGGGCGTTCCTGTTGGATCATCGTCTACTAAAGATCCAACCACACTGCCTCCTGTGCTTACAGGCAGTGTGCCACCAATAGTTAGTAGGCACTGTGTTGGAAAATTAGACTCTTGGATGTTAAACAAACTGAAATCGATGAAGATCTATGCATACAATATAAGAAGCCTCGCAGAAGATTACAAACTTGATAACCTGATGACTGAACTGGAAAACATTAGTTGGGATATTGTAGGTTTGAGTGAGATCCACAGAAAAGAAGAAAAATTAATTCAGCTCGAAGACAGCAAACACCTATTTTACTACAGAGGAAAGGAAAATGAAAGAGTTAGTGGTGTAGGATTTCTAATTAACAGAAATCTTGCAGACAACATTGTTAACCCGCCCTGTCCTGGCCACTTTTCGACCACTGGTACCCCCCAATCCCGGGCATTTTTCGACCTTTTTTTTTTTTTGCTTAAACTTTCGCTTTTGGTGAGAAACATCGAAAATTCATAGAGAAATCGCTCACCTGAGGTTTAAAATACTCATTACAGGTAGGAGAGCCTCCTTACCTTACTGGGTTTTCTATCAGGCTGGCACCAAAGAAAACAAGTTCTATGGGAGGATAACTATTTCATACCACTCATAAACGGTATTTATTTATTTACTGTTACGAATTTATATGTAGTACAAGAGTATATTGGTTTTCAAGCAGTAATATAGGCATTATAAGCATTGTTTCACTCACTAATACCTGACCTTTTTTTTGCCACATTACCTGATCATCATTTCTAACTGTTTCTTCCTCTAATGATATGTAAAGTTTGTCCTCCACATTGTCATTGATTGGGGAATCACTCTGGCCCTGAATTTCGTACCGTGGCATGACATGGCTATACTGGCCAGGTCACTGATAACAGGTGAATTGCTGAGAAAAGGGCCTGCAGGGGGGGGAGGAGGTCATGCTGGGTAAGGCATTGTCTCTGCCTGGCATCTTGTTGAGGAAGGTGTCCCGTGTATACGTACCAAAAATGACTCGCGAAAATTGAAAATTGTGGAAATTATGAACCTTGCAATTGCAGGACGTTGAAGTACGTCCTCGGGATTAGCTGTGACAAAACGTGAGGACGTGGAAGTGCGTCCTCAGGAGGGCGCGGGTTAAATTCAGCAGTGTATCTGACAAAGAAGCATTTGTTGTCATTAGACTATGAAAAAAATGTACCATAAAAGTCATACAAGTATATGTACCAACTTCTCAAAGCCCAGATGAAGAAAAAGAAACATTCTATGATGACATCTCCCAGATTATGGAAGAAGAAAAGACAACATATACTATACTCAAGGGACACTTCAATGCAAAAGTTGGTAAGTCGAAAAATGGAGAAGCATGTATGGGAAAATTTGGAGTGGGAGAAAGGAATGAAAGAGGAGAAATGCTGGTAAATTTTGCTGAAATGTTTAACATGAGAATAATGAACACATTCTTCCACAAAAGAACAGGAAGAAAGTGGACCTGGAGAAGCCCAAATGGAGAAACAAAGAATAAAATCTACTTCATTATAGCAGATAAGAATAACACGATCACAAATGTCACAGTTATCAACAAAATAAATATAGGTAGTGATCACACAATGGTGGGTTGCACAGCCAGATTCAATTTCAGAAATGAAAGAAAGAAGATGATTAAAGATAAAACGATATGCCCAATAATAGTAAACGGAAACAAAGCAGCCTTTCAGCTGGAAATAAGGAATAGATTACAGTCTCTAAGTAATGCAGAATATGACATTGATGAACTGAATGACAGACTAACAAAAGTGCTAAGAGAATCAGCAGAGGTAGTAGGAAAACCTTATACAACCAAAGCCAAGAAGTATTCAGAAAAGACACTCGAACTAATGAAAAAACGAAAGGAAATGAAAGTAAAGACAAAGAAAGACGAAATAGAACGAGCAGAATTAAATAAGCTTATCAAAAAGACAAAGAGAAGAAAAAAGAGAGAGAAACATGGATCAGATCAAAGAAACCATCAAAAATGGAGAAAGTCTGAAACAGGTTCGGAGCAAAATGGCACTAAGAAAGCAAAAAATAACATCATTGAAAGAAAAAAAAAACGGTGAAATCATTAAGTGCAGAGATAAGATGGTGAAGAGAGTTGAAGAATTTTACAAAGAACTATATGCATCAAAGACAGTAGTACCAATAGCTAACTTTTCAGGTGACACAAGTGAAATACCTGAGGTAACACCAGACGAAGTAAATATTTGTTTTCAAAATATGAAAAGAGGGAAGGCTCCAGGAGAAGATGGAATAGTAACAGATTTATTTTTGGATGCCCGAGTAAAAGTACAAAATAGGCTTCCTCACTTATTTACCCACTGCATAAAACAGAAGAAAATTCCCAAAACATGGTGTAATGCAATAGTTATTTTACTTTACAAAAATGGTGACTCAAAAGATCTTAGTAACCATCGATCCATTAGCTTATTATCAGTCATTGACAAACTCTTCACTAAAGTCCTTACGAACAGAATAACAACAATTTTGGAGGAAAACCATCCTCGTGAACAGGCAGGATTCCGAAGCGGGTATTCGACCACTGATCATCTACATACAATGAACCAGCTAATTGAGAAAACTATAGAATATAATAAACCACTGTGCTTAGGTTTTGTTGATTACGAATAGGCTTTCGACTCAGTGTAGCACATAGCAATTATAAATTCACTGCGAGAACAAGGAGTGAATGAGAAAATTGTAAACCTGCTCGAAAACATATATAAAGAGGGAACTGCTACAGTTAAAATAAATAAGGACTCAGAAACAATTAAGATTGAGAAGGGCGTACGTCAGGGAGATACAATTTCACCAAAGTTATTTACAGCATGCCTAGAAAGTATTTTCAGAAAGCTAGACTGGGAAAACAAAAGAGTGAACATTGATGGAGAAAAGCTAAACCATTTAAGATTTGCAGATGACATTGTCCTAATCTCAGAAACGCAGAGACGTTGCAAGAAATGTTAAATGACCTGAACAGAGAAAGTCTGAAAGTAGGACTAAAGATGAACCGAAGTAAAACTAAAGTAATGTTTAATCCACAAACACCAAAGAGCGTTATCAGAATAAGCGATGAAATTCTTGAAGAAGTTGAGGAGTACAACTACTTGGGACAAGTACTAAAATTAACGAAAGATCATGATAGCAAAATAAAAAGACGCATTACCATTGAATGGAAAGCTTTCGGTAAACATAGAGAAATTATGAAAAGTAGCTTGCCGGTTTGTATGAAACGAAAAGTATATAACGAATGCATAATTCCAGCTATGACGTATGGTTGTGAGACCTGGAAACTGACAAAATCAATGGAAAATAAATTAATCCGTTCTCAGAGAGCAATGGAAAGGTCAATGTTGGGAATATCTTTAAGAGACAGGAAAAGATCAACTTGGGTGATAGAGAAGACTAAAGTCAAATATATTGTGGGGGTTATAAAGAAACAGAAATGAAGGTGGGCAGGCCATATAGCAAGAATAAGGGATAACCGATGGAGCAAGAGGCTGACTGACTGGACACCAAGAGAATGTAAGCGTGGCAGAAAAAGGCCAGACAGGAGATGGAGAGATGAGACAGAGAAATTTGCAGGGAAAACGTGGCAAAGATTGGCTCAGTCAAGGAATTCGTGGAGAAGGTTGGGGGAGGCCTTTGTTCAGCAGTGGACTAGTTATGACTGATGATGATGATGATGATGATTTTATATATATATATATATATATATATATATATATATATATATATATATATATATATATATATGTATGAATGTGTGTGTGTGTGTATGTGTGTGTATGTGTGTGTCTATAAACAGGAATGCAAATCGGGCTGCTACAACACAAAGGCCTTTCATGTTTTTTTCCACTCTCACTTACTAAATTTTAGTCTGTTGCATCCAGTCCAAGCAAGTATCAGCATATCATATCGCTGTCTTATTCTCTCTTTGCCTTATTCTCTCAAACCACCTCTGGGATACCACTCCTTTACCGTAGTTGTTTTCCATTGACCGTTTCACGAAGGACGTGACCTGCCCACTTCCATTTTTGCTTCTTTCTTGTAGTAATTAAATTTTCTTCTCTCGTCTCTTATCATATCAAGGAAGCTCTCATTTTATCCCTGTATGTAAACTTACCATAATCCTTTACAATCCTGGCTTAAAACTCTAAACTGATATTTCAAGGATTTTATTTAATGTTACCCAGTAAGACAGGAAATCAATTAATACGCTTTGTGGCAACCTTATAGCCAACCTATACGTGTTCCATACGTGTCAACAAGTGGGCTGGCAGAGGGTTAGAGCCCATCCCCGGAAAAGAACTAACTAAAAAGACAAACATAATGCATTGGACCAGGACTGACCAACAGGTGACGACCAGGGAAAGTGCAAAGGACGTGGTGCAGAATTCAACGTCGAATATGACGGGAGAGAGAGAGAGAGAGAGAGAGAGAGAGAGAGAGAGAGAGAGAGATGTCTAAGTGCTTGAGGATGCAAAAGTGGACATATGTAGATTGACTGAGACCAAATGGTCTTGTGAGACTGTGAAAGACTGGGAGTATGGATTGGGCATATGTGCGGGAGTATGTGAAAATGATGGGGCAAAAGAGGGTGTACAGTATGTATTGTTGTATGCAAAAGATGGAGGGAGAATATAAGAGAGTATGAATCAGTTGGTTCAAAGATTTTTTTTTTTGTGTCCGACTCTGGGCATAGGCTTCACAGCCTGCTCCCAAGGCCCAGTAGTCCTCCTACATACCAAACATCTCTAAATGTCGCTACTTCGGCGCTAACACCCACCGTCCATATTGGATACATGCTAGGGCTGTCTCATACAGGACTGGTGTACTGGTATTAGCAGGGGTATATTTACAACATGTTATGTGGGTAAGATTAAAAATAGGATTACAATTGTGGGTGATTATGTGTGCATATGCGTCAATGGAAGACCTTGTGAGCAGAGTGAAATATGAGTTCTGGGGGAATGTGGAAGCATGCAGGTGGGGGAAAGAAAGGTGGAAGGTGTGTGCAAGATACTGCATTCTCAGAAGAAATCTGTGCAGCATATGACGTACTGTGTGGGGTGAAGAGATGAAAAAAGTGGGTGTAAGGAACAGCATGGTGGAATGAAGGGTGAGACAAGCTGTGGCACAAAAGAATGCATATAGCGAGTGGATGGGATGCAGAGGCATGGATGAAGAATAGAGAGTTATATGTAGAAAAGATGAAATAGGTGAAAAAAATTAGTAAGAAGAGTGGATGAGGAATCTGGAAGGAATCTGAGTTCAGTGTGGAAGGAATGTAAGAATCTGGAAGGAGGTAAAGAGAGTTAGGATGATAAAGAAGGTGGTAGGAAAGTGAAAGAAAAAAATGGTAGATTGATAGTGGAGAAGGGAGAAAAAGTGAACAGATGGAGGGAAAACTTTTAGAAACTGTTAAACGTAGAGAATGTAAGTAGTGCGAGTACAAATGGCTGGGGAATCACCAGGATGAGGAGACAGATGAGAAGGGAGGAAGAGTTCAGCAGGATGAAAGTTGTTGAGACATTTAAGAAAGTCAAAATGTGAAAAGCCCCAGGAATTGATGGAGTGCGTGGTTAAATGCTGAAGCACGGGGGAGAAATAGTAGTCGAGTGGATATGGAAGATATGCATATTGGCCTGGAAGGTAGAGTCCAGAAGGATTGGAAGTCAGGTATATTTCTTCCCTTGTAAAAAGGAAAAGGGGAAAATGAAGTGTGTGGTAATCATGGGGTTATTTGTCCTCTTAGTGTAATAAGACAAGTATATGGTAGGATACCCATTTAGGGAAATAACAGAGGATTTAGCTGAAGAAGAACAGGGAGGTTTAAGGAAGGGAAGAGGTTGTATCGATCAGATAATCATCCTGAGGTCTTTCATGGAAAAGTTTCTAGAAACGGGAAAGAATTTGAATGTAGCTTTCATGGATTAGGAGAAGCGTATGACAGAGTGGTAGACAAGGAATATGGAAAAATATTAAGAATATATGGAGTAAATGGGAAGCTATTGAATGCTGTGAAGAGTATGTGTGAAGGCATTAGGGCTGCAGTGAATGTAAATAGTGAACTTAGTGAATTTTTTTCGCTAAGTGTTGCATTGAAACAGGGATGTGTCATCTCTCCATTGTCGTTCATTCTATATATGGATGGAGTTATAAAAATAATATAAGGTAGGGCAGTGGATGTTGGAGCAGCAATGTTTGGAAATTTCCTGTTTTATTGTTTGCATATGATACTGTATTGTTAAGTGGGGACGAAGGAGAACAGCAAGATTTGATGAATGAGCTTGGGAGAGTGATTAAGAAATGGAATCTAATGGTAAATGTAGGAAAGAGTAAAGTTATTGGTCTTCGGGAGAAATGAATTCACTGAATGCACACTGAGGTTGGTCGGAATGGAAATGGAAAATGTGAGTGCATTTAAGTACTTGAGTTGTGTAATGAGTAAGGATTGATGTTTAGAGGAGGAAGTCCTTGAGAGGGTGCAACAAGAAAGAAACGTTGCTTGTTCATTGAAAGCAGTTATAAGTGACAAGGAAGTGAGCATGGAAGTTAAAGAGACGCTGCATAATGACATATGTGATACCAACTCTAACGTATGGAAGCAAAACTTGGACCATGTTGGAAGGACACAAGAGTGAAAGCAATGCAATTAAGTTATCTGAGAGGAGCATGTGGAGGTACATGGAGAGGCAGACTGACAAAATAACGTTGTGGTGTGGATGTGGATGTAAATGAAAGCGTTAGGAAAAGTACACTGAGGTGGTTTGGCCACATGGAGGGGATGGTGAGAGAGAGACTAACGAGGAGAACGTAAGCGAGTGACGTGGAGGGGGGAGACGGAAGGGGAGACCGAGGATGAGATGAAGGGATGGAGTGGAGAGTTACTGGAGAGAGGGGGCTGTGAGTTGTTTGGAGGGCTGCAAAATGCCAGGGATCAGGGCGACATGGAGACGATTTATTTGTGACCACGCCTTACTGGATTGATGCGTCTGGTTATAGAAAGAATGGTAGACTTATCCATCATTTTCTTATCACCCCTTCTTCGAGGAGGTCTGATTCTGCAGTGAACCTCAAAAGGATTGATTCTGGTGCATGCAATGAACGATTGTGGTACAACCTCCTGTGTGTTCTTTGATAGGTATACTCCAATATTAGTGATAACTGGATTAAGTATTAATGGCTATATAATGACTCTGACAAAAAGAGATAAAATGCATTCTGCATGTTCACATCTAAAATGGACAGGAGTAGGGAACTGAAATTTCATCTTGCATTGTCGTATTATCATATCGGCTACTGTTTGCATTGAGTCCATACTACATAAATGGGTCATGAAATGGGAATTGAGAAAATAACTTTTCTTCTATTTCACATCTCCCTAAAAGTATGAAATTTTCCTTTAAGTCCATATGAACTGTACTGGCACAAAATGGGTGGGGGCTGGATTATGAAAATCTATTTTTCATTAAAAAAAATTAATGTTCAAAGGTTTGGCCAACCAGATGGAAGAAGGTTTTAGAACACAAAACATCTGACTTTGCAGGCCGATAAAGCCTAGTAACAGCATAATATATATATGAGACAATAGAGGCAGACCCACCTGGCTGTCTTGCCCGATGAGGGTGCCTCGATGTATCTGGTATATCTTGGACAGAATGCCGGTCTCCAGCAAGCGGATGAGGTGGCGGGATATAATGGGGCTGTAGGGCGTGTGACGCGGCATGAACCAAGACATATGGGTGTTGTAAAGCTGTAGAAATAATAAGTTTACCATATTAAGTCAACTTAGTGTTTCTGAAGTGACTGTGGCAATCGAGACAAGTCCTCTCTGAGAGAGAAATGGTACAACGCTTTAAAATGACACTCATGATGCTGTATGTTTTAATAATGAATATCTGTGGGATATTCTGTCCAAACACCCAGTGGTAAAATTTTCTAATGGAGTAAAAATGGAAAACATGATTAGTACGTATCTGAGCAATTGGCGAGTTAAGGGGATATGCGTCTTGGAACTAAAATGAATTACAGAATAAAGCTTGGCTCCGCAACAGCTTCGTCATATGGTGTTTAAAGAAAGTTAACACATGCCTGCTAGAATAAAATCAGTCTCCTAGAATACAGAACATGAAGAAAGCAAAAAATCTTTCCAAGAATACATAACATAGAAATGCATATATATATATATATATATATATATATATATATATATATATATATATATATATATATATATATATATATATATATATATATATATATATATATATATATATATATATATATATATATATATATATATATATATATATATATATATATATATATATATATGTGTGTGTGTGTGTGTGTAGCATCAATTAACTGTAAAACAAGGAGAATGTAGGCTATGTCTCTTCAAGAATATTACACAAGTCACCCGGGCAGCCAGAGGTTCCTCCACGCAGGGAAGGCAGCTAGTAAGCACCATTTACAAAGAAACCTCTTACATAGGTCCCCTAGACTTGGACATTCGACCAGCAAGTCTTGGGAAAGCAAGTTGAGAAGATATGGTATAAGGAATGCTGAATACAACTGGCTATACGGTTATCTTTCCAAGTTTAGAGAATGTGACATTTAAAGACTGTAAATCAAATTTTCATGTCATAAGCGCAGGGTCAATTTTGGGTCCTCTTCTCCGTATACTTTACATGAATGATGTTTTCAGTGCTGTTACTAGAGGACAAGTGCTATTATAGAGTATACTGATTTCACTGCTTTTTATTTTTCTGGTTTTGATTATAATAATATCAAAACCGTGGTAAGTTATGAATTATTTAGACACAGTACACGGTTTATTTCAAATATATTAATTGTAAATGATAAAACGAGATGTTTGCTTTTTAAGCGAAAACTTTTAATTGTGATTGGCAACAGGTGATAATAAATAATTTCAAAATTAAGCGAGTATATGACTTTAAATTTTTATGACTGATAATTGATGGCAAACTAGTTTGGAAATCGCATGTAAATTGCTTAAGAAGCAAATTGTCTCGCCTTATCGGGTTATGTTGCATGGTAAGCTTACTCAACATACACTATGTCACCTATATTTTTGCCTTGTTTTTCCTTACCTACTGTATGGAAATATTTGCTTAGAGAACTGTTCATCACCCTGTTGAATTGATGCAAAAGAATCTTGTATGAATCATGACTTTTAACAATAAATTTTCATATGCCCAATCTATGTTTAGAGAACTAAAAATTCTTTATTTTAATGGCACAGGTAACTCTTGTTTGGCTTTACTTGTTTATTAGATTAGGAGTGGCTTAATATTTTCTGAAATTTCATTTCAAACAAGAGTAAACAATCTCTGTCTATTAACCCCTTAACTGCGGGGATGTCAGAAGCGGTCCCTGCACGTCCCGCGGCGATAATCGCGCTCTGACTGACTTTTAAAAATAATTTGCCAAAAATCGGTTATTAGTCCTAGAATATTGTAGTCACATATGTTTATGGCACATTCCTTCAGCTTTCTCCTGGGATGTTTGGTGAGCCTTCATCGTCTACCGTAAGACTTGTGGAGACTTCTGAAGTTGGGTAACGAAGTCTCCACTTTACACTTCCTGACACCCCGTAATATGATTACCACAGGCTGATATTATCACTAGAAACACTATTCTATGAATCTGAAGTAGTTTGGAATCCATACTCCAAAAAAAAAAAACACCGTTAAAGCAATGTAAATTTCGACCTCATACCAGCTTCCCACCTGCGCTCATTCCCTGCTGGTATTCTGTCATTTATTATTCATAAACACACTCACACTTTATATTCCTAGTACTTTATTATACTTATATATATGTACAATATTTATCCATAAGTTTCCTTCAGTAATAGTAGTTTATTTTCACTCCAGGCATTCACTTTCTCGCTCAGTAAACTATGTAGAAAGCGAAGCTTTCACTTTCACTGTCATTACTCCAAGTATTTGTACTCATATTCTTATATTACTAATTATTTACATTTCTATGTACATTTTTTATTGTATTTACATTATTTACATTTCTGTTTTATTTACACTATGTTATGCACTGTCGCTTGCAGTAACTTATAAAACTATTTTCCACTGTTCAATCATATTTACATCCATTGCTTTCACTTGCTATTTACACATTATTTACATTTCCACTTGCACTGTTATAGAAATGCTTCAGGCTGTGGTAATCAAAAAAGCAAGTTACACAGAGGGGAACCTGGCACTTAGTGCACTGCCAAGAGGTGCATTTGTGCTCAGGTGTACGTCTGGTGGTATGTGCGCACACCTGGCACCTGCAGATCGCAGCATTCCTCTTCGTTGTGGCAGGTATTTGCACCAGTCTGTGCCGATCCATGTATGCCCTCTTCTTAAGTCTGTCAGGAAGTCTAACAGAATGGTGCCTTGGAGTTGTTGCTGTCACCCTACCATACCTCTCAAGCAGCTGCTGAACACAAGTCCTGGCGAACAACCTCAGGGAGAAGGACTTAGGTGGCTTTACCTTCGTCTTGTACAGGATGAAGGCGTTCAGTATCGTCATGTCAGTGAGATGCAGAAAATCTTTCCCGTACCACCTAGTATTCTTCCAGAGGCAGTCGATCTCCCCAATCATCATGTCGGACTTGTCCACCAGCCGCATGTTGATATTGTAATCAATGACAGCATCAGGTTTCATAACAGGTTCGCCTGTCCTACAGTCGACCTTCCCACTGTCTTTTAGTTCCCCCTTGTGTACAGTGGTGAGCATGTGCACGACTCTCTTGTCATGCCACCATATTGCCAGCATCTTCTCAGACTTGCGTAGGTGCACGTCTCCTCTGCAAATTTCCTGCCTCGGGGATTTTGGGGAAGTGGGCACGATTACTCTTGACAGTGCCGCAGGAGCTGATGCTGTGCTCTGAAAGGTATTTAGCAAGTTTTGGTGCTGTATAATAGTTGTCAGTATACAGCTCATGATTCCCACCAAAATACCTTTCAAGCAGCACTTTCACTACACAGCCTGAGAAGCCAAGAGGGTGTGTTTTGTCCAGATCAACAGTGATGGCTGAATAGATGACGAAATCAAGGCTGTACCCCTCCTTACAGTCGCACAGTACAAAGAACTTGATTCCAAACCGATGATGTTTGCTTGGAATGTACTGTACGAGCCTCAGACGTCCTCTGAACAGAACCAAGGATACATCTATGACAACCTTCTGAAATGGGTGGAAGAATGACTTAAATTTATCCTTCATTCTGTTCAGAATCTCCCGAATCTTCCAGAGTGGGTCAGTCTGGAATGGAACATAGTTGCTGGTGAAGTGCAGGTTTCCCATGATGTTACGGAAGCAATATCTGGCCATGTACTTATTGAAGGTGGGTGAGGGTAGTAAAAGGTCCATGGACCAGTAATCTTCCAACTCATGCTTCCTTGAATGGAGCATGAGAAGCATGAGGGCCAAGAACACATACAGTTCCTGCACTCCCAGCACCGTCCACTGTTGCATTTTCACTGCAGCTGCACCACTTGCAGCACGTTGTGACTAGCACCTGTTGGTCTCATCACGTATTTGCTGCATGACTTCGTCATCAAGGAAGGCCAAAAGGAAGTCCACACACTCAGCATCCTCGTCAAGAGTGAAGGCAGGCTGTATCCCAGAGGAACTCTCGTCGAAGTGGAGTTGTTTTGGGATAAAATCGGAACTTTCCCTCCACATGAAGGCGTCCAGGGTTCCCTCTCGTGGCGGTGTTGGCTGGATGAGGGTGGCTGTGAGGCAGACCAGACCGTTTCAAAGTCACTCTGACTGACCCTAGGTTGCCGTGTACCACTAGCAGCGCTTACTCTAGAAGCCAGTCTACTTTTACAACAAGTAAGGGATTTACCTCGTCCCCTACGCCCTGCCTTCACTGTAGGTGCTGGTGGAGACTCCGATGATGAAGATTCAGGAGAAATTTTGGCTGAAGAGGTGGAAGATATTAGTGAAGTGGGGCTGGGAGAGCGGTGAGGTGATTCACCTTGGGACTCATGGCGGGCTGAGTCACATGGGGCCATTGTTCCGGGGCTAACCCACCTCCTCTTCACTCCCTTCCCAAATTCCTTCCCTTGCTACACTAAGGGCTCCTTTCCTTTGGAGCCAGGTTGAACTTGGGACACTGAAGCACTCGTACTGGCAGTTTCTGTCCATTTCCTCCCCAGGCTCATCACACGATTCACCCAAAAGATCAAAGTCACTCTCCATCATTATCGTCGATAAATCAGCCAGTTCACGTTCCACAGCAGAATCAATTAGTCCTTTACCTCTTCCCACACGAGGTTTAGTAGGGGTAGAGGTCACAGGGCCCTTTGCAGTGGGCACAGAAGTGGCGGAAATGGAGGGACACGAATCTGACATGGTTTCACCTCGAAAGACGACACTAAACTGAATGATGTGGTGTATATGGGCAGGCAAGGGTTGACAATGTCAGTGTGGTGACAGCTGCTAATTTATATGCTCTTAAATGATTGGCAGGAAATCTAGATAATACATAATAAATTAGGTAGTTCCAGGTGAATGTAAATATCACTTAGGCTTCTCCCTTCCTTTCTTATACATATTTTTATTACGAGAATAGGTATACGGCATATTTCAACGGGAAATAAGCAGGGAAAATTAACGAACGAGTGCATGTGGGGTGTTGCCAGGTGACAATTAGCCAATTCCAGGTGTATGACACTATGAATCACCTTTTTTCTTTTTTATATATATTATTTTGTATAAGAATTGGGCATAGGGCTCATTTCAATGAAGGAAATCAGTGGAATAATCCGGGCAAGATTTGCATAGCACGGCACTGCTGGGCAGGCGAGAGGAGAGGGTAATGGAGGGGAGGTAGGGAGGGAAGTCAAGAACGGGGAAAAATGGCTAAATTGTCAACAACGGATGGGAGTACAGATGACATTAGCAGCGCTGACTATAGCTGGACACTGGCAGTACTGATACATGATACAAGTCACAACTTGAAAGCCCAGGCGAATTCAAAATAACACAGAATCACAAAAATGATGCCTGGCGGTATGATCCATTGTGAGCGAGCGTCACGAAAGTGACAACCCGCGGTTAAGGGGTTAAGAAACCAAAGTATGCTACAAATACCCCGAGCAACTTCGAGACAAGCACAGCTTTTATTTCATTATAAAAATTGCTGAGTTTACTGCCAACTGAACTGAAAGAAGATTCTTGCGTATACAGTTTTAAGAAAAATGTAAATCAATTTCCTACAACAGTATCAATAGAATGTCATCAAACCTATTTTTTTCTTTTTTTCCTTTTGCACTTTTTACTCATTATAAACATTTTATGTCAATGTTGTAAATGGATATATGTTAGTGTATTTATAACTTACTTTCTTTTATAACTAACATCAACTGACATTGATTATATAATGTGGAGTCTCCTTGATAACTCAAGTCAGCGGACTTGGCTTTGTTTTCTTATTATCGATGAGTTGGTAAATCGTTTATTTTGTGCTAAATAAAACTCTGAATTTCAATTTGAAAGACTGAAGTCTGGTTCCAGTCAGGGTACAGGAAATTATATAGCCATCATTACCATAAACAAAAGGTAAGTTTTACCTCTGTGTGTTTTACAGCTTAAACGAGCTCTGCTCGGTCCCGCAAGTACAACAACCCTTAAACGCGGCCGTGTACGGCCGATCCCCCCCGTGTGGCGGGGTTGTAGCGGGGTCTGAGTACCTGTGGGAAAATATTTGCCAAAAATCAGAGATTAACCCTAGAACATTAAAATTTTTATGGTGTATAGTACTTACATTCAGCTTTCTCCTGAGACAGGTGTTGAGCCTTTGTGGACTACCAAAGGACTTGTGAAGACTTGCAAAGTTGGGTAACAAAGTCTTCACTTTCACACCTCCAGCAACCCGGTTTCCCCTCTACCACAGCCTCAATCTGTCACAGTACACTTTATACAACAACGTACAGGTAGTTTGGAATCCGTATTTGTACAACAAGCACTGAAAATAAGGCTAAAATCAACGGAACGTACAACCGACATGCACTGTGGCAGCGGTCTTCCTGTCACTCAACAAACATTTCCATTTTCACAGCTAAAAACATGTATACTACATTATTTTCAATCATATTACTTCCCAAAAGGTCACCACGGCGCGCTTTTTAGTCTGCCTTACGCCCGCCACTTTATTCTCGTTCCTGTCGGCCGCTTGCACTGACTGGGAAGAGCTAGAACTCGCCATAATGTCACTTTGAAAGCCTGCAGTAAACTGACGTTAAACAGGGGCAAACCGTGAGAAAAAAAGCTAGTGTTACAACTGGGGAAACAAGCATTTCCTAGTAGCATAAACTGCTTGTGAGAGGAGAGTGCAGATTTACAGTTCTGAGCGCTCAGAGCGCTGCCATGTATCACAGCCAGGCTGGCCGGGCCGTGGTGGGGGGGGACGGGGGGAAAACGCGATATTTGGCAACAACTGAGGTCAGTAGTACAAAGGTAAAGTATGCTAGTTGTAGCTAGAGGGTGGTGGTACTGATAGACAATACCAACTGGAGCCTGCTTGCCCACGGTTATTCAAAATTTACTAGAATCGCAAACGCGATGATCCGCCGTTATGTTCTTTTGGCCGAGCGTCGCAAATGAGACGATCCGCGTTTAAGGGGTTAAGTATAATTGAACTAAATTGTTTAGTACTGTTATTTATGGCACTTATTGTAAAACATAGCTATAACTGTCTATCTGTCTGTCTGTTTATCTATATATCCATCTATTTATCTGTATAATATATATATATATATATATATATATAAATATATATATATATCCCATTGGATCCAAGAGCAGCAGGGCGAGCCATGCACTGGGAGGGTACTAAGCGTACCACCCTCCGCCTATTGGCTCCTAGTCGCAAAGCTCATAGGTCCCTACCAAGGGGTTCCCTACTTTACAAAGATTTGAAAATTCCCATTTCTGTCCAGTACTGGGGACACTGGGCTCCAGTGGGTTAAACATCCATCCATCATCCAATCCTACATTGCCCCTTGAGGAGTGTAGGAGCCCAGGGCTAGGCAAGTTGGTCCTGACGTTTAACCCGTCCCATCCTGGAGATGTGAATTCACGTCCTCACATGATGTGCACTCATATCCCGGAGACATAAATTAACGCGGCAACATTGCAAGGTCCCTAATTTGCACAATTTTCAATTTTCGCGAGTAATTTTTGGCACGTATAAACGGGACACCTTCCTCTACAAGATGCCAGGCAGGGACAATGCCTTACCCAGCATGACCTCCTCCCCCCCCTGCATGACATTTTCTCAGCAATTCACCTGTTATCAGTGACCTGGCCAGTAAAGCCATGTCATGCCACAGTACGAAATTCAGGGCCAGAGTGATTCCACAGTCGATGACAATGTGGAGGACAAACATTAGAGGAAGAAACAGTCAGAAATGATGATCAGGTAATGTGGGAAAAAAAAGGTCAGGAATGGTGATGAGTGAGTGAAACAATGCTTATAATGCCTATATTACCATTTGAAAACCAATATACTCTCGTACTACATATAAATTCGTACCAAATAAATAAATAAATACTGTTTATGAGTGGTGTGGAATAGTTATCCTCCCATAGAACTTGTTTTCTTTGCAGCCAGCCTGATAGGAAACCCTGTAAGGTAAGGAGGTACTCCTACCTGTATCGAGTATTTTAAACCTCAGGTGAGTGATTTCTCTATGAATTTTCGATGTTTCTCACCAAAAGCGGATGTTTGAGCCAAAAAAAAAAAAAGGTCCAAAAATGTCGGGACTGGGGCGTACCACTGCTCAGAAAAAGTCGGGATGGGGCGGGTTAAGACAATAGTGACCAGCCTTACTCTTCCCTGAGTGGCATTACGTGAGCAATAAACCCCAACCACCCCTTGGATATAAACCTTCATCGGCCCAATCCGATTGGAGTGAAATAATTACCAACTAAAACCCCCAGGCGCCTAAATTTGGTTATATGGTTACCACCTAGCATAGTAAATGGTTTCCTGGTGTACAGGAAATCATTTGGCTTGCCACTCAGTGTAGAGTCACCCACAGGCAGAAGGAAGAGGAAGGAATAGAGGAAAAAAAGACAGAATAGGGAGTGTAAAGTCATCCATAGGCAGAAGACCGAGAAAAGAATTAAAGAAAGGAGTGGATGGAAGGAAAGAAGGATGGAGGAGAGGAAATGGCAGACACCCAAGAGCAGCACTACATCGAGTGGGTGGATGGTGAGCGCCCTCACCTGCAATAAAGGGCATAAGATACCAACCTGAAGATGATTTCCGATGTCGCTCTAAGACATTATGCACTGCATAACCTGCCGCATGCCGGACACTTTTAGTCCTATGTTTCACCCCCATGCTGGCCAATTTTTGATTTTTGGGGGCTAAAATAATAAATTTTGATGTGAAAAAAACGAATATCACCATGAAAGAACTCACCGGAGGTCAGAAGTGCATATTCTGTAGTCCCTCCGCCTGCCCGCAGGTGTGTGCAAGCGGGGAATCCCTAGCAGAGGTGAGAGAAAAACCCTTTTTCTATGCAAGGCAAACTCAGGTATTCTCGCCAACGTGAGAGGGAAGGTATAGGAATGTTCTGTACACTTTTCTGTCCACTTCACACTCACAAATCTTTTTTTATTAGTTTTTCATAAAGAAAGCATCTTTTTTTCGCAATAAATCACTTACTGCAACAACACTATACATATCACTGTGAATGCATTGTCTTACAGTTACGAGAAAATATGCACAACTTGACTTCACAATGTACAGCCCTTTCACTTACAATAAATTATTTACAACATGCCTTCAGTATACACAGACATTACAAGAGTATTTTTGAGCATTTTACTGTGAATACATCGTCTAACATTTACGAGAACATACGTAAAACTTTACTCCACTACGTTCAGTCCTTACACTTACAAGAAAATATTTACAACATGCCTTCACTGTATGCAGTACTTATAACACTTTGAGCATCTTTTTCCATACTTACAACGCTTTTTGAGCGTCATATTGTCGCTCGTGATCATAGGCGCATTTGTCTTCTTAGTATAATAGGAAAAGTGTATGGTAGGATACTTAAAGACAGAGTTAGAGAAAGAACAGAGAAATTAGTTGGAGAAGAACAGGGAGGCTTTAGGAAGGGAAGAGGTTTTGTAGATCAGATATTCATTCTTAGATCTTTAGTGGAAAAGTTTCTAGAGGAGCGAAAGAAGTTGTATGCGGCTTTCATGGATTTGGAGAAAGAATATGACAGGGTGTATAGACAAGGATAGTGGAAAGTGTTAAGAATATATGGCGTAGATGGGCAGTTGTTGAATGCTGTGAAGAGTATGTACGATGGCGTGAAGGCTGCAGTGCGTGTGAATGGTGAACTAAGTGAATTTTTCTCTTTGAAAGTTGGGTTGAAAAAGGGATGTGTCATGTCTCCATAGTTGTTCAATCTGTACATGGATGAGGTAATAAAAGAGGTACAAGGTAGAAGAGTAGTGGATGTTGGAGTGGCCCTGGTGAGAGAGGATAGTGTTTGGAAACTCCCTGTACTGTTGTTTGCAGATGATACTGTGTTGTTGAGTGAAGACGAAGGGGAGCTGCAAGGCTTGGTGGATGAGTTTGGGAGAGTGTAAGAAACGGAATCTAAAGGTGAATGTAGGGAAGAGTAAAGTGATGGTCTTTGAGAGAGGTGAAGTCAGTGAATGTACAGTGAGGTTGGATGGTGAGGAATTGGAAAATGTGAGTACGTTTAGGTACTTGGGTAGTGTGATGAGTAAGGATGGAGGTTTGGAGGGTGAAGTGCTTGAAAGGGTACAGCCGGGAAGAAAGGTTGCTGGTTCTTTGAAAGCAGTGATAAGAAACAAGGAAGTGAGCATGGAAGTGAAAAAGTTACTACATGACAGTATTGTGATACCAACTCTAACGTACGGAAGTGAAGCTTGGACGTTGTTGGAAGGACACAAGTCAAGAGTGAGAGCAGTGGAAATGAGTTATTTAAGAGGAGCCTGTGGAGTCATGTGGAGAGACAGGATGACAAATGAGGATATAAAGGAGCGTTGTGGTGTGGATGTGGATGTGAGAGGAAGCGTTATGAGAAACACACTGAGGTGGTTTGGCCATGTGGAGAGGATGGAGGGTGAAAGACTGACGAAGAGAGTGTATGTGAGTGAGGTGGAAAGGGGAAGAGGAAGGGGGAGGCCGAGGATGAGATGGAGGGATGGGGTGGAGAGGTATATGAGAGAGGAGGGTGTGAGTTGGGAGCGGGGCAGTGAAATGGCGGGGGACAGGGCGACTTGGAGGCGATTTGTTTGTGGCCACCCCAAACGGGATTGAGGCGTTTGGCAATAGATAGATAGATAGATAGATAGATAGATTACCACACTGTTGTTACTCAATAGTTAGCGAGGGTGTGGTATTCCTCAAAGCATGGAAATATACATAGCCCTACAGCACACTCTAAACACATATACCTTGAGTCATTCTGCTGAGTACTTGGCCTGACAGTGCTGTTTGCACAAACGTGACACCTCCGCTGGGGATTTTGATGCATTGCACTTGAAGGGACGATCCTGGGGAAGTGTCTAGCGGTGAGGCAGATAGGTGTGGCAGCTGCGTGGCGGTGGTGAGCGGCACTTCCATCTTCCCATATTCCCCCACTATCTCCCTCACCAGGCATGAATATAGCCCTTGAAGGTCTCCTGGATGCCAGTGGTAAGTGTGTGGAGATAGTGAGCATTGAGGACGGTGATATCGAGGAGGTGGAAGAATAATTTCTTATACTGCTTCATTGTGGGCCTGAAACAGTCCACGCTGGAAATCATGGCATCCAAATGATCCACCTGTCGCATATACACATTGTAGGCTAAGATAGGTTCTGGTTTCCAGATATGGCAACGCCCTTCTGCCCTGTAATCTATACTGTCTGTGCAGTGTACAAGGGGCCGATGAACAGACAAGAGGAGAAAGACTTCGCGGTTGTGGTGCCATGCTGTGGCGAGGATACTATTAGCCTTGTAAAAAACAACCTCGTTTCTCTGAAGCTTCCTCCCCACCATCACCATGTGCTGACGGTTCTTCTTTATGGTGCCGCACAGACCAGTTTCCTGCAGATGAAGGTACCTGGCGAGAAGGGGGCTTGTGTACCAATTATCCAACTAGAGGACGTGCCCATGATGAAGGTATTCCTCGATCATCGTCTTTACCACAACCCCTGAAAGTCCCAAGCGTCTATCTTCTGTGATATCTGTCTGAACACCTGTGTACAGGACTATGTCATGCACATGCCCAGTCTTACAGTTGCACATCACGAAGATTATGAGGCCAAACGGGTCTTTTGCTGGGGATATACTGACGGAGAGTGATATTAACTCTCCATAGCATGAGACGCATGTCTATGATGAGGTCTCGGTATGGAGAGAAGAAGGTACTGAATTTCTCTCAAAGGTGATCAAAAACTAGGCGTATCCTCCTCATCCTGTCCATGTTGTTAGCGTTAGCTGGGTCAAGGGTGTCAAAAAAATGTAGGCGGCTCAGGATGTACTGAAATCTATTCCTCCCCATCACCTTGCCAAAAAATGGTGTCACCATTACTGGATCAACAGTCCAATAGGAAGGAAGCTGATTTTTATTCAATATCCCCAACAAAAGCACAAGTGCTAGGAACACATACAATTCATTCTTAGTCACGTCAGGCTCGAACAATTGGCTGCGTGATGTCTATGTCGTTCCCCCACACTCAAATGCTGCAAAGGCGTTTGTTTGTGCAACAATTATCAACACAGACTCAACAGGGAAGTAGTTCCTTAAAAAGTCCAGCCTACTTCAACTATGGTTTAGCTCAGGAACAGTACACCCGACCTGATTCTCATGGGTGAATGGATGAATGTGGGGGACAAAGTCACTCCCATCCTCCCACTCCCACGTCGTTTCCTCCTCCTCCTCATCATCATCACCTCTGTCGTCCTCGGGCCATGGGGAAGCGTGGGGAAGTGTGGGGAATGGGGAAAGAGTTTCATGTGAGGTGCTGGGTGTGGGGAAGGCAAGAGGACTTTGTCCTGAGGTGCTGGGCTGAGCTGGGTCACGTGGGGGCAAGGGAGAGTGTGGGCAAGATGACTCACTCTCCCCCAACAATGGAATATTCCCAAATCGGGTCATCTTCCTCCTCACAATTTCCTCCCCATGTAGGGAAATCCTAGGCTTCCCCAACGACCCCTGAACTGCTGGACTACCTTCCCCCTCCCTTTCCTCCTCATCGTCATGACATGCAAGACAACGACATGCAGGTGGCCTCCTTCCACGTGTTGCCCTAATGTAGTCCACATACCTTGATTTTCATGGTCAGAGAATTTCCTCATCACTTCTACTTTCCTTCTCAGGCTGGACATAGTCATCATCCTGCTTGTCGTCATCCTCCACATCGCTTTCCCCAATGTAAGGGACCCTCAGGAGCTCATGAATCTCCTCGTCAAAGAGACCGAGGGGAGACATCACTGTACTGTCTGACTGACACAAGCAGAGTGAGGCTGGGCGAGCATGAGGCAGGAGTGCGATGGTGTATGGGCCTGGCTGCCTGAGGGCAAATAGAGGAAGGGTTGCCCTACAAGCACACCAATTTTTGTGTGCGTAGCTTGAAAAATGCAGTCACAATGAATTTTTGAAAATTAAGCCGTTTTAAAACGGCACTGGCACTGGCCACAGTATCACGTCAGACCGTTTTAAAATGACACTGGCACGCGGCAGGATAATGACAGTGGTAGTGACAGGAGATGCCACTGCCTTCAACCTCCTATCATCTGCAGTGTGTGTGTGTGTGTGTGTGTGTGTGTGTGTGTTTGTGAGACAGTTTACAGCACAGCTGAAGTTGTTTATAGGCCTTTATCAGCTATAAATAGTTGATGAATCCGGGTCTAGTAGTCACTGACATTAAAATTATTGTTATTTATATTTACATGGGAGTTCATGTGGTTGCTAGTGGTGACACTTACACACTCACTTGATGTAGTGCTGCCTACTTCTTCCCTAACCTTTATCCCTTTGTTTCAGTGTCAGCACTCCTCTCTTCCTTCTTCTTCCTTTCCTTCCTGTCACTTTTTATCATTCCTCCTTCCACCTCAGGTGGCCCTACACTGAGTGACAAGTCTAATGGTGTCCTCTTACTCAGGAAACCATTTACGACGTTGGGTAGTAATCACAAAACCAAATCATGGGATGAGGCGGAGCGTACTATGGTGCTCCTGTTAAGTAGGGTTACCAGATGGCTGTTTTTGCGGCCAAATTCCTCAATATTGGTCGAACACCTAAATGACTGGCCATAAAAATAAAGTAGACATCCACGGCCAAACAATTAGGCCGAATTTTGTCCGGATTTTATTATAAAATGATTTTATCTCTCACATAACTTATAACTTAAATCATCTTGCAATTGCAATATCCCACATTTTTCATGACACTTAATAGACATTTACCTTAGGTTTGGAAGTTTCTAGGATTCAATTGAATTTTATCTAGGAAGAGTTGATCGAAACATTGATGACAGAGACCCGGGCCGACAGTCTGAATTTGAACTCGGTACTGGCAACATCACTGCTGATATAGTACTTCATTTGGTGTTACGATTACCTATTCCTCGACCTAATCTTAATTTCTGACACAGATTTTATAAATAAGTTATTCATAATGGCAACAAGTATATCTAAAAGGAAAGGAAGTTATGACAGTGGGAGAACATATAATAAAACGTGGGAAGAGAAATTTTTTTGGGTGAAGACATCAAGGTAGAACAAACCCGTACCAGGGAGTCATTTCAGTGTTAACTTTTAAACACAACAGGATATCTATTCAAAGATGTCACATATCAAATATGGAGTAAATCGGATAAAAATTTACGATTTTATGCCCAATTGAAATTTTAAGCCTGACCCACCTGACACTGACCCCTCTGCCACTAACTTGGGGGTGACCCCTTTGATGTAAAGAGGCATGTTATACGATGCAGATTTGAAAGATGCACCTTTAGGTGTTGGTTTCATGTCAATATGACGAATCTGAATGGACTTTTGGCAAAAAAAAATGATACATATATTTTTTTTTTTACATTTTTTGGGCCTACTGCTTGGGCCTTGGCCCAGTTTGACCCAAAATTTAATCAGGTGATCAGAAAGACATAGCCCATCATCCCAGTAATTTTAGTCAAAATCGCAAAAGTAGTTTTCACGTAAAGTTGTTAACGGACAGACAGACAGATACAGACACAGACAAACCGACAAACCGAGAGAATACCTGTCCTTGAGCCCCTCCGGGAGGGGGATGGGTAATTTAGGTAAGCACACTTTATTTCCAATTTTATCTATATACTGACAATTGTGTGTAGGCTCAAATGACTATGTATGTATGTGAATGGTTCAAATTCGTTTTATTAACGTACCAAGCATATTTATGTATGCTTACATGTTTCCACAAAAATAATTAATTTTGGCCGAAATCTGACCGTAAACCAAAACCAGCTTGGCCGAATTGGCCGTGAAATGAACAGAACCTGGCCGTGAGGGATCTCTGCGGTCTGGCAACTCTGTCTGAGAGACGGATATGCGGAACCAAAGTTCCACACTTTTCCCCGTGCCTCGCTGTGGCAAGACACTGTCAACCGCAAGGGAACATCGGTTCACTGCACAGGATGGCCCTGCAGGGGCGGCTGCTTGCCTGTTGTTGATGGGTTTGCTCGGCCAAACAAGCTGGGGATGGTCAGCAACAGCAACACATGAGTTCATATTAAAGATAGTCTGTTGTCTATACCTGGGAGTCGGACATAAGTGCAGACGACATGCTGTATATGCATTATAATGACCGGAAATCGAGTTCTGAAGTTTGTGCCTTTGGTCCTGCGTCACCTTGAGAACTTTATTTTAAACTTGAAGGTACCACATCATCTCAAAGACTGATTAAATATCTCTCCTAAGTCGATTTATCCATTGCATTCAAGTGATGCCTGTCTGTATTTTTATTTTATTTATACATTTATATGTTTATTTTTTGCTGCTACCAGGCAATTTTATTCACAACCTTTTGTTTTGAAAGTGTTAGTGAAGGTTTTATCTAGCCTCTACAGCGCATTAAAAAATGCAAAAACATACAGTGAAATAGCAAATACGTCGTCTGAATGAATGAGTTAACCAGTTCACTCCGATGATGTACTTTATATTACTCCCGCCACCAAAGGATTTTATTCAATTATGAAGAGATTTGCCGAACCGGGGGAGTTAGAAATAACCTCCTTTATCATTTTCACCTTTAGAGATCTGTCCATAGTAGAGTACAACAGCTTGTAGCCAGCAATATGATAATTAAAAATGTCATCTGCATGAAACGACTTCTAGTCAAAATCATGTGGTGTGTAATCTCTCCCCTCCCTCACTCTGATTCGATACCTACCTTTTCCTCCATAATTGTGGTTCGTGGGGGCGCTCACCATCCATTCATTCGATATGATGCTGCTTTCTGGTGCCTGCCCTTTCCTCTCTTCTTTTCTTCCTCGTTTCTTTCCTTCATTCTTTCCTTCTTCTTCTGCCTACGGGTGACTCTACACTCCCTCTTCTTTCCTTCATTCCTTGCTCTTCCTTCTGCCTATGGGCGACTCTACACTGAGTGACAAGCCAAATGGTTTCCTGTACACCAGGAAACCATTAACTGTGCTGGGTGGCAACCATATAACCAGATTTTGGCGCCTGGTGGTTTAGAGGGTAAACAGGTGCTTCAATCGAATTGAGCCTGTGTAGGTTTATATCCAAGGGGTGGTTGGGTTTATTGCTCACATAATTCCACTCAGGGATGAGTGAGGCTGGTCAGTCTCATCTTAAATGTCAGGACCAAGTTGCCTAGCCACGGACTCCTACGCTCCTCATGGATCAACGTAGGATTGGATGATGAATGACAAGTATAGGTGAAACGATGAACTTTTTCTTGTGCAGAGTAAAAGTCAGGCGGTAGAGACAATCATGACACTCTATTAAAGGTTTCCACACAAATACCAAATACATGACACCTTTTCCTCCGAATGTATTTCGAACGAGTTAGTTTTCTCTTTTTTTGTGTATGAAAGTCAGATATTCGATGAAGACGATGAAGTCTTGTTTCCTAGCCAGAACTTTCCTTTAGAGTGTCAGGTTAACGTACTTAGTACGAAAGCAAGTCTGATTATATGAGACGCGATACATGATGTACTGTAGGTGTAACGAGTGAGCGTTTTCATCTGTTGGGTGAACCTGAGATAATGGAAACAGTTAGACCATGTTTGCCGGCAATGACTCACTGTTAATGAAGTTAATAAAAAAAAAAAAATCTCACTGAGAGAGATACGACACCAACCTTTTCTTCCATGATATAGGTGGAACGAGTGAGCTTCTTCTTATGCTGGGTGAAGGTGAGGTAGTCGATGGACACTATGAGGCCGTGTTTCCCGGCAAGAACTCTCCTCAGAAGGCCTCCATACGGATCCTCCCTCACTAATTCAGGGTCCAGGAACAGTTTTCTCCCTAATGTTGCCAGAGTGGGGTTCTTGGATGTTCTCAGGGCGTCGGGTACAAAACTTCCGTAGTCGGACATGGACGGTCTTGGTGGAGAGAGAGAGAGAGAGAGAGAGAGAGAGAGAGAGAGAGAGAGAGAGAGAGAATGGTGTCAATTCATGTTCCATTCCAGCGAATATAAGACGATTTCATTCATTTTAGAACGAGGCATATAAGCCTCTGTATTACAACGATTACTATTAGCTCCCATCATGGTGGAGACAGCTCTAGGGTTCTGCTCCAAATAATATTCCAGGTGACACCAGATCATTAATTCCTACATTTGGATGATATCTTATTTATTCTTGCTACCTGCAAACAATTTTGTTTACCTTTAGAGAGAATTTTCCATCTAGAGGGGAGAGATTTAGCCGTCATTGAGTCCTGCACTAACGGGGAGAGTATCTCCTAACCTGAACTAGTTAATCTGGTAGCAACAAAACATGCTGTAAAATACTTCCACTGACAAATGAACAAATTATAGAGTGTTGCGACACTGATCTGGACGTGCTGGTTGCTGTTAGGAAGAAATGTCCTGAGATGGTTCTCCCATGTTGAGAAAATGGAAAATAAGATTGACTAGAAGAGTAGAGTATATATGACTGAGGTGGAAAGGGAGAGGGATAGAGAGATGGAAGGTGGGAAGGATAGGTATATGAACAAAAGAATGGCGAGTTGGAGGAAAGTCAACTTGACGGAGAGTAGAGTTATATGGTGGCAATTTGTTTTTGGCCACCTATTCCGGGATTAACCCGTCTGGCTGTAACCAGACAGATACACTGAGGGGACGACCTTGGCCGCAGCCTCCCTACATGACACTACACATGGGCAACAGTCTAACTGGGGAGCACAAAAAACTTAACGGGAGAGGGTCTGGGCGGTCCCAGGTCCTCTGCTCTCCCAACCTTTATAGTAACCTTACATCGTGCATACTTGGTTATGACGTGCGAAAACAACTAGAAATTCAGCATTTTTTGCAAGGACTTCTTTTTTCTTTTTTTTATCTTGTGTATTTACATTTTAGGGTAACTCGACTACGATTATAGGCTTTCGACTGAAGTATTTGAGCCTGAAACTTGACAGATGTCACTAACTTACTGTATTGGCTACTAACAATTCGGATTCGTATGACACATTCTCAGCTGAATGAAATTATTTTACATCAACTGGAAATGATGCTGAAGTTATGTCGACGATGATGGGGTTATGGTAACAGTATTAAATCAAGGAGACTGCTCAGATGCACTCCCGAAAGAATAAAATAGTTTTATGTTATACAAATAGAATATTCGAGTGGTGCATGCCATGAAAGGGTTGAGTAATAGACTAATACTGTATTGCACACTGTTGTTGCTGTTTTTTTAACAGATGAACAGAGGAAGGAAAAAAAAAAAAAGCCAGTGCACCAAATTACAAACGTCCTCCATTCATAAAAAATCGGTAACAGTTGGTCTCTAACTGCAAGTTGGTCTCTAACTTCTGTGGGTTGAAGTTTGAGGAAATTTGTCTGGAGAAGCAACTCCAAAGACAAGAAGGTCGGGGAATAAAGGTACTCTGATCCGTAGAAGTTCTGCAATATGCCAGTGTGCCATGCGAGTCACGAGCGCTACCATGGTGTGGCACGGGGAAAAGCGTGGAGAGGTGACACAATGATTGCAATTTCGTCTGGGCATTAGCCATAAAAATATCTGTAAATCAATGCAAGGGAGGCAATATTCCTTCATGCCTGGAGATGAGGGAGATTATTTGTTATTCTTGGGTTATTGATTATTCTTATAGCTTTTTTCTGAATTTTCAAAGTTCCCAGTAACTGCGCAGCCTGCTATGAGAAACAATCTTTTTTTTTTTTCTTTTTTTTTCATTTTAACTATCCTCAACGTAGCTTAATCCAAAGGCTTTTATGAACACCCTAATATTAAGGAAAGTTCTGCAAAAGGTATGTTAATATTATAAATGTTTATGCTTAAAAGCAACTTCAGTCGTAGAAGGACTGAAGCATCTAACATTTACCACTTTACGGCGACAACGTACTTTTTACTCTTAGTACTATCGGACGAATGCGCGTAAATGAGAACAGGTTTCTAGCAGTAAAGGCTCTAATGAAGGATATATTCATAGAGTTTCCCAAGTTTAAAAATCCCTTCAAATATGACTTGTGTAGCAATAACAGTAACAGATTATAATTACGTCAGCAGTCAGAATAGCTGAAAGTGGATCACACCACCTTCCTTAAAAGTGAATGACTTCGGCACAAATTTTTTTATATACAAGCTTCCTTCCTTATGTGCAGAATAATTTACACTATTTTAAATACCGGGTAATTACAATTTTTAACTAAACACTATCAGCATTTATGATAACCATTTATCATATTAACGGAAATGGGTTCCATATCAGTAGTTTAAAGAATGATTCAGTGAACTATTAACTTTCATCGCAATGCTAATTAGAAAGCACCCATAGAGAGCATACCTCGGCCACAGCCAATGCCATTGAAACTTTCAAAATCAGGCTCTAGTTTTCAGGCTATGCCATGGAAAAAAAAAAAAAAAACACGACTGTATCAGCCAGTCCACAAAATTGCCTTAATTTGCAATGTAAAAAAAAAAAAAAAAATCCTCGATCTTCATGTGGATCCGAATCCGACTCAAAATCTAATTAGCTCTTCCTTGGCCAATGTTCTACCTCTCCAGAAAATGTCACCGAAATTCGATGGTAACTTTATCGAAATACTTTATGGGCAGACAGACAGACAGACAGACAGACACGAGTGATTACATAAACTCAGCCCAACTTCGTTGGCGGAGGCAATAACTAATCCTGGTCATTAATGCTATTTTTATCAATGACTCAATGTCAGTTATGCTGGATATATATATATATATATATATATATATATATATATATATATATATATATATATATATATATATATATATATATATATATATATATGTATATATATATATATATATATATATATATATATATATATATATATATATATATATATATACATATATATATACATATATATATATATATATATATATATATATATATATATATATATATATATATATATATATATATATATATATATTATCGTCCAGACCTCCTTTCCCACCCTAGACAGGGTGAGGAGTCGCAACGTCCAGACAGCCTATGTTTACCCAGCTCAATGGGCCACACTTCCATTCACTCGTAATTCAAGCCCGCTGAATTTTGGCTCCTTCAGATAGGCCAAAACACACACACACACACACACACACACACACACACACACGCACGCACACGCGCGCGTTCTGTAGCTCCACATATACCCATCTGATAAAGTCAATCCGAACGCCGTCACGTTAAAAAGGAGTGGTAAAATCCCTGGTCATGCGCTTCTCCACACATAATTCATGCAGCCAGCTCGGTCTCCTCTTAGTCACTTAGCCAGACCAACTTCCATACCTTTCTTCCTCACACACTCATCAACCATGCCCCTCCACCTTCCCCTTCTCCTACCTCGCCTCCTCTCTCCTTCGAATTCGCTCACATTCTCGTATACGTTTATCAGCACTCTATTGTCATCCGTTCTTTCCACATGACCAAACAATCACAGTACGCTCTCTTCGATTCTGGTGTCCACAGACTTCCTCACTCCGCATCTTTCACGAATCTCATTATTCCGAATCCTATCCACTGTCTGTACTCTACATACATTCCTCAGTAGTCCCATCTCTACTGCTCTAATTCTTGACTTAATTTTCAAGCCACATCATAGTCTTACATCCGTATGTAAAAGCTGTCACCAACACTCCTTCATGTAAGCCTCACGCATCCGCAACATTCAAGCCTCTGTTTCTTATCAAAGCCTTCATTGCACGAGCTACTTTCCTTCCTTGTCACTCTACTTTCCACTTCTTTTGCACATTTTCCTCTGTTTTCTATCACTGTGCCCAGGTATTTGAACTCTCTTACCAGTTCCAGTCTCTTTCTATTCACTGTAATATCATACTGGGAGGCACCTTCTCTTTCAATAAGCATCACTTTACTCTTTTCTACATTTACTCTCAAGGCATGACGCTCATAGACATCTACAAAACCCTGCACTAGTCTACCAAGCTCTTGTCCGGTATTTGCAAGCAGTACTGCATCATGGGCATACAATAAATTTGAGGTACTCCATTCATTATCAATGCCATCCATCTCTCCATTACTCGGGTTTTTGCTTCTCATCTCTTCCATCCACATATATTTATTGAACAACCATGGGGACACCACTTAACCTTGTCGCACGCTAACTCTGATCGTGAACCAATCACTTATATGACCATTTACCCTTACACATGCTTCACTACCACCGTAAAAGCTCATGACGGCACCTAGCAGCTTACCATCTACACCGTACATGAGCAAAACCTTCCAAAGTCCTTCTCTGTCTACTTTGTCGTATGCTTTTTCCAGATCCATAAATGCCATAAACACCTTATATAATATAAATATACAGTACACACACACACACACACACACACATATATATATATATATATACTTCAACATCATCAGTTTTGTTGTTCTTATCTTTGTTCTGTTTGGTCATGAGCACCAGGTTAGTAAGTTATTGTCCTGACTGTGTTACTCTGTGTTATGTCGGTAACACTAGTGCACTAAATTCAGAGTTTCGGAGGAAAATTGAGCACATTGCAGCTCAAACGCAGCCCACAAAATGATTAAGTATTCTTACCTTTGTTGAACATTTACATTAATATTTCGTTAATTCTTTGTCAAGGAGAAAACAAAGCTTTTTGGCTAAGTAGACAAGCGGGGAGTGAAACAAGATCAAATGAAGAGGGAGAGGTGTTCTTCCCTATAGAACTGCCCTTAATATCAGACTAGACAACATACACTACATTCAGCTGGTATTGCCTTAATGATAAGGACAGTGCAGCTACCTAAAGTACAGGGCTGAGGTAAATTTCACAAGGACTCCTTGCTGCATATTGACGTGTGTCCTTTAGTTTCATTTACGATGATATTATTAGTGCAGGACATGAATACCACTGTTGTTGTAACTGCCAAGTAGCTCAAATAACCTTCAAACATAAATTTCCTTGTGCTTACCTATATTATCTAGCATTTATGAGCACTTTCCACATCTTGGCCCAATTGCATTACTACCAGAGTTCCAGTAACTTATCAATTCTCAGGAATGAATTAGGGATATCGGAGGGATACTGCACTCCTACAGCAAAGCCAACTGTACACATGAACCTGATACAGTGTCTGTGTGATGCGGGGGTCTAGCAGCTAGCTATAATGCTACACTTTCCGACCTTCACGCGTCTCAGTCACTTGGTAATTTCATCTAATATTTGACCCCTCCATTGCAACCAACAAATATGTGATGATGTCGACATTGTCAAGTGTACCAAATGCTAGACCTATAATACACACTGATGCTGTCACAGGTTCATATGTTGCAAACTGTACGGAAGGACGAGAATGTATTGTGCTCAGTTTCTTGATGGAATAATAATAATAATAATAATAATAATAATAATAATTTAAATAATAATAATATTAATTTTAATAATAATAATAATAATAATAATAATAATGAAAATTTTAATAATAATAATAATAATAATAATAATAATAATAATAATAATAATAAAAAGGGTAAGGAACTGACAACCATCCACGCCCGATTTTGGGTGAGTTCAGGAATGTAATCTAAGTAAATAATAAGTAAATGACAGACTGAATTAAAGTTTGTCATCCTCAGAATGAGCTTTGTCTCCTATGGTGTTGATGAGGGTGGGGAAGAAATCTGTAAACTAACTGACGTAGACGGTATACTTTCATTCACGGTGGCCGACTGTGAGTGTGGGAAAAATGTTTTACAAACTATTCATTCTTATTTTAAGCGCTACCTTGACCTAAAATTGCAATCTCTCTACCCTCAGAGCTTAGTTATAGCAAAATATTTGCACAAGAATATTAGGCCGGTTATGAAGAAATGCTATGGAAAGAATGTGGCAATGTAGTACTGTCTTTTTCAGCCACTGACTTATATGATATCAAGCTACAACGATTCGAAAATGAAGGCCAGGTTAAGGTTTAAAAAATCTAATTGACGGACTCAAATCAAACAGCTCATAAGAATGCTTGACCGACTTTTATCAAACAGTTCCTCACATGATGTCGGATGCAGCCAGTTCTTCTATGGTGTTGATACGGACGGGGTAGACGGGTACAGTGAGCACTGACACCAGGCTGCCTGTATAAACCACAGCCAGGATGTCCACCGCTAGCCACCAGAACACCAGCCACACCCGCGCCCACCACAATCTCAGTACTTTGCTCTCCATGGGTTGGTTGAACAATCCGCCGGCAACCTGTTGTATGCACAGAAAAATCGATACACGATATGTGGACAACAACAATTTTACCGCCAACGCATCTTTACCTCGCTGTTCTTTCGTGCGTATAGACAAGATTCAACGCTTTGCTTTCCATAATTTAGCTGGGCAGTCCGGCGGCCACCTGTGATGTACACAAGCAAATTAAAAGTAACATGGAAGCCAACAGTTAGACATACGTCCCTGAACCTAACAACAACGACAACAACCCGAGTCGCCATGTTCAAATAAGTGTCGCTGCTACCAAATGAGATTACAGTATTTAGCTTAGAAGGACTCGGCACTGAGAAAGGAGTTACTGAAGGCTATTATTGTCCCATGCATTTCTAAGACCCCACCCCAGGCTGAATAAATTTATGTGACATTTACATCACTAAGCAGACTGTACATCTCTGGACTGAAAAAGTCAGTACAACAGAGAAATGATATTCTTCTCCAGCGTCTCTTTAACCATATTGTTCTCTGTTTATATTTTACGAAGTATGTCACTCTGAAATTTTTATTAGAACAGTGAATAGTGAGTTGCTTGAGGAGGTGGAGTGTTTTCATGTTTAGGGTCACATGTTGCTGTGGATGCAAGGATAGATGTAGAGATGAAGTTTAAAATGAAGTAGGAAAGGTGTTGGAAGGAATGTAAAAAGTGTTTAGATGTCGTACGCTTGGAATGGATGTAAAAAGAAGGGCATGAGGGTGTAGTGATGCCGACTGCGTTATATGGGGCTGAAACATGGAATATGGGTGTATCAGTGAGGAAGAGTTTGAATGTAATGGAGATAAGGTGTCTGAAGAGTATGTATGTAGTGACGTGTATGGATCGAGTGAGAAATGATGAAATGCAAAGGAGAACTGGAGTTATGCAGAAGATGGCTGATCGAGCTGAGCAGAGAATGTTGCGATGGTTTGGGCATATGGAGAGAATGGATGAAGAGCGATTGATAAAAAAGAAAACTGGATCGGATGTGAGAGGTGCAAGGCTGAGAAAAAAAAAAAACACACACACACACACACACACAGATAGGATGGATGGACAGTGTGAAGAGAGCGTTAGATGCGAGACGGATGTCTGAAGAGCGAAGAGGAGTGGCTGCGTGTGATAATGACGACTGGAGAGAAATTGTGAATGAATGAATGATGACGTGGCCATGAAAAGATATTCTCCCACATTTGGTCTGATCAGCTGATCAGGACAGGCGTGGGTAAGGGAATGGGTCCATTATGATGTAGCATGGATAAACCAGTTATACTGTCAAGCCCAGCTGTGGATTCACTGATTGCACTGCGCAATTAACCCTCGTGTGGTGTGGTGCGGTGAACATCTGTCCCTTCTCCCCTTGTGGGTAAGATACGAGTAAATGTGTGTGTGTAGATGAGTAAATTGGGAGTGTACAGTCCTGTCTCAACAACCCCCATTTGGAGGGGAAGCAGCCTAGGTATATAGGTAGATAGATTTTTTTACTTTTTAAGGTTTTTGAAGATGTTTAGGTGGATAACAGAAATTTAACTGAGAGAAAGACTAGGAAAGAAGGAAAACAGAAGAAATGCAGTACTGGAGAGTTAAAGACACCAGATTGCATTGGTACAGGTAACCAGTGAGAACTGACAAGGAAGTTTTTAACCCTAGAACACTATTGTGGGGTAGAGGTGACCCCTACCCCAGGAGGTGATAATGTGATCGTAGGGAGATAAGGGGCCCAGGGTGCTGGGTCTCCCAGTACCTTCATGCCACTACAACCGCTCTTGAAAGGAGGTAGTGTGGTGCAACTCGCTTGTATTTTGTATGCTGAAAAGTATACTTAGGGTTTGCTCAACCCCACGTTAGTGTTTATAGGTGTTAGTGTTTTGGGGGGAAATAATTGGCAGGAATATAGTTATTTTGAGATTAGTACATCTGTACACCAGTACATACAGTGTACACTCCTATGTACACTTGTACTTATTAGTTCAAGTACAGGATATATGGTGTGACATAAGATTATAGTCTTCATTTTGCATATAGAATACATTTCGTTTTACGAAGAAAAAAATATAATAATCCGTAAGAATTCTTTTGTAATCAATGGCTATAGCCATGCTGTTGTTGTTCATTTACAGGGGTAAATATAGGTAAAAAAATCCAATGCACACTAGTCATTCTCTGACTAAAAGAGAAAAAAAAATCTTTTTTGCCTCTCTCCCACACAGTTCCTAGTGCTGCCCCAAGGCTGTGGGTATGTTAGCAAAGGCTTCCACGACCAGGGTGTTTGTGTGCACACAGCCAAGCCCGCAGCTGCAATCGTCTCTGTATAGCATGGTCTTCAGCATAGCCATTACTTAATCTTAGTATTTTTAATTTTTTTTTTTTTTTTGTTATTAACCTTAATGTTAAGATTCAGTTTCAAGTCATTGGTTTTTCACTCAGATTGAAGTACAAAGGCCATATTTTCTATGTATGCCAAGGAATTGAATAAATTCTAATTCTGATTAGTTTTTTTTTTCATTTCTCGAAAATGGGGTTCAGTCAACCCCACGTTAGTGATGGTGTAAGTCGGATCGGGGATTAGTGTTCCAGGGTTAAGACAGCATGGAAGGAGCAGGTGAAAGGAATCAGAACTAGAGGGAGATATTTATTCAGATGGAGAGATGGTGTAGAATGAGAACTTGAGAGCAAATAAAGATTCAGTGGAGAGATAGTGTGGAGTGAGACTCAAGGGAACTGGAGATACGGAAGAAGGGCACGGCATAGAACGATATGCACAATAACGACAGAACCAGAACTCGTCTACACACTTTAACTTGGATTAAAATTGACGTCTGTTAGCTGTGAATGCTGGGCTATGACACAAAACATAGTGCTTGCGCTTGTCATGAAGGTGTAATAACGGAAGGACGGACAACCGTGTTTTTTTTTATTCTACCATCGAGCAACGAGAAATAAGCTAAACACACGCAGACACACACACACACACACACACACACACACACACACACACACACACACACACACACACACACACACACACACACAACTGAGCCAAATTAAAGTGAAAGAAGTCTAGGAATGTGGCAAAAAAATGATGCTTTTATCGAGATCACAGTGTGCTGCTGCTTCTCTTCCTATGTGGTGTTCCTTTCCAACCTACAGTATTTGTTTATTCCACCATACCCTTTTGGGTTCTCTGGCCCAGTTTACGTTTCATATATTCCATCCATCATCCAATCCTACGTTGCCCCATGAGAAGCGTAGGAGCCCGGGGCTAGGCAGTTGGTCCTGACATTTAAGATGAGAGTGACCAGCCTCACTCATCCCTGAGTGGCAATACTTGAGCAATAAACCCCAACCACTCCTTGGATATAAACCTTCACCGGCTCAATCTGACTGGAGCACAATACAGTAATTACCCACTAAACAACCAGGCTCCAAAATTTGGTTATATGGTTACCACCCAGCATAGTAAAAGGTTTCCTGGGCACAGGAAACCATTTGTCTTGTCACTCAGTGTAGAGTCACCCACAAGCAGAAGGAAGAGGAAAGAATGAAGGAATGAAAGACAGATGAGGGAGTGTAAAGTCACCCGTAGGCAGAAGGACGAGGAAAGAATGAAGGAAAAAAAAAACATTATATATATATATATATATACACAGTATATCGTCGGTTCTGGACATAGATGTGGCAACCTATTCTTTGATCGCCAGCAGTCCTCCTACGTGCCACACTTTCTGATCTCACCACTTCTGCTGTAATAGTTACCGTCGATACTGAATTCATGTTAGGATTGTCTCATTCAGGACTACTGGGATGGCATTCGAATACAGTATTTACAAGGACCTAATAAAACAGTTTAGAGCGAAGAAAGAGGGGAGAGGCCTTCATCATATTGTTGATGATAACAATGATTAAATATTTCCAATATTCTCAAAGGAATGCAGGATGGTCTTCGCACAACTGCGCTACAGTGACGTACTTCTTTGCATATTTCCATGATGATATACAAGAACATACTATTTATCGATCTATCTACAGCCCGACGCCCTAATCCAACAAAGAGTGGCCACAGACAAAACGCCTCCAAGTCGCTCTGTCACCCACCATTTGACTACCCTCCCCCCAACTCACCCCTCCTCCCTCATATACCTCTCTACACTATCCCTCCACCTCATCCTCGATCTACCCCTCCCTCTCCCTCCCTCCACCTCACCTACATACACCCTCTTAGTCAGTCTTTCATTCTCCATTCTCTTCACATGTCCAAACCACCTCAGTGTATTTCTCCTAAACTTCTCAACCACATCCAGATCCACCCCACAACGTTCCTTCACTTCTTCATTCGTCAACCTGTCCCTCCACGTCACGCCACATGCTCCTCTCAAGTAACTCATTTCCACTGCTCTCACTCTTGACTTGTTCCCCTCTTGCAAGGTCCACGCCTCGCTTCCATACGTCAGGGTAGGGATCACAATACTATCATGCAGTGACTTCTTAACTTCCATACTCACCTCCCTATTTCTCATCACTGCTTTCAGTGTACCAACAACCTTCCTTCCCTGCTGTACCCTTTCACGTACTTCATCCCTAAAGTTCCATCCTTACTCATCACACTACCCAAGTACTTGAATGCACTCACATTCTCCATATCCTCACCATCCAACCTCACTGCACACTCTGTGACTTCATTCCTCTCAAACACCATAACTTTACTTTTGTTTACATTAACTTTCAGCTTCCTCCTCCTACACACTGTCCCAAATTCATTCACCAAACATTGCAACTCTCATTCATCTTCACTCAACAATACTGTATCATCAGCAAACAGCAACACCGGAATCCTCCAAATCTCACCTTCACTCATTAGAGCCACCCCCACATCCACGGCCCTACCTTGCACCTCCTTTACAACCCCATCCATGTACATATTAAACAGCCATGGAGACATCACACACCCTTGTTTCAGTCCCACATTGAGATCAAAGAACTCACTCAGCTCACCATCCACGCACCGTAGCCCTAGCTCCTTCATGCATACTTTTCACAGCACTCAACAATTTCCCCTCCACTCCATATATTCTTAATACCTTCCAAATACCTTGCCTATCTCTTCTGTCATAAGCTTTCTCCAAGTCCATGAAGGCAGCATACACTTTCCCTCCCTTCTCTAGATACTTCTCCACTAAACATCTTAGAACAAATATCTGATCTACACACCCTTTCCCCTTCTAAAACCCCCTTGTTCTTCTCCAACTAGCTCCTCTGTCATATGCCTAACCCTATCAATGAGTATTCTACCATATATTTTACCAGTCACACTAAGAAAGGAAATACCCCTATGGTTACCACATATTTCTCTCTCCCTTTTCCCTTTGTATAAAGGAACAGTTATACCTGATTTCCAGTCCTCTGGAACCCTTCCCTCTTCCCAAGCCAATCTACACAACTTCCATATCCACTCCACAACAATCTCTCCCCCATACCTCAGCATTTCACCACACACTCCATCAATTCCTGGGGCCTTTCCCAACTTAATCTTCTTCATCGCTTCCACTACTTCCGCCCCACTGATCTCTTCCTCCCTCCTCTCATCTCTTCTTCTCCCAGCCATTCCCCAACCACTTATACTCACACTGCTCTCACTCTCTACATTCAACAAATCCTCAAAGTGCTCCTCCATCTCCTCAATTTCTCTCTCTTCTCCACCAACAATCTATTATTCCTATCTTTCACTCCCCTACTATTTCCTCTTTCACACTGCCTTACTTTCCTTACCTCCTTCCAAAAAAATTTCTTACTCTCCCTCCATTTCACACTCATATTCCTGCCAAACTCTTCATCCACTTTCTTCTTACTCTCCTTCACCAGTCTCTTAACCTCCCTTCTCCTGCTCACATATACCTCTCTCTTCTCTCTTTCATCTCCCCTACCTCTACTCGCTAACCATTCACTATATGCCTTCTTCTTCTGTTCCACAGCTCGTTTCACCTCATCATTCCACCATGCTGTCCCTTGCATACCCTTGAATCTCCTCCTCGCTCCACAAACTGCCTCACACGCTGCACCTATCTCTTCTGTGAATATATTACATACGTCTTCCACCCCTTCCATCTTCTCTAGCTCATACCTTCCCAATCTTTCTTCCACTATGCTTTTATACTCTGTCATTTTCTCACTATCTTGCAATTTCTCCACTCTTCTCACAGGAGCTGCTTCCTCCTGTCTTCCCCTTCGTCTCCTCAGCCACTTTCTTTGCAGCTATACCTTGGCCATCACTAAGTGATGGTCCGAGACTTCATTCCCCCACACTCTCCACATTCTTGCATCCAGTACTTGTCTTCTCATTCATTCATCCGCACGCATGTAGTCTATCATTGCCTTTCGTTCAACAAGTTCACCATCCATCCTCCTCATTACTCTCCAGGTATACCGGTGGATCATCTTATGATGAAAGTAGGTGTTGGCTATTGCCAACCCCTTACAAGCACAGATGTCCACCAAAGCACTACCATTCCCATCTACTTCAGCTGGCACACCCCACTGACCAACCACTCCATCCACTCGTACATTCCCAACTTTGCCATTCATGTCTCCAATCAAAAGCACTCTCTCGCTCCTCTCAAATTTGTCCATACATGCTTCTACTCTCGCCCAAAACTCATCTTTCACTCCTGCCACTCGATCCTCTGTTGGAGCATACACACACACAATCGCCCACGTTTGTATAACTACTTTCATCCTCAACCATACAATCCTTGCACCGACTGTTCCATACTCTCTTATATTCCCCTTCCACTTCTTGCTTATCATCAGACATACTCCCTCTCTTGCCCTCTCATTTTCATTGACTCCCGCACATATACCTAAACCACATTCCCATTCTCTCACCCTTTCATCTTCTCATTTAGTTTCAGTCAATCCACATATATCCACTTTTGCATCCTCAAGCACCTGAACAATCTCTCTTTCTTTCACTTCATCATTCACTCCTCTCACATTCCATGTTCCCACCCTAAGAATGTCCTTTGTCCGTTCCTTAGTCGTCAACGTATGGTCCGTCCGGGTCCGAGGCGCTTTATTTGCTTTTTTAGTTAGTTCTTTTTACGGGGTGGGGCACTAACCCACCACCAACCCTTTTAGTCGCCTCGCACAACCAGCAGGGATACTGGGGGAGTATTCTTGAAATATTATTTGTGTTTGTTTGGTTCGGCCTTCGACCCCGTAAAACCCTTGAAAAGGCGAAAAGGGGAAAAAAAAAAAAAAGTCAATAAGTGTCGAAGGTATTTATCCCCAAAATATGTATACAGAGTCTGAAGGGAAATGATGAAGGAGCGGCACCGAATCAGAAAGTGTTTGGAAGAAGGAAAGATTTAGGAAACCGAGGAAATGCAAAATAGTCTCTCCACTATAGTGCGGGAAAAAAAAAAAAAAAAAAAAAAAAGGACATGTCAGCGTATTTTGTGGAAGATCAGTAAAGTGTTCTTTGATGGAATTCAGATCATCAGACTTTCCTGTGTAAGCCTGTGATAGAACTCGCGTTCTTTCAGAGGGCGGTTCATTTCTCTAGCAATTTGATCACACCCTCTGCTGCTTGGGATAACAGTCATCCGATAAATATCAACTATATACTTTTAGGTTCGTGTTCTTGTCGGCTTAAGAGGATTTCTAGCACATTTTTCTTAGCTATGTATCTTTCGATTTACAGTAAACTGTAACTCAGTTTTTGTCAGTGTGATTCAATACTCAAACGCCCCAGGGCAACGCCAATATATCGGTCATCAGGTAACAGACTTAAATGAATCTCTGTGCTTACACACTTCAGTCTATGTCACCCTTATACTGCATTTTGAGAAAGTCACCGATCTTTAGAAATAGATGTCGGAACTGAGAAGGCATCCGTTGAGCAACTGCACTGATCCAGTGATCAAGCGATATGCAGTAACTAACCGTGTATTATTAATTTTCCCGATTGAACTCAAAGTTTTATCTTGGCTGGGGAGACATTATAAGAGAAAAGGATTTACAGCTATGAATTTCAAAATTTGATTCTTCAAATCAATCATTACGAAAGAGATTGCAGTCAGCCCAGAAGATAAACTTTATGCTTAAAGAAAAAAAAAGAGTTAATCTGGAACACCATTGTCAAAACTTCGTGAATGTGCACATACATTGGAACTAAGTACAAAAAAGGAATATAAAAAAGTACCAAATTTCATTTAAATCGATTCAGTAACAAAAATGTACATAAATCTGGGAACTCAGAGCAGTAAATCACCCTGTATTTATTCATTTTTGGATGTAGACTTAGGTAATGTAAAAATATTGAAGTTAATATTTACCTGTGAGCGGCAGAAATAGTCTAGTGAGGTAGAGGTGCTAGAAAACTTGTGCACTCCAATGTGGCATCCTACAGTATGTTAGGATTTTGTTCTTCCTAATAAGACGATATTGTTCGATTTATGACAGACCTCAAGTACGCCTATTGAAGAGATCAATAAAGACAATACAGTTTGAAAAGTCTCTCCAAACCTCAATAAAGTCGTCTGGAGGTAGCTAGTTCGAGCTAAAAAATACTTTATCGGACTGTAAGGTTATCCAACAAGTGTAAGGGCCGAAGAGACACACTACTGTAGAAAATTAATGATGAAACAATTTACTTGGAGGAGCAATGGGAATCACTGTCAACAAGTGCTAGCGTCCCAGGCTACTATTCTCATTCTCAGTTGATTAAAATCGTCTGACGTTAAATCGAATCGAATACTAAAGTTTTCCCGGCCACGAGAGTATTAATGGTACCAGTATTAACACTCTCAGTCTCTAATTATTCACTTTCAGCTATACACTATCTTCTGAGTACTAGAGTTCTTCTGACTATAACGTGAAAATGGTGGTAGTATTAACACTCACGGGCTCCTACAATTCAGTCTCAGCTGAATACATTCTTGTGGCTCTACCTGGAATAGAATACTAACTCTGTCCCAATCACGAAAATATTAATAACACCAATATAAACACTCTCAGGCTGTTATTCGTTTATCAAATAAATAAAATCGTGAGATGTTATCTAGAATCAAATACGAAAAGACGCAGTCCCGAAAGGATTGATTTACTCTTTTCGATGCTGAAGCAAAACAGTCGGATGGTATTCTGGATGATGGAGAAGAGATAAGCTAAGTGGGTAGAGAAGAGATTCATTCTATGAAAGGACGGGAGTATGATCCTAGGATGAGGCAGGGAACTGCGTGATCACTTGAATTCCGTTAAAACAGTCTTTACTAGACTTCCGCGAGAACCCGTGACATGTCATAAAAACACCCTCGCTACAGCCATCACGTCAGAATTGAATGAGTCAGCCTTACTGTGTATTCATTATAGACGCTGGGGATCAGGGAAGGTTCAGGGAGTGGAATGGATTACACCCACACACCCACACACCTCTCTCTCTCCCATGAAACCCAAAATAATACCCGTGATATCTACACAACCTTGAGCGTGATGCCGACGGGGTCAGTGGTGTGGTGAAGGCAGAGAAGGATGATGGACAAGAGAGAGGCGACTGTAAGCATGGTGGCGAACACTAAACCCCACATAAGCTTAGAGAATGGATACAAGATATTTTGCCACTGTGGTAGTGGTGGTGGTACTTTCAGTATGATTGCGAATCCGTTGTCCCTGTATGGATACGTCCAGTCAAAGTCGTTCACTGCATCTAGATTTATGTTTTGAGAGCTGATCATGAATTGCTTTCCTCTGTACATCAGCTCACCAAACATTCCTTTCCAAGTACCATTTTCTTTGACTCCCCAAACTATGACATCTAGTAAAACGATTGATATCCGAAAATTGTGTTTATCTGCAATTAATTCCAGACCGTCTCTGTTCCCTCCAATACAGCGACCATTTTTATCAAAGTACATGAAAGGTTCATCATAGCACATTACTGTCACTTCCAGCACCTGACCTCCAAAGTCTTCGAAACGAGAAGGAAAAAGTGAATGACGATTTTGATATATGTCAGAACTCCAAGCTCCCAGCAGCGTCATAGTATAATGTTCCCTCTGGTCTGAGGTCTTAATTGGCCTGGAGGTGTAGGCTAGCAGGCGAGGTTGGCTGGCTTTGGCAGCTGGCTGGAGGAGCAGGATAAACCTGGAGCGCTGGACGACTGGCTGGGTGAGGATGGTGGTGCTGTTGAGGTGCGAGTCCAGGCAGAAGAGGACAAGGTAGCTGGGGTTCCAGTGTTTGTTGCCTGCCAGGTGGTAAAGGAAGGCGGTGGGGTCATGGTGGAAGAGGAGGATGGCAGTGAGGAGGGAGCCTTGGGTGTGGTGGGCGTGATGGGCGGTATGGAGGAGTGAGTGTTGGGTGGCGAGGAGGACGGCCATCTGGGAGGCTTCGGCCGCCGCCATTACTCGGCCCATGTCCAGCAGGCTCTGATTGTGGTCATCTGTAACAAACAGGAGGTCATGGCCATGCAGGGCACCCGACACCAGCGTGATGAGAGCGTCTTGAGCGAGGAGCCCGCCCTCTGGGGAAGAACACCACTGCCTTAGTACTTGAAACACCCGAAGCCTTGTCTGTTAAATGTCTTTATAATGTTTGTCTAGTGCATCTGGTCCCTTGTCTTTTGTCACCATATTTGTTTGCTGTCTGCTGCACCTGGCTCTTTGTCTTCTGTCATCATAATGTTTGTCTGCTGTCCTAGTCAACTCATGTTTCTTTACCTTCTGTCTTTGCATCAATATTATGCAACACAAATCTCTTGAGTAGTTTAAGCTTCAGGGGCTTGTACAGCTCACCTGATATTAATGATGACTGGGTGACGGAGGTAGCCGCGGCGGGGACTATGGCGAGAAGGAGGACGAGGAGACAGATTTGCCTACTGGACAACATCATGGTGAGTGAGGCATCGCAGTCATGTTCTCATCTTATTACTCCTACAATTTTAAAGCCACCTTGACATTTCTATTTTCATCATGGCGCACGTCCTGATGCAGCATTCAAAAAGTAATCTCTCGTGAGATGAAGCTACTAAAATATGAGAGAGCAATCGGCATCATAAGCAAAATTTTTTGTGATATTACATTCTCTTTGCAAGACTGATTGTATGACTCACTCGGTAATTATCTCTGTAAACCCTCTGACAGTTGTTGTTGTTGTGCTACCCCAGTCTGCCTGATCGAGCAGACCTATCAACTGCAGGCAAGTAACTGCCCCTCCAAGGCCGCCCCGTGCAATGTTTTGATGTTCCTATGCGGCAGACCGCGGGGATTAATGTTGAAGCTTGGTTCGTGGGTGGTGTTGCGTCTCTCCATCCAGTTAGCAGGGGTGATATACTAGGATCCACGTCAGCCCATTATTTGAATATATGGTTACCACCTAATGGTGTACATGGCCTCCTGAGCTACAGAAAACCATTTGGCTTTTCTCCCAGAGTAGAGCCATTTGAATAGGAAAGAATAGTAAGAAAGAGTGACAGGAAGGATGACGAAATAAGAAGACAGGAGGATAGCCACTGGAAAAGAATTATAGACATGAAGGGGGAAGTAGGCAACACTACATCAAGTGAATGGATGATGGACTCCACCATTAACCACCTACCAAGTTGCAACAGAAGACTGATAGCATATTTTTGTTTTGTTAGTTTAGTACTGCAACCGGAGACCATTTTCCGTGCTCGATGTAGGTTCATTCACTCCATATTATGCCATTTGAGTAATTTCTTTGCTCAATTCCCTAGTCTTCTGCTCAGGACTTAACTTCGTCTTCGTTCTGCCATTGGGCAATCTTCCCTTCACATTTTCACCTGTGACCCTCGGTCAGCCATCCTCCTCCCTCCCCTCAACATGCCCAGACCATTTCAGGCTACTGGTTTGCATCACCTTTATCATAATTTTTATGTTACAACTCTTACGACACATTAGTCTCTTCTGACATTTAATATAACGCTACTCTTCTGTCACAACATCATCTTTTATGTATATTTAATCTGCATGAATAATATTAACTTTCATGCCAAGTGCCGCTGCTTATCATTTGTCATCATCTTATGTCACTGATGCGGAACAATGTTGATAGGATCCACAAACAGAAGGATAATAATGTGGCGTACTATCGACAATATCCAGCGAAGTAGGTAAGACATTTATTAATTATATCAGTGAAGCCTTGGAAGCTGATAAATCATCGACAAATATCTAGGGCTAGTTTACTGGTAAAGGTGGTTCTCTGTGAACTGCCGACTTCCAAACAGGGTCGGTGATTTCGGACTCCATATTTGGATTCTGTTGCCTTCCAACATATATTTTTCATGCAGCTCATTCACATTTGTATCCACACTTTATGTTCTTATTCTGTGATCCAATATTCCGTTGCACCATCAGGAACTTAGGTGCCCGGGGCTTAGCTACTTTTTTCCAGACATTTAATGTGAGTGATTAGGGGTTCTTCCTTGAACAGTATTACGTGAGCAATAAACACCAACCTCCCTTTGGAAGACTTAACCGACCAGATCTCTAGGCGTCTATTTCATTAAATGGTTACCACTCAACATATTAAATGGTTTCTTGGGCTACAAGAAATTATTTGGGTTGTCATTCTATGAAGAGTCGCACAAATTATGTCTTTCAATATATAACACTACACTTCATCTAAAGAAACGAAAAATATTTACAGATTAGAGGCATGTTATTCCTGCGTTTACCTAACGCAAATTCAATAATTTGTAATATCACAATATCCTCTGTCGGACAGCAAAGACTGTGTATAGCACGGTGACTTGTCTGACTCGTGAGAGAGGTAAGATCCATATGATAGAACGAGGCTTGAATCTGACTGGGCAGTTGGGCTTGAGAAGGTCCCAAGCCCATGCTCAAGACTTTCTCAAGCTGGGTGCAGCCAGCTTGACTGAGGAATATGGTGACGAACAGAGCCTCCAGTCTGACTTTACAAAGTCGGGTTCAAGTCGCGGACTTCAGACAAACCTTCGACGATTTTCAAAGCAGCCAATCGTAGCGTTAAATTGTAGTAATTAAATTTAGCAAATAAGGAGAGATAAACCAACGATCCCTTATAAAAGCGTTAGTTAATTGTTGTCCACAATCACTTGTCGCCAGCTGTGTGCATTGCGACAGATTTATTTTGACTTGTGGGGAGATGTTTCCTAAGACTAAAGAGTATTTAAATGTAGCATGAAGAGAGGAGCACTGTTCAGGGAAGTGAACTGATGCTGTTGCTTGCATAGAAAATTTTTCAAAGGGAACAAAATATCAAATTGAAGGAAGCGTGTGGCACCGCAGCGTCATCATACAGGCAATCATTTTAAAAGCTTAGCTTGCCCTGTCACATTGTGCAACATTTTCTTAAGTGATATTTTCTAGAATCAATTTCTCTCTTTTTAACCCGCCCCATCCCGACCACTTTTCCACCACTGACTCCCCCCAATCCCGATCATTTTAGGGAAAAAATTTTTTTGGCTCAAACATTCGCTTTTGGTGAGAAACATCGAAATTTCATAGAGAAATCGCTCTCCTGAGGTTTAAAATACTCATTACAGGTAGGAGTACCTCCTTACCTTACTGGGTTTTCTATCAGGCTGGCACCAAAGGAAACGAGTTCTATGGGAGGATAACTATTTCACACCACTCATAAACGGTATTTATTTATTTACTTGATACGAATTTATATGTAGTACAAGAGTATATTGGTTTTCAAGCAGTAATATAGGCATTATAAGCATTGTTTCACTCACTAATACCTGACCTTTTTTTGCCACATTACCTGATCATCATTTCTAACTGTTTCTTCCTCTAATGCTATGTAAAGTTTGCCTCCACATTGTCATTGATTGGGGAATCACTCTGGCCCTGAATTTCATACCGTGGCATGACATGGCTATACTGGCCAGGTCACTGATAACAGGTGAATTGCTGAGACAATGGCATGCAGGGGGGGGAGGAGGTCATGCTGGGTAAGGCATTGTCCCTGCCTGGCATCGTGTTGAGGAAGGTGTCACTTGTATACGTACCAAAAATGACTCGCGAAATTTGAAAAATTGTGCAAATTAGGGACCTTGCAATTTTTTCGCGTTTATGTACGTCGACGGGATTGGCAGTGACAAAACGTGTGGACGTTAAAGAACGTCGACGGGACGCCGCGGGTTAAAACAACTGCATTTTCAATACAACGACCGTGTTTTGAGAGAAGCCTAATTATAGGTATCACTGATTTCTTTTGAAGTTTACATGAAATATAGGAAAAGGGATGATTTCCGTGCATAGACTTCCCTCCACCCCCCTCGACCCAGGTGTAGGCGGAGTCATCTCTACCCGCGCCTCCCATCGCGTCTACGCCAATAAATGGGTGAATATATTCCCTACCGGGACTTGATCAGGTCACGTATCTTCCTTCTCAAATATTATACGACAAGTATTTTAGTCTGTGATTACTGTAGTCTTGATCAATGTAAGAATAATATGGACAGAAACTCAATTGCTTGAGAATAGTTTTTAATATAATACTGTGAACTGTGGTGCAATATGAGAACCGAAAAACAGCCTATGCTTAAATTTTCAAGAATTAACGAATAGTAGATTAGATGACTTCCAAAATATAAAAATCGCCTTTTAAGACAGGTACTGTTATCATTACAGTAGCGTTGGACGGTTATCATTAGAAATGAATAACATAACCTGCATTGTAATCCGAAGGCAAGTGTAGGACTGTATTACAGAGTCAACATTGTCAGTATGTGTGTAAAGTAGCGATGGATGATAGCCTATATATTTTACATAAAAAGGAACTAAAAACCCACATCATGATTATCTTAAAAGTGCGAACAGATTAAGAATATGCGTGAAATGGCCAATATAATGATTCCAGTAGTAAAAATTACAGTACTCTTGAACAAATTATACCGTATACGAATTGTGCAATGCAGTCTTCATTTTTATTGCAATACGTGCTGGAGTGCAATGAAAATTCCATAGCAGGATGTACATTATATAGTATAGTATTATATAGTACTCCTAATAGTGAGTTGAATATGAGGTTTTAAGTATGCAAACTTGCACAGTAATATAATGTAAGCTGCATTAGACAATATAAAAGTTGTACACTATAATAATCTACTTATTAATTACTGCATTGGTACAGAAATGTGTACAAGGGTCATAGCCTAGTAACCTGTATCATACTGATGCCATCGTAGTGTAAAATATATCAAAATGCACAGCCGGGCAATATTTATAGTATCATCATATGATGTTAATCTAGCTGAAATCTATCTATCTATCTATCTATCTATCTACCTAGTATCTATCTATCTACCTACATATATATATATATATATATATATATATATATATACAGGCGCCACAATACGTGGTCCACTAAACTACCGTATAATTTAGACAGCCAACTATTTTGCACAGATTTCAAGTATTTTTTTGTTAGGATTTTGTGCAACCACAGCCTTTTATTGCAATGAACGCTGTTTATCAGTTTTTCGTCGTTAACAACAATACCAACAGATTCTTGGAGTATCATGTCCACAACACTCAAGTTCGACTCAAACCCACTTAATGATGGTTGCATTGGAGCTTGGAAGCTGCGGCTCGACCTGTGAAACCACATCTCTGCCTACGGGTTACTGGCGGGCGGGTGTCACATTCAACTTTACACCAGGTCAACTCCCAAGTCAGGCTCAGCCTTGATCTTTTCATTCGGCACTAAATAACCGATACAAATCCTACTAAGTCATGTCTGTATTTCATATAACAACAACAACAGTCATCATCATCACCATCGCCATCACCATCACCATCACCATCACCATCATCATTATCATCATCATCATCATCATCATCATAACAATATATAATGTATATAGATGGAGATATATAAGAGATCCAAGGCAGGAAAGTGGATGCTGGAGCAGCCCTAATGAGTGAGGGCGTTTGAAAACCTTCTGTAGCGTTATTTGCACATGATACTGTATTAAGTGAAGACGAAGGGGAACTGCAAGACTTGGTGAATGAGTATGGGAAAGAGTGTGTAAGAAACGGAATCTAAAGGTGAATGTAAGGAAGAGTAAAGATATGGTCCTCGCGAGAAATGAAGTCACTGAATGTAAAGTGAAACTGGATGATGAGGAAATGGAAAATGTGCGTGCATTTCAGTACCTGGGTAGTGTGATGAGTATGGACGGAAGTTTGGAAGATGATATGCTTGAAAGAGTACAACAAGAAGAAAGGTTGCTGGTTCTTTCAAAGCAGCGATAAAATATATTGAAGTGAGCCTGCAAGTAAAAAAAAGTAGCTGCATGATAATATTGTGATACGAACTCAAACATAAGGACGCGAAGCTTGGACCTTGTTGGAAGGACACAAGTCAAGAGTGAGAGCAGTGGAACTGAGTTATTTGAGAGGAACATGTGGAGTTACGTGGAGAGACAGACTGACAAATGAGAAAGTGAAGGAGCGTTGTGGTGTAGATGTGGATGTGACAGAAAGCGTTGGGAGAAATACACTGAGGTGATTTAGCCATGGGGAGAGGATGGAGAGCGAGACTAATGAGGAGGGTGTGTGAGTGAGGTGAAGGTGGGGGGGGGGGAGATGGGGAGGCCGATGATAAGATGAAGGAATGGAATGGAGAGGTATATGTGAGAGGGGTGTGTGGGCTGGGGGAAGGGCAGTGAAATGGCGGGGGACAATGCGACATGGAGGCGATTTGTTTGTGGCCACCTTTTACTGGACTAAAGAGTCTGGCAATAGATAGTAATAATAATAATAATAAAAATAATAATAATAATAATAATAATAATAATAAAAAAAAAAATAATAATAATAATAATAATAATAATAATCCAAAGGAGTTATCAGTAGTCCTAGTTTGAGTGGAAGTGGCAGAGGATGTGTTGATCAAGTATTTGCAGTGGGACAGATAGCAGGGAAGGCTTGTCAGAAGGACCAAAATGTGTTTATGGCATTCATGGATCTGGAAAAGGCATACGACAAACTGTACAGAGAAAGATTGTAGAAAGTTTTGCGCATGTACGGTGTAGATGGAAAGCTATTGGGTGCCGCCAAGAGTTTTTATGATGGAGGTGACGCATGTGTAAGGGTTAATGGGCATCTGAGAGAATGGTTCACGATCGGTGTGGGCGTACGACAAGTTTGTGTGATGTCCCCATGGTTGTTCAATATATATATGGATGGGATGATGAGAGAGTTAAAACATGAGTAATGGAGAGAGGGATGGCGTTGGTAGTGAGTTGAGATGGATGGAATATCTCAAATTTGCTGTATGCTGATGATCCAGTACTGCTTGAAAATACCGGACAAGAACTTGGTAGGCTAGTGCAGAGTTTTGCTGATGTCTGTAAGCGTCGTGTCTTGAGAGTAAATGTAGAAAAGAGTAAAGTGATGGTTATTGAGAGAGAAGGTGACTCCCAGTGCGATGTTGCAGTGAATGGAGAGAGACTGGAATTGGCGAAAGAGTTCAAATACCTGCAGACAGTGGTAAAAAAGAGAGGAAAATGTGCAATAGAAGTGGAAAGTAGAATGATACAAGGAAGAAAAGTAGCTGGTGCGATGAAGGCCTTGATAAGAAACAAAGGCTTGCGTGTTGCAGCTGCACAAGGGTTACGTGAAGGAGTGTTAGTGCCAACTGTAACATATGGATGTGAGACTGTGGTGTTGCATGAAAATGAAAATTAAGAGTGGGAGCAGTGGAGATGGGACTGCTGAGGAATGTATGTGGAGTACAGAGAGTGGATAGGATACGAAATACTGTGATTCGTGAAAGATGTGGGGTGAGGAAGTCTGTGGACACTAGAATCTAAGAGAATGTACTGAGATGGTATGGTCATGTGGAGAGAATGGATAACAATAGAGTGGTGAAAAAGGTATATCTGAGCAAATCTGAAGGAGGGAGGAGGCGAGGTAGGCCAAGGGGAAGTTGGAGAGATATGGTGGATGAGTGTACGAAGAAGAGAGGTTTGGAAGTCGGTGAGGCTAGGGAACTGACAAGAGATCGAGCTGGCTGGATGAATGTTGTGAGGAGAAGTGCATGATCAGGGATTTGGCATCCCTATTTTAATGTGGCAGCATCCAGACTGACTTCATCTGATACGTTTATGTGAAGCTGCAGAACGTGGTGAATGTGTTTGGCGTACCTGATTGAGCCAGGATTCTGGGGGCTTGAATGATGAGTGAATGGAAGCGTGACCAATTGGATTGGGCAAATTTGGGCTGTCTGGACATTGCTAGTCCTCACCCTGCCCTAGGGTGGGAAAGGAGGTCCGGATTATGATGATGATGATGATGATGATGATGATGATAATAATAATAATAATAATAATAATAATAATAAAAGTAATAATAATAATGACAATAATAATAATAAGAGTAATAATAATAATCGAATCCTTCTTTACCCCATCATGATCGTAGGGGGCCTCTGGGCCAGGAAATTCAGCTCCATCATTTAAGGCGAGGGTGATCAGCCTCGTTCGCCGCCAAGTGTCGTTATGTGACCAGTCAACTCGAACCATTCCTCGGACTGAATCCCTTCCGGTCGCATCCAGGTGGAGCGCCTTCTCCCTACTAGATCAACAACCGTCATTTGCCTTTATCGTTACACTCGTTGTAAGTGTGGTTTCCTGGGTTATAAGAAACTTCTTGGCTTGTCATTCAGTGCAGAGTCACCTGTCGGCAGCATTACATCGAGTCAGCAAATGGATGGTGTCCCACCTACCCCCCCAGAATAGTAGTAGTAGTAGCAAAGAGTATAGAGATAGATTGGCCTGATAAATCTCATTTATTTGCTCCCTACGTCTCAACCTTTTGAAAGACACCTGATTTAGTGCCAGGAATTTTAAATGAAGATGTAAACCACAGTCAGAGGCCAGTGTGTCAAGTCGTGAGGTAGGCTATGAGCTGTCAGTGATGAGCGCCACACTCATTTGTATATATTTACTATTTTTTTCCTGCAGAATATTTAGTAAGATTTCCAAATTAGTGCATCTTTTTATATATATAGGCTATAATGAAGCAGAAGATATTGTTACTACCCACATAAGTGCTAACATTCGCCTTAAACACTGGTGTGGTGTGAGCCAGCACAAACAACTGCTATCACAATTTCCTCGCCCGCCGTCGGGCGGCGCCACCGTTCCAGGAGACTCGCCCGACTGTCTCCTCTTATCTGTCTCTATACTCTTTGGTAGTAGTAGTAGTAGCAATAGTAGTGGTAGCAATAGTAGTAGTAGTAGTAGTAGTAATAATAATAAAATTATTATTTTTTAATTATTATTATTATTACTATTATTATTATTATTACTATTATTATTATTTTTATTATTATTATTGTTATTATTATTAGTATTAGTATTATTGTTGTTGCTGTTGTTGTTATCATTATTATTATTATTATTATTATTATTATTATTGTTGTTGTTATTGTAGATGACGGATGGATCCAGATGGATGATGATGATGATGATGATGATTACTGTTATTATTCATCCATCATCCAATCCTCCATTGCCCCATGAGAAGCGTAGGAGCCCGGGGCTAGTTAATATTATTTCCGGAGACAAAGTCGAAGGCCTTCTCACGGTTGAATCGGGAGAACAGTTTTCCGTCCGTCCGGCCAGCCGTGCGTTCTTACGGCTTTTGACAACTGAGGTGCTGTCACTTGGCAGTGTGCCTTCGTCCGAGTGGTCAGCACATTCAGAGTAGTCCTAAGGTAACAATTACTAAAAAGTCTCAGTTTATCAGAGTATATACATAACATGGATATCAGTGGAAAGGGCGTTGTTATAGAGTAATTTATCCCCTCATCACAATTTTGGTCATCTCACTAGAAAATGGCAAATTGCAGATATATCTGAATACGAGCCAGCGTCGCTGTTTATGTCTCTTTATGTCGTGGAGGCAGGCAGGGAGGTAGCCACGGAGGTATGTGGTTAAATGAACAGGGAGGTATGTTGGTAGGCAGATAGGTAACGGAAATGAGCAGGGTTCTAGGAAGCAGGCAGGTAGGAAGATCTATCTATCTATTGCCAGACGCCTTAATCCCGTAAGGGGTGGCCACAAACAAATCGCCTCCATGTCGCCCTGTTTCCCGCCATTTCACTGCCCAGCTCCCAGCTCACTCCCCCACTCTTTCATATACCTCTCCATTCCATCCCTCCATCTCATCCTTGGCCTCCCCCTCCCTCTACCTCCCTCCACCTCACTCACATACACTCTCCTCTTTAGTGTCTCATTCTCCATCCTCTCCATATGGCCAAACCACCTCAGTCTGTTTCTCCTAACGCTTCCTATCACATCCACATCCACACCACAATGATCCTTCACTTCCTCATTTGTCAATCTGTCTCTCCATGTGACTCCACATGCTCCTCTCAAATAACTTACTTCCACAGCTCTCACTCTTGACTTCTGTCCCTCCAACAAAGTCCAAGCTTCATTTCCATACGTTAGAGTTGGTATCACAATACTGTCATGTAACTTTTTCACTTCCATGCTCACTTCCTTGTTTCTAATCACTGCTTTCAAGGAACCAGCAACCTTTCTTCCTTGTTGTACCCTTTCAAGCATTTCACTCTCTAAACTTCAATCCTTACTTATCACACTACCCAAGTACTTAAACGAACTCACATTTTCCATTTCCTCCTCATCCAGCCTTACTGGACATTCACTGACTTCACCTCTCTCGGAGACCATAACTTTACCTTTTCTTACATTCCCCTTTAGATTTCGTTTCTTACATGCACTCCCAAACTTATCCACCAAGCCTTGCAGCTTCCCTTCTTCTTCACTTAACAACACAGTATCATTTGCAAACAACAGTACAGACTTTCCAAACACTGCCCTCTCTCACTAGGGCTGCTCCAACATCCACTGCCCTACTTTGTATCTCTTTTATAACCCCAGCCATATACAGGTTAAACAACCATGGATACATGACACATCCCTGTTTCAATCCAGCCTTCAAATAGAAAAACTCAGTTCACTGTTCACATGCACTGCAGCCCTAGCACCCTCATACATACTCTTCATGGCATTCAGCAACTTCCCATCTACTTCATATATTCTTAATACTTTGCACAATTCTTGCCTATCCACCCAGTCATATGCTTTCTCCAAATACATGAAGGCTGCATAAAACTTCTTTCCCTTCTCTAGAAACTTTTCCACTAAAGATCTAAGAATGAATATCTGATTTACACAACCTCTTCCCTTCCTAAAACCTCGCTGTTCTTCTCCAACTAATTCCTCTGTTATTTCCCTCACTTTGTCAATAAGTATCCTACCATATACTTTTCCCATTATAGTAAGAAGACAAATGCCCCTATGATTACCACATACTTCCCCCCCCCCTTTTCCTTTGTACACGGGAATACTTATACCTGACTTCCAATCCTCCGGGACTCTACCTTCCTCCCAGGCCAATCTGCACATCTTCCACATCCATTCACTACTATCTCTCCCCCATACTTCAGCATTTTACCACACATTCCATTAATTCCTGAGACTTTCCCCAGTTTAACTTTCTTCATCGCTTCCACAACTTCCATCCTACTGATTTCTTCCTCTCTTCTCACATCCCTCCGTCTCCCAGCCGCCAGCCACTTATACTCACATTACTTTCATTCTCTATATTCAAAAGTTCGTTAAACTGTTCTCTCCATCTACTCACTTTTTCTCCCTTCTCCACCAGTAATCTACCATTTTTATGCTTCACTCCCCAACTAACTTCTTTGGAAGATAATAATAGAGTTGGCTGGCAGGGAGGTGCAGAGGGAGGTCGGCTGGGTGGCAGGTAGGTATGGAAGCAGGTAAAGAGTCCGGTGGTAGGAAGGTAGGTAGGTAGGAAAAAAGGAAGGAAGATAGACAAAGAGATAGAGAAGTAACCAGGGAGGTAGGTATATAGGTAAGATGATAGGCAGGGGGGTACAGAAGGTAGAAATGTAAGTAGGGAGGGAGGTTAGCAGAAAGGGAAGTAGACAGGTGGATACACAGGAAGGTGGTTTGGGAGATAGATAAGCATAGATGGGGGTATCCAGGAAAGTCGGCAACGAGGTTAGTTAAATACAGATGTAGGGAGGCAGGTATGGAATCACGTGGGTAGAAGGTACGTGGGTAGATTGGCAGAATGGAAGGCAGGCAGGGAAGCAACCTGTGGGGTAGGTAGCAACTGAGGTAAGCAGGTAGAACTTTATGGAGGAAGACAGGGAGAAATTTACTTTAGTAGGCAGGGAGCAGTAGCGGACCTATATGTATTAACACTACTTTTTTGGTTGCGAGGAGCTGAGGCGCGCTACATTTCAATAAAAGTAGTGAAACAGTTGCACCTTACACTTGTGAGGTATTCCAAACTCTGCTCTTTACCCTCTCCTTTAACCCGCCCCATCCCGACCGATTCTCCACCACTAACTCCCCCCAGTCCCAACCAATTTTGGATTTTTTTTTTTTTGGCTCAAACATCCGCTTTTGGTGAGAAACATCGAAAAATCATAGACAAATCGCTCACCTGAGGTTTAAAATACTCGATACAGCTAGCAGTACTCCTTACCTTACTGGGTTTTATATCAGGCTTGCTCCAAAGAAAACGAGTTCTATGGGAGGGAAACTATTCCACACCACTCATAAACAGTATTTATTTATTAATTTATTTGGTACGAATTTATATGTAGTACGAGAGTATATTGGTTTTCACACAGTAATATAGGCAATATGAGCACATCAACATACCTGACCTTTTTTGGTGACATTACCTTATCATTATTTCTGACTGTTTCTTCTTCTAATGCTACGTAAACTTTGTCCTCCATGTTGTCATCGATTGGAGAATCACTTTGGCCCTGAATGTCTTTATTGGCCAGGTCCTTGATAACAGGTGAATTGCCAAGACAATGGCATGTGGGGGGGGAGGTCATGCAGGGTAAAGCATTGTCCCTGCCTGGCATCTTGTAGAAGAAGGTGTCCCGTGTATACCTACCAAAAATCACACACGAAAATTAAAAATTGTGCAGATTATGAACCTTGCAACTGCGCAACGTACTGGTACGTCGATGGGACTAGCTATGACAAAATGTTGCGACGTGCTCATACGTCAACGGGACACCTCGGGTTAAGTTGTGATCGTGTTTGAACAAGTCTGTTTTGGGGGAGCTTTAGACATCAATGGACTGTCGATGGGGTTGCCATCTGGTATCATTCAGCGCAGAACTGTGGCAAACATAGTAATGAAAAATTTCTTTTGTAATAAAGCAACATGATTTGGTATTAACCTTTAATTTGCTTGTATTATAATTACAAATCATAATAGATAGATAGATAAATAGATAGATAGACAGCCCTATGCGAGCCTGGGAAAAGGAAATGAGCTTGCAAGTTACACTGAGGAAAAGCTGACGACAGATTACGAAGTAGCCAGTCAGGAGATGATGCAGTTAGTTGTCAGCAGTCCTCTCATGAACAAAGCCCTGGTGACCATACACACACATACACACATACTCACACACAGGCTTCTTAAACTTTCCAACCACAAGGAACACACGTGATACGTCTCCTGTTTCACCAGAATTTAGGAAAGAGAGCTCAGAAGGAGACAAGCCTTAGAACAGGCAGGTCAGAAAAAGAAAGGGCTTAGGAACTTGAGAGAGAGAGAGAAAGGGAGCCAGAGCGAGACAGAGAGATAGCTAGCGGGACTCTATACTTCGCTCTGTGTGAGAGACTTGTTAATATTTCCAAGACAAATAAAAATAGTCCCATACTATTCTTTACCTCTCCTGTCACCACATGACAAATGGGATGCTACTCCAAGATATAAAAACCGCTCGTCCACAAGTCTAATATATATATATAACTCAATCACAAAGGAACCACAAAGTCTTTTATGACATTTAGTCTGTTTATGACATTTGGTAGCAGCGAACGTATACGAACCTCGTCTACGAATCAACATTGAATTCCTACAAAATATCAAGATTGAAAACAAAAAGAATACCTCTCACAACCAACAACACAACCAGCTCCTGACAGTATTCTCTCCACCCAGCCCCCTCCGTCTCCCCGATCATCATGCTGATGCAGAGGTGAAGAGATCACACGACGCCTTGCAAGTAGTTTAACAAAATATTGATACGATCTTGCAACTTCTACGACGAACCAGCGAATCTACGGACATCGTCTCCCAATTAAAAGCAAATTTCTACAAAAGCAGGCGAAACTCTACAAGATTAGCTTCAGTTCTACAAGTGAATTCCTACAAAATACAGCCTACAATGCAAATAGCCTACAAGTCTACAAAACAACTCTATAATCTTCACATAACATCAAGCAGCAACAAGAAGAATATAAAACAAAGCAAGTAAAGAAGAGGAAAAACCAAAGCAACAAGCACACAAGCCATCACTGATGCAGAGGTCAAGACATGCAGCAAAACACCAAGTCCATATTCACAACTCATCTTACTCACCCGTCTTCACTCAAGTTACTCATCGCTACTCATTCACTCACCATAGCTACCAGTGTGGGAAGCCGACGTCACCATGTGCTGAGATGACATCACAACGCGAGTCTGCCATGCCAAGCAACGTGTGACTGACACCAGGCACTTCTCACCCACTACTCATTACTCATTATTCACATAGCTCCTACTCATACTCATTTATTTTCACAGTTTAGTTGGAAATTCGACGTTCTATGCTGAGGTTTGCCTGGGACAGCCATTAACCACCACAGACACCAGGCCATGGAAATTCCTGAGTAATATCGTCCATCAACACACAACTAGAATTATCAAGAGATCTTCAATCAAACCTGTATTTTTCTTCCGAGATCGACTTTTGTATCGACACACCTCTATGATCTGTATCAAGTGGGTAAAATTATACTTACTCATTTCTTTTCAGTGCTAAAACTAGCTATATCCAACTTATTTACTCATCTATTTTGCTAGGACATAAATAAACAAGAGGCATATTTCATAACACCATATCTTAATGACAGGGATATTTTCGCCACCACCCACGTTAATACCAGATGACACACAATTTGCCACAACAACAGACTCACAATTAAGAGAGCCTCAAGGCAACACACCAGATGACACACAAATTGCCACAACATCAGACTCACAATTAAGAGAGCCTCAAGGCAGCCCACCCCTTGTACAAACCTCACCACACACTAAAGATAAAGAAACAAATACGGGAGTTTCAGATGATGAGTGGGAAACCCCCTATGACATAGAGAGTGTGGACTTTGCCGCTGCCTTGCACACGTATGCCAATATACTTAACAGGGTTCACCGGTCCGGTCATACATATTCCACCATTCCCTCACACAACGATAAACACGTCCAAGTTGAATTAACAGGGCAATCAGTTAAAATGGATCAAGAAACAAATACCGCGGATCTAACAACCACACCTCACGTGTTTGTGTATCATGAGGATAAAACTGCTCCAAAATTCTCTGGCACAGACAAAGATCGCATTGATGTCATTTCATTAGTCAGTCAGTGCGAACAAATGTTCATCAAGCACCATATACTAGATGAACAAGAGAAAATTGCTATTTTTTCATCTTGCATAAGCCAGGAAAGATGTCCAGCAAGCAATTTATTGCGCTCAGATAAGCTCCATCGTGCTAGGACATATGGTGAACTTAAAACTGAATTTCTGAAGAAATTTTCTGGAGGTATGAACTTCTTGCCAGGTATGATTCCAGAATTACATAAAATTGTAGATCTTGTAAGGGAGCACACTACAAACCATGTGCTGAGTGAAATAACTGCTGATGTCTCCACAATCAAGAGAACATTATTAGCTACATTGGAGAATTCTAATTGGATAACAGATGATGGAAAGATGTCCCCAGACCTCGTCGTGGACATCATTGGTTATGTAGCTGCCTTGTGTAAATTACCTGATAGGACCCTTAAGATCGCCAAGACGATCGCATACACCCCAGGAATGTGCTTGCTAGACTTAATGAACGAGGTAGAGATGCAGTGCAGTAAAGCAGGTGTGGTCGACACACATGCACATTCTGGTAGAATCAGGGTACCTGAGACAGTCTCAGCTGTGAAAACATCTACACCGACCCCAAACAGAGAACAAAATCGATCGCGACCAGAAATGAGGCAGGCCAAACAAACAAAAACGCCTAGACCTCGTTCCCAGACGCCTTCCTACAGGCAGTTTCATAAGTTTTCGCGCAGCCCGAGCAGGTCTCACGCCATAAACAACACTTCTTATGGGAAATCACCTCGTAGGTCACAGTCAAGGGATAGGTCCATTCTATGTCATTATTGTGCAAAACCAGGGTACACAAGGTATGAATGCTTTATCAAGGAAAAAGAGGACAAACAAAAGACACAAAGATTTGGTCCTTACTGTAGGCATCATAGATACCAAGGGCACTGGACTAGTGATTGCAAAACAGTAGAAAAAATTGTGTCTATGTTCAAATCGGGGGAAGACCAAGTCATGACAAAAAACGAACAAACGTAAAGAAGAACAAGGCTAAACTTCACATAGGAGGCAACCTGCATGTCCCACTTGAACAATTCACAGTGGTCAATAATACATTATACAAAATTAACTCTAAACAACCAAAGCGCCAAAGAAATACTAACCAGTTGGTAGTACCGAATGACATGATACCCCAAGTATTACGATTGATACACGAGCAGCCCACATGCAGGACATCCTGGAAAGGATAAGACAGTCAACCAAGCCCAGCTATTATATTACTGGCCTTCATTACGAAAAGATATAAACAATCATATAGACAGATGTGAATCATGTGCGAAACACAAAGGATACCCAATCACACCTGCACCGACGGGTAATTACCCTGTACCACATCAACCATGGGACGTTGTCGCTGTTGATTTACTCAAGATGCCATTATCATACAATAATAACCTATACTTATTCGTTGCAACGGATCATTTTTCCTTTTATGTCATTTTAGCTCCAATTAAAGATAAGACAGCAGAGACAGTAGCAAAGGCAATAACAGATAATGTAATATGTCGCTTTACTACCCCAAAGGTATTAATAAGTGATAATGGAGGAGAATGTAATTCTGAGATCTTACAAGAAATATGTAAACAATACAACATCAAAAAGGTTAACGTTTTGGCCTATCACCCAGCATCGAAGGGGTTGGTAGAGAGACAAAATAAAAAGGTATTAGATGTGCTACGATACATTCTCAGTGAAAATTATGCAAGCTGGGATGATTGGATTCCCAGAGTAGAGGCCTCAATTAATGGGTCTATAAATGAATCCATCGGTGACACACCACATTTCATTATATATGGCACAGATAAAAAATTACCATATGAGCTCCTAGAAGGTGACAGCATGCCTATATACAATTACGATGATTACTCAAAACTCCGTTTACGTGAATTCCAGGACATTCACAAAAGAGTCAAAAAACAATTAACGATGTCCAAGGAAGAAATGACGGAGGCATTTAACAAGAAGGCAAAAGATTCACCTATCAGCTTAGGAGACATTGTTTACGGTGTCATTCATACGAGAGACAATAAATTATCCCCAAAATTTGAGGGCCCATACAGAGTAATTAACATAAAAGCAAACAAAGTTTTAATTAAGTCACTTTCAAGTGGCGAGGAGAAACAAGTTCATATTGACCATTTAAAACGAGTTTCGAGGGAATTATCACATAATTATTCACCCTCGGATATAACCGAACAGGTGAACGTACCTCAAGAAACCAAGCAAGAACACAACAATGATTACAAAAAGAAATTTAGGTCATATACCAAACAATCGAACATAGGTACAACTGTTCCAATAAAATCTACAGTACATCATTGACGAGAATTAAATATCGATTTAAACTCCTTCTATAAATGAAATAACAATCAACCGTAACGCACATCATCACTATCATCTACCACAGCATTATAAGAAATTAATAGATTTTTTTTTCGGTAGGTTACGATGAAGGGACTTATGCTATGGATTCTCCTCTACATAGCAAGAGGATATGCGCACTTAGACCCCAAACATATAGTACGACAAGGATGCCTCATAGCTCCAACGGCCACGACTACAATCGTTAAGGACGTCATGAGTACTGAAATAAGTCTAGATTACTTGTATGACTTACCTACTTATCTAGACAGACTTGCGACGCCGATGCGAACTCTGGACTTCATGATAGTAAATTATGTTTCACAAGCACATAACACCAAGGAAGTGAATGAAATGGTAAAGTTAGCGAAATGGAAACTAGAACAGGCGAAGTCAACTATGCTCATCATGATCCAAGATCTCCCATCTTATGGAACGGAGGTACTGAGCGACAGGAACAACATCACCTGTACTCGCCAAAAGCGCGGTTTGTTCGACCTGGGTGGCGCGGTTCTTGGGAACATCTTTGGATTGGCAACAGAGGATGACCTTAAAGAAATAAACAACAAATTTAATAAGATAGCTCAGGTACTAACATACCAAGATAAATTCATCACAGGACAGAACTCAGCAATGAAGACAATTGTGAAAAATCTGAAACACGCAGAAAACGTAGCTCTCGAGAGTGTAGATAAAATAAATGAATTAGAGGGAAACGTTACTCTTTTCCAGCACTTCTCCATCATCACAGAACATATTGACACGATTCTGCTACAATTAGAGAACACTAGAGATCGTTTCAGGGCACTCATGCAAGGAATTTCGAATGCTGGTGATGGCAAGATCACAATTGACTTACTCCCAGTTCATGAGCTATGTCAGATAGTTAGTCAAGGCATACATAAACATAAATTGAAGCCGTTGTTCCGCAGTAGGGAATTTATGCAATACTACCCGTATTTAGAAGCAACACTAACACCAACATCAGTGGTAGTTCATGTACCATTCATCACTGAAGACCTGTTCACAGTATACCAAATACACCCCTTCCCCTATAAAAATAACAACACTTTGGTCATCATCAACATCAACAGACACCGAACTCATCATGGTCTCCAAGAGACGGGACACTGTCACTTTCACAAGTGAGTCAACGATTGAACGAAAGTGCCGCACATCCTTACATGCTGTTCATCTTTGTCCTGCGTACATTTTCACGTTTCAGCCTACTGATACAGTCCCTTGTGAAATGGCTATCATCAGAAATGACAATATTCATCATCATTGCAACTTCACTTTTGCTCCAGATAAACTTGTACCCCATCAACTCATTGGACACTCACAGTTTTTTTATTTCCCTCATAACACATCAGTTTACATAGTCTGTCCAGATATACCACCATCTCATACATCAGGATCAGGATTATACATAGCACCAGACTACTGTGCGGTATTTACACCAGCCATGTCTACTTTATCCACCATCAATCACTACGCCATTCTCAATCATACACACAAACATTTCCACCCACTGCCTGATATGGACTTAAACATGGGCACAAGTATTAAGCTGACTTCACCTAAGTTTGAAACTATGCAGCTGATCAATGAAACAATGAAGCCCTGGGAAGATTTGAGTTTGAGTATGTTCAACCCATATTATGTGTATAGCCCAGCACCTACTGTCTTTATAATCGTCTGCATTGTAGTTGCGGTACTGCTGTTCGCAATGCACAGAATGCATGCAAGAATTGCTAATTTGGAGTCATTATTTAGTGGGGGGAGAGTTAACATCACAGTTAACCACCCTGAATGAAGTGTATATATTTTGTATATAGTGTTAATTATATATATAAAAAAAAAATACAAAGAAGAATGACCCATATATGGCAGACCAGTACCATTATCTTTAAATGAAATATTAATAACTCTTACCATAATCTTCATTTTAAACTATTTTTTATTCTTGCATGTATGCATTTCACTATAATAACCCAAGTACATACTGTATTACAGTTAAATAATTTACTTTAATGCATTTATTCAAATATGTATACAACTTGTTTAAAATGTAATATTACTGAATAATCACTATTTACTATGAATATTATATGTATACAATATTCATACAATTATGTTACTTTTACAATATTATGTATTCACTTAATTAGCTTATAAGTTCATTATAATGTATATATAATGTGTATTAATATGTTAGGACTATTAACTGTCGATGGTACGCCATTTTCGCGTGACCGAGCAATGTATTATAATTACAAATCATAATAGATAGATAGATAAATAGATATATAGACAGCCCTATGCAAGCCTGGGAAAAGGAAATGAGCTTGCAAGTTACACTGAGGAAAAGCTGACGACAGATTACGAAGTAGCCAGTCAGGAGATGATGCAGTTAGTTGTCAGCAGTCCTCTCATGATCAAAGCCCTGGTGACCATACACACACATACACACATACTCACACACAGGCTTCTTAAACTTTCCATCCACAAGGAACACACGTGATACATCTCCTGTTTCACCAGAATTTAGGAAAGAGAGCTCAGAAGGACACAAGCCTTAGAACAGGCAGGTCAGAAAAAGAAAGGGCTTAGGAACTTGAGAGAGAGAGAGAAAGGGAGCCAGAGCGAGACAGAGAGATAGCTAGCGGGACTCTATACTTTGCTCTGTGTGAGAGACTTGTTAATATTTCCAAGACAAATAAAAATAGTCCCATACTATTCTTTACCTCTCCTGTCACCACATGACAAATGGGAAGCTACTCCAAGATATAAAAACCGCTCGTCCACAAGTCTAATATATATATAACTCAACCACAAAGGAACCACAAAGTCTTTTATGACATTTAGTCTGTTTATGACATGCTAATAAATGTATATTATGTATTTGTATGGTTCATCATCTTTCTTCAGTCGAGATAGTGCACTATTTGATCTGTGAGTAATAATGAAAACATTAAACGATATTTTGTCTTCTGATATTTGTACTGACATATATTTGTATCGGCATACTTAGATTTGGTGGTGAAGAGACTAATTTAATGTTAATTTCCTTAAAGTCGTTATTTTTTAGCGTCCATGTACTATCGCGAAGGTTAATCTCTTTACCTCCCTGGCTCGTGGGAGGTCGAAGCCAGGCGAGTGGACACAGGCCACTTCATTGTAAGAGTTTCACTCACCTGAACCACAACTCACTCTCACGAACGAAACACATGAGCACAGTTATGAAGCAGTTCATGAATCATTGTCGGACTACTAGGCTAACCGTGTCCACATGCCTGACTGTTTCAGCCCTGGCTTGGACGTCCCTCGAAATTAGTGAACGCTATAGTACAATCAAAAACAGAAGTCGTGTTGCTGTTTTGTCTGAAGATTACGTGAAACACGTGAAACATTTTGAGAGTTCTACTACAGGTACATATTCATGGTTGGCTAACCTGACTTCCCCAAGTTTCATATTTGCTGGTGCTGGGATGACGATATAAATAAATCCAGGAAACTCCGAAGCATTAACATTGATTCAGGAATAATCTAGCAACTGATAGCCGAAATGTGATTCATATTTGGTCAGGTGATAATCGCCTTCCCGTATTATATTACTCCTTACTAAATAACGTCAAGCAATCCTAGTATATACAGAACCTTGGTATGAAGAGCGAATGCAACATGCATCAGACTACTAGCGAGATAAGAGAGGACAGATTCTATCTTTATGTAAGGGGGAGGATCCCGAACTGATAGTACATTTGGTGTAAGCAGAACCGTAGAACTGTGGATTAGGTGATTTTGGGAGGAGGGCACAATGCAGAACAGTCACCACACGACTACATGATCAGGAAATAATCACAACAATGGGAGGCAGCGCCTGCAGGCAGTGCTTATGTTGTAAGAGGCAACGTGTGGCTAGAATGAAACACACTAACTGTTGTGCGTAGACTTAAGTATTCTGTTTTATATGTTCGAACTCCTACAAGGGGGATTCATTTCTCTACTCATAACAAAACATTCAGTTATCATTATACATTAACTCAATCATCATATGGAGAATAGTTTGGACAATTTTCTTTAAGCAGAGTGAAAGATAATGACTATCACCGCTTGTATTAACAAAATAAGCAAAGTTCGAGACGTCTCTCAGAAGCTATGTTAATCCTCTGGTGGTTTCAAGAATAAAACATTATTTACGTCAGCTCCTTCGTTACATCCTTATCAAGATGATGCTGGGTGAACAAGGACAAGGTGTACACAAACTGTGCCCAACCGGTTCGGTGATATGATTTTTTTAAAATGCAAGGAAGAAGGACCCAAAGGCTAGGAGCCCGCAAACTGTACCTTCCAAGAAAAAACTAAAACAAGATAACTGAGAGCCAAACCCAAGATCCGTTCATTTCGAGATGCCTAGACACACTCCGTTTGAAAGACTGGAGATCATAGGCAGTAGGAAATACAGACAGAAGGAGACAGTTCCAGAGCTGACCTGTTGCATACATGAAGGACTGGGAGTAACGGCTAACTATTGTGTTGGAGAGCTGGACAGAAAAGGGATAAGAGTTTATTGGTAGAAGGTTGCTACGTGCCCGTCGTAGAGGTGGAGGGATGCAAACACACAGTTCAGAGGAGCAGTGATCATTGAACTAACGAAAAAAAAAAAGAGATAAAGTTGCAACAGTGCAGTGAAGAGACAGAGGTTGAAGAAAGCCAGTAAGAGAAGGAGAGCTAAATAGACGAAAAGACTTTGACTTCACCTTCTTGAAAAGAGCTGTATGTGGGAAGCCTCTTCACACGTGAGAGTTGTACACGACACAGGGGCGAATAAAATCCGTGTTTAATGTCAACAGCTAGGCAGGGGTAAAGGACGCACGGAATTGGCTTATCAAAAATAATATCTTGGAAGCAGATTTTACAAGAGAGGTAATATGATCTTTCCAATATAAATCCCGAGAGAATGAAATCCCACGTATGTTTAAAGATTATGCAGGACTGAGTTAAAAAAATAAATAAATAAAATAGAGGATACTCCTATGGAAGATTATGTAGGCTTCATGGATGTAAGAACTCAGTTTTTGATGCATTAAAAACAAGATTACTTTTATCTCAGTCGGAGATATGAGCCAAGTCAGACATTAAGTGTGCGATAGCCTCATCCCTTATTTCTTGAAGAACGGTTGAGATGGACGCTGCGGGAAGAGAAAGAAAAGGTGAAGGGTGGATTCATCAGAGTATAAGTAGATAGTGTTAGATGTGCAGCTCAGAAGGTCACTGATGAATTAAAGGAAGAGAGTTGGTGATAGCACAGAGCCCCGAGGAACACCGTTATTGATAGCTCTAGGTGAAGAAGGATGGCCAGCTACAACAGGAGCTATAGAACGACCAGAAAGGAAGCTAGGGATGAAGGCACAGAGAGAACGATAGAAACCGTAAACGGGTAGCTTGGAAATTAAAGATTTATGGCAGACTCGATCGAAAGCCTTTGAGATGTCAAGTGCAATGGCAAAATGTCGCCAAAGTCCCGAAAGGAGGATGACCAGGAGTCTGAAAGGTAGGTGAGAAGACCGCCAGCAAAGTGTCCGTGGCGGAACCCACACTGACGATCAGAAAGAAGGTTGTAATAGGAAAGGTGCTTTGATTTAATTTACTTATTTTTGGCTAAGAATAGACTCAAAAACTTTTGAAACACAGAATGTTAATGCAATTGGGCGATAGTAAGAGCGATAGGAATGGTCCCTCTTCTTTGGGACAGACTTACTGAGAGCAAACATCCAGCAGGTACTGTACAACTTCACAGGGAAAGGCGAAAGGGTTTACCTAGGCAAGGTGTAAGCGCAGAAGCACAGTTCTTGAGGACAACAGGAGGGACCCCATTAGACCCATTTGCCTTGTTAGTATTGAGGCCAGATATGGCAGAAAATACATCAACTGAAGAAAATTCAGTGTCAGTCAAGAGGAAGTCAGAGGGGGGAAGTGATGGAGGAACAGCACGGGAATCGTCTAAGGTGGAACTGGAAGAGAAAGTCTGAGAGAAGAGTTATGCTTTATCAGTAGAAGAAATAGCCACAGTGCCATCAGTGGAAAAGAGGGGGGAAGGATGATGAGGTAAAGTTCTTAGAAAGGTTTTTGGTAGGGTGCCTAAGGAGCGGGAAGAATTCTAGCTGGAGAGTTGAGAGCATTTGATACGAATGATATTTTTTGTGGCACAGCGAATAGCCGACTTAGCACAATTCTAGGAAGAAATGTAAGAGACGAGATTCAGGGGTGGGTTGGCCCCGGTACCTTTTGTAGGCATTCTCCTTGTTGTGGACAGCATCAGAACAAGCGTGATTAAACCAATTTATTATTGCATTAATCATACGTTATGAGAAAGGAATGTATGCTTCCATGCCCGAGAGAGTGACCTCCAGAATGAGCAAGGCACACTCAGATGGTTCTCGGCCATAGAAGTAATAATCATTCCTGGGAAAATCAGAGAAGTACTGCCTGACTTGCTCCCAATCAGCAGCTCCAAAATGCCACAACTGTCGATTCTTCGGTGGGTCCACAGGCCTTACTGGAGTCATAAGACAGGTTAAGGAGGTATGCGATCGGAGGAGCCCAATCGGGAGGAAAGATTAACAGCTGAAGCAGAAGGATTGTAGGTAAAGATGAGGTCAAGTAAGTTGGAAATCTCTCCAAGGCGGTCAGGGACACTGGTAGGGTGCTGTTCAAGCTGCTCGAGATCATTAAAGATAGAAAAGATATAGGCTTATTCACCAGATGGATCAGTGACAGGAGAGGAGAGCCAAAGGTGGTGGTGAACATTTAGATCTCCATGAATGGAGATTTCATGGAAAGGAAAAGGTGATAGGATGTGTTCTATCTTAGAAGGAAGATAGTCGAAGAATTTTTCATAGTCAGTAGAATAGGGGGATAAGTCAGTGACACATATATATTTAGTCATAGAATGACAGGAAAATCGAAGCCAGAGAGTAGAGAATACAGAAAATTCAAGTTCAGGAACACGAGAGCAAGATATGTCATTGCGTACATATAAACACAACAGCCATCTTTGGCTTTTAAATGTGTTTAGAGAAAGTAGGAGGATGCAGAGAGGGGCTTGCTATCAGTCGTCTCAGACAATTGAGTCTTAGTGAGGAAGAGAATTGTGAGGTTTAGTGGAGAAGAAGTGGTGCTCAACAGAGAGAAAGTTAAAGGAAAGGCCGCGAATGTTGCAGAAATGACGAAAAAGTAAGTCAAACAGTGGTTCCAGGCATCTCGCTTGGTCGTCATTGGTAGAGGGGCGGATGGTGGGGTCTTTCATTGTCTCCCCTAACCCCATGGAGACTGAGGCTTTGTGATAGGATGCCATTTTAGTAAAATTTTGAATAGGAAGTATAGCGTGTAATGTGCATGAAGTTTGGTGTTGAGAGTTAGAGGAAATTGTACTGGAATGCATGCTGGCCTACTCTCTGTGTTACTGAAACAAGGACAAAGTTCAGCAATGGAGAAAGGTTAGAATCCAGTCCCAAGGGCTGATGAAACCTGAGCTCCAGCTCTCCCTATCATCAGCTTTCTGTCCAGAATGGGAGTAACGCTCTGTCCGCCTGGTACTACAGGCTACTTCCTAAACTCATGGTGAGAGTTGCCTTCGAGCTGTGGCCCTGATGTAACTGGGCAACTTGGCTGCCCGGTTATACAACCATCCTTCAACTCCCTCTCTTAGATAGTGGATTGCAGGGAATGTACAGTTTCAGCCAGCTGTCCACTGTGTTCACGTCTAGATGTACATAAGGCAACTCCATCACCATCACCACCATTGCCAACAACAACAACAATAACAAATAGAATGCTAGACCCCGCTCACCAAACACTTGAGTTTACATTTAGACCTTGACTTTCAACCGATTTCTCTAAATATCGAATTACTTCATTCTTGTCTGGCCCACATTATTTCCACCAGGCTTGTTCCAGATAGGATCTAAACTGTTTGAACTAACCTTTCCATGCGACTTTGACACCTGATCCTTATTTCTTGCTATACCTTCAAATATTCCACAAAGTCTGATAAGAATGGAATAAATATTGCTTAAAATGGTTTTGTCATGTGACCCTGAGCTTTGAAGACAATAGATCAACCCCTTGAATGAGCATAAAACCGTCCAACATTTTTGGTCCATATGAGCTCAAAACTATTATTGTTATTCCATTCAATACATGCACCACGCACACACGCGGGTCTAACTCTGGCATTGCCCTGGGACTTTGACTTGCAGGTGATTCTTCTGATAATCAGATCTCTTTACTGCTTTATTTTAAACCATTCCACCAAGTCTGAACTTATTTGTAAAAAAATAATAAAAATAATAATACTCATGTTGTCCTTGCTAGGTCAAACTGTGATCGTATTCTTCAGACCATTGTTCTACAAAAACGGTAGGTCAACCCTGTGGCGGACCCTCAACCCATCCAACAAGTTTGGTGAAAATCGGATTAATCCTTAATTATGAAACACACCCACACCCACACACACCCACACCCACACCCACACCCACACCCACAAACACAGACACACACACACACACACACACACACACACACACACACACACACACACACACACACACACACACACACACACACACACACACACACACACACACACACACACACACACACACACACACACACACACACACACGCAAGCATGTGCGAGCGCGCATAAAACCTGCTTCGCCTCGCGAGCGCTGGTGTCAGGTTTGTGGAACAATGAATGGAACATTAAATAGGATATGACAACAATTAGTGGTTTCTGTAAGTCATAGCGTAACAGACTGATCTACCTACTTTTGTCAGACTTACATGATGCAATTCATTGATGCTACAGTTACAAAGAGTTCAAAGCTCTGTACCAGAAAATTCTACATTCCATTTACAAGTGAATGGGAATATATACAAAGAAAGTCTTATAATAAAACTGAGTGCGTCAAGGGATAGACAACCACCCAGTTCCTGACTGTCCTATATGAGGTCCACTGTGAGAGTTTGGTGTATTTTTTTTCTTTTTTACTTTTTTGTAATGCACTTTGTAAGTAGGAATGCAGGGTATCTATTGACCACAGTTACTCCATCAATGACCATCTGAATATGAGGGCTCGCATGTCTATCTATCTATCTTTCGATCTATCTATCTATAGCCAAACGGCTTAATCCTGTAAGGGGTGGACACCAGCAAATCGATTTCATGTCCCCCTGTCCCCTGCCATTTCACTTCCCTCAACTCAGCTTACACCGCCCTCTCTCTCTACTCAATCTCTCTATCTCATTCTCGATCTCTCTCCCCCTCCCCCCTCCACCATATTCACATATACTTTATTAGTCTCTCACTCTCCGTCCTCTCCACAAGGCCAAATTGCCTACATGTAATTATTCTAACGCTTTCAATCACATCCACATCCACATCACAACGATTCTTCACTTCCTCATTTGTCAGTCTGTTTCACCATGTAACTCCACACACCACTCTCAGATAACTCATATCCACTGTTCTCACTCTTGATGTGTGTCCTTCCAATAAGGTTCAAGCTTCGGTTCCATACGTTAGAGTAGATATCACAGTATTGTCATGCAACGTCTTTTTTACTCCCGTGCTCACTTCCCTATTTCTTATCACTGCTTTCAGTGAACCAGCGAGCTTTCTTCCCTGATGTACCCTTTCAAGCACTTCATACTCAACCTTTTCCCTCCAGGTTCTTTAATGGAGTCACATTTTCGATTTCCTCACTATCCAGCCTCACTGCATTCAGTGACTAAATTTCTCTCGAACATCACAACTTTACTCGTCCGTACATTCATATTTAGGTTTCGTTTCTTATATACTCTCCCCAGCTCATTCACCATGACTTGCAGTGTTCTTTCATTTTCACTTGACAATACAGTATCATCTGAAGGAGCATAACAGGAAGTTTCCAAAAGCTGCCCTTTTTAATTGTTCCGCTCCAGCATCCTCTGCCTTACCTTGTATCTCCTTATAACTTCATCAATATACAGACTGAACAACAATGGAGCCATGACACATCTCGGTTTTAGTCCAGTTATTCAGAGAGAAAAATTAATTCAGATCACCATCCACACACACTGCAGCCTTAACACTCACATACATACTCTTTACGGCATTCAACAGCTTCCCATTTCCTCTAAATATATTTTTATATTTTCCACATTCCTTCTCTATCCACTCTATCATATGCTTTCCTCAGATTCATGAAGGCAGCATACAACTTCCCTCCCTTCTCTTCCACAAAAAACCTTAGGATGAATATCTGATCTACACAACCTCTTCCCTTCCTGAAACTCCCAGTTCTTCTCCAACTAATTCATCTGTTATTTCCCTAACTCTTTAAGTAACTTACCATATGCTTTACGAATGAAACTAAAAAGACGAATGCCTCCATGATTACCGCACACTTCTTTTTCCTCTTTTCCATTGTACAGGGGAACAACTACACCTGACTTCCAATCCTCCGAGACTCTGCTTTCCTATCATCTACCTTGCACATCTTCCACATTCATTCTACTTCCTCGTCCCCATGCATCAACATTTCACCACACACTCCAATAGGTACTTTCCCCATTATGACTTTCTTCATTGCTTCCACTATATCCGTCCCACTGATTTCTTCCTCCCTGCTCATCTCCCACCTTCTCCCAGACCTTCCCCAACCACTTATATTAGCCTTTCTTTCATTCTTTATGTTTAACAGTGTCTTAGAGTGTGCTCTCCATCTGCTAACTTTTTCTCCTTTCTCCACCAGCAATCTGCCATTTTTTTATATTTTTCACTTCCCTCCACTTTACACTGAGATTCCTTCCAAACTACTCATCCACTCTCTTCTTACTCTGTCTTACTAATTTTTTCACCTCTCTCCTCATTTCTGCTTATATCTCTCTATTCCGTCTCACAACTTCCTCCATGTCCCCGCTTCTCATTCACTCACTATATGTTTTCTTCTTTTGTGCCACAGCTTGTCTCAACTCTTCATTGCACCATACTGTTCCTTGCACCCCCTTTCGTCTTCTCTTTATCCCACACATGTATACTGCACAGATTTTTTGTGTGAATACCATGCACACACCTTTCACGTCATATATATAACGATTCTTTGATAATTATGATAAGAGAATTATATATATGATAAGAGAATTATATATATATATATATATATATATATATATATATATATATATATATATATATATATATATATATATATATATATATATATATATATTGTTAACGCGAGTTAAGACGTGATGAACAGTATCTTTAATTCCTTCAGTCGGACGACGTAAATTCCATGTTGTCCTTGGTATTTACAAATTTTGTTTACTTTAGGACTGATTTGTCGGAACATGGTAGTTAATGCCTACATTATCTCCATCAGTACAAGCGGTCCTTCCTTACTTGCATGAAATCTTCTGGAGATTACGTCATTGGATTAAAGAAGCAGGAGCCATGACACATACAGCAAGTATTCATTGAGTCCCGTGTGATCAAGGTATATCCCTGCCAGATCAATGTCTGGCTTTACATTTTCTAAAAGGTTAGGATTTTTCTTGGTTAAGTCCAAGAAAAGTCACAGGGAAGTATTCTATTTTCCGAACACATTTTTTTCCCAGGCTCCCTTCCAGCAATCAATACCAGCATCACCCCCTCTACCTCAAGGCTCTCTTTACCCCTTCTGGCCAAGGACGCATTTATTCCTATTGCTACCCTACAGACGATGTCATTCAGATAAGGCAAACTTTCTAAGCTGGAGGGGACAGTTAGAAGCTTATTGACCATTTCCTTGACAGAGGTCCCTGTTAACGTTGAGTAGAATCGTCTGATGACAGCCTGATTAAAATGGAGAGAGAGAGAGAGAGAGAGAGAGAGAGAGAGAGAGAGAGAGAGAGAGAGAGAGAGAGAGAGAGAGAGAGAGAGAGAATCCACAGAAAAGGGTTAATGAAATTTGAGTGTGGTTAGTTAAGCTGGAGCAGAAGAAGGCTTATGTTTTGTGCCTACTGATGTACAGGGGATATTAGGGCAGACAGTCAGTTTGGGTTAGTTGTCATCTTCCACTGGCCTTCTACAGCAGATGTTATATCCAATTATCCAGTTATAAAGCTGAAGAGCACATCGAACACAGGTTCTTGAAAGTATGTGCAGGATATGCTAACCAATACACAACTGGTTAGGACAGAGTGAGTGGGTAAGTGCTATGGGTGGGAATTAAAGGGGAGTTGGTACTGCATTTGTCACTAAATCCTGCTCGTAACTGGAAGAATTCGAGTCAGTTCTCAGGTCGGTCAAGCATTTAGCAAATTTTTGTATACACCGTGCCTCCATTCACCTAGAAGAATAATTGGGGACCTACATTTATCATCGGCTATTGAGGCTTATGTATCAGAGGTAGACTAGGACTGTGCAAAAACTAATTGTTGCCTTAATGTTTCGTGTAGTCAGTAAGCATAAAGGCTAGCCCATCTTCACAGTGGTTAGGGAGAATACACAGACAAGGTGTGAGGTTGTGGTGGATGTGAGGGTGTGGTGATTGTGAGGATGTGGTGGCTGAGAGGGTGAAGTGAATGTGAGGTTGTGGCTATTGTAAGGCTGTGGTGATTGTGAAGGTCTGGTGTGTGTGTGTGTGTGTGAGGGTGTGGTGGGTGTGAGGGTGTGGTGGGTGTGAGGGTGTGGTGAGTGTGAAGGTGTGGTGGATGTGAGGGTGTGGTGGATGTGAGGGTGTGGTGGGTGTGAGGGTGTGGTGGATGTGAGGGTGTGGTGAGTGTGAAGGTGTGGTGAATGTGAAGGTATGGTGATTGTGAGGGTGTGGTGAACGTGAGGGAGTGGTGAACGTGAGGGAATGGTGATTGTGAGGGTGTGGTGGATGTGAGGTTATGGTGATTATGAGGGTATGGCGGATGTGAGGGAGTGGTGAACGTGAGGGAGTGGTGATTGTGAGGGTGTGGTGGATGTGAGGATGTGGTGGGTGTAAGGGTGTGGTGAGTGTGGTGGGTTCGAGGGTGTTGGTTGTGTGATGGATGTGAGGGTGTGGTGGGTGTGAAGGTGTTGTGAGTGTGTGAGGATGTGATGGATGTGACGGTGTGGTGAATGAGGATGTGTTGGGTGTGATATGAGTGTGTATATCATGCGTATGAGGTTGTGGTGGGCGTCAGAGAGTATCTGGCGGGTGTCAGGATGTAGTGTGTGACGGTGTGCTAAGTATGGGAGTGAATGTCTGGCGGGTGGGTGTGACGGTGAAGATGGTATTGTGAATAAAGCAGGAGTATATATGCATGTGTGGATATGGTCTTCAAGTGGCAGAATGTTATACCTTATAATCACGACGGTTGGAGGCTCAGTCACTACAGTTATTCCGTATTTTGTAATATCAGGATCAGTCAAGACCTCTACAGATGAATCAGTACTTGCTGTAGATGAGAAGTAAGAAAAAATACAAGATTAACCTTTGCAAAGCAGATAAACAATGCCGACTACAATACACGGTAGTCCACGAGTCTGAAATCGTAGAATACAGCTAGTGAAAAAGATATTAACAATATGTTGCAGCTGTTGTGGTCTCAGACTCATTAACCTCAAACCAGTGGACTGAAGGCTGAAACTGTCCTCCTCCTGCAGTCACCATCATCTTTTCGAGGAGGTGGGGGAGATAAGGAACTCAGTGACCTACCGGTAAGTACTGTATGAAACGGCAGCATAACTGCCAGCTTATATCGGTATCACCATGTAAAGACGTCCCTATCAGTAACAACTAAGATGATATTATCCACATTATCCTCTTCAGTACGATAACAGCTCTTGATTTCATTCGTGGTATCAGCAGTTTCAGCTCAAATGACAATTGATGGACTGGTGGGGTTAACCCTTTAATGACTGACCTATGATAAAATGATCCAGATGTCTTGTATTTTAGAATGTAAGCTCATATTGAAAAACTATTCAGACTACAAGCAGAATTTAAAGGAAAAGAATTAATTTGTATGTAATTCTGAAGTGTTCCCAAATTGGGAACGTTGGCATTTTCATGTTCCAATACTACCTCAAAAGGAATATAGAAACAACCTTCGTCTTATTAGCTTTAAGCGCATTCTGCAAATGTATACAAGTTAAACTTGTTGGTTTATGCATGTAGGAATTTGACAAATTTGTTCACTGTTTCTGTATTGTTGAAAAATTACAAAATTCTCTCTCTCTCTCTCTCTCTCTCTCTCTCTCTCTCTCTCTCTCTCTCTCTCTCTCTCTCTCTCTCTCTCTCGATATTTAAACCGGCAACTAAATATGAAACCTGATACTGGTCAAATTTACAACAGGTGGGAAAAAAGGTGATACAAATCTATCTATCTATTGCCAGACGCCTTAATCCCATACGGGGTGGCCACAAACAAATCACCTCCACGTCGCCTTGTCCCCCGCTATTTCACTCCCCTGCTCCCAATTCACACACCTCTCTCTCATATACCTCTCCACTCCATCCCTCCATCTCATCCTTGGCCTCCCCCTCCCTCTCTCCCCCTCCACCTCACTCACATATACTCTCCTCGTCAGTCTCTCACTCTCCATCCTCTCCACATGGCCAAACCACCCCAGTGTGTATCTCCTAACGCTTCCTATCACATCCACATCCACACACAACGCTTCTTCACATGCTCAATATTCAGTCTGTGTCTCCATTGGACTCCACAGGCTCCTCTCAAATAACTCATTTCCACTGCTCTCACTCTTGACTTGTGTCCTTCCAACAACGTCCAAGCTTCACTTCCATACGTTAGAGTTGGTATCACAATACTGTCATGTAGTAACATTTTCTGTTCCATGTTCACTTCTCTGTTTCTTATCACTGCTTTCAAGGAACCAGCAACCTTTTTTCTTTGTTGTACCCGTTTAAGCACTTCACACTCTAAACTTCCATCCTTACTCATCACACAACCCAAGTACTTAAAAGTACTCACATATTCCATTTCCCCCTCATCCAGCCTCACTGTACATTCACTGACTTCACTTCTCTCGAAGACAATAACTTTACTCTTCCCTACATTCTTTAGATTCCGTTTCTTACACACTCTCCCAAACTCATCCACCAAGCCTTGCAGCTACCCTTCGCCTTCACTTAACAACACAGTATCATCTGCAAACAGGGAGATTCCAAACACTGCCCTCTCTCATTAGGGCCACCCCAACTTCCATTGCCCTGCCTTGTATCTCTTTTATAACCCCATCCATGTACAGATTGAACAACCATGGAGACATGACACATCCCTGTTTCATCCTAATTCACTCAGTTCACTATCCATACGCACTGCAGCCTTAGCATCCCTCATACATACTCTTCACAGCATTCAACAACTTCTCTACTCCATATATTCTTAATACTTTCCTCAATCCTCGTCTATCCACCCTATCATATGCTTGCTCCAAATCCATGAAGTCCACATACAACTTCTTTCCCTTCTCTAGAAACTTTTCCACTAAAGATCAAAGAATGAACATCTGATCTACACAACCTCTTCCCTTCCTAAAGCCTCCCTGTTCTTCTCCAACTAATTCCTTTGCTATTTCCCTAACTCTGTCAATAAGTATCCTACCATATACTTTTCCTATTACACTGAGAAGACAAATACCCATAGGATTATCACACACTTCTTTTTCTTCTTTCCTTTTGTATCTATCTATCTATCTATATACCTAGGCTGCTTCCCCCAATGAAAGGGAGGTAGCCGAGACGGGACGACACACTCCCCATTTACTCATCCATTCAAACACATTCATTCGCATCTTAGCCCCAAAGGGGAGAACGGACAGATCCTCACCGCACCACACAGCACAAGGGTCAACTGCGCAATGCAATCAGTGACATCCGCAGCAGGGCCCGACAGCAGAACTGGTTTACCCCTGCCACATCATAACAGACTCATCCCCTTACCCGCACCTGACCTGACTAGCTGATCAGACCAAATGCGGGAGAATATCTCCTCAGGGCTGCGTCATCACTTATTCATTCACAATTTCTCTCCACCCATTTTTGTCACACACAGCCACTCTTCCTTGCTCAACAGAGATCCCTCTTGCATCCAGCGCTCTCTTCACACTGTCCATCCATCCTATTTGTGGTCTTCCTCACAGCTTTACACTTCTCACATCAGATCTAGTTATCTTTTTCACCAATCGCTAATTATCCATTCTCTCCATATGCCCAAACTATTGCAACACCCTCTGCTCAACTCTACCAGTCATCTCCCGAACAACTCCAGTTCTCCTTCGCACTTCATCATTTCGCACCCGATCCATATGCGTCACTCCACACATACTCCTCAGACACCTCATCTCCATTACATTCAAACTTTTCCTCTCTGCTACACCCATATTCCATGTTTCAGCTCCATATAAAGCAGTCGGTACCACAACACCCTCATACAGCCTTCTCTTTACATCCATTCTAAGCGAACGACATCTAAACACTTTTTTCATTCCTCCCAGCACCTTTCCTATTTCATTTATTCTAAACTTCACTTCTGCATCTATTCTTCCATCCACAGCAACATGTGACCCTAGATATTTAAAACAATCTACCTCCTCAAGCAACTCACCATTCAAAACTATATTCATCCCCCTACCATCTATCAACCTCGTACACTTCATCACTTTACTCTTATTCTCATTTACTTTCAATTTCCTCCTTTCACACACCCTTCCAAACTCCTCTACCAACTGTCTCAATCTCTCCTCTGAATCAGTCACCAGTGCAGTATCATCTGCAAACAGCAGCTGCTTCAGATTCCACTCTCCACCATCAACATTTACCAGACTCAGACCTCCACCTAAAACTCTTGCATTCACCTCCCTTACAACACCATCCATGTAAATATTAAACAACCAAGGCGACATCACACATCCCTGACGCAGCCCAACTCTCACAGGAAACCAATCACTCACAGCATTTCCCACTCTTACACACGCTCTACTACTCGTATTTACATAAAAACTTTTCACCCCTTTTAGTAACCTACCATCAAGTCCATACAATCTTAAAACAGTCCACAAAGCCTCCCTATCAATTCTATCATACGCTTTCTCTAAATCCATAAATGCCCAAAACACATCCTTGCCTTTCGCTAAATACTTTTCACACACTTGTCTCACAGCAAACACCTGATCCACGCATCCCCTCCCTCTCCTAAAGCCACACTGCTCATCGCCAATCACTCTCTCTTTACCCTCTCTAACTCTCATAATTAACACTCTACCATACACCTTACCTACAACACTCAACAGACTTATACTTCTGAAGCTAGTACATTCATACTTATCACCCTTGCCTTTATACAACGGGACCACACAAGCACTTGCCCAGTCAATTGGCACCATATCTTTCTCAAAGCACACATTCAACAATCTTACTAACCAGTCAACAATAGTCACTCCACCACCCTTCAGGCATTCCACAGCACACCCATCCATACCTGCAGCTTTCCCTGTTTTCAACTCCTTTACTGCCTTCTCCACTTCCTCCTTCGTGATCAAAGAATCATTCAACTCTCCCAACACATTTATTCCTTGCACACTTCCATCCGCCACAATCTCAGCCACCCTTTCCTCCTCTACATTTAACAATCTTTCAAAATACTCCACCCATCTCTTCCTTACTGCATCCATCTCAATTAACATCCTTCCATCCTCTGCTTTTACTCGTTCTTCCTTCCCAGACTCTCCCTTTCGCACCCTTTTCACCTCCTTCCAAAACATTTTCTTATTCTGTTGAAAATTCTCTGTCAGCCGCCTACCCCACCTCTCATCTGCTGCCACTTTAGCATCACGCACAGCCCTTCTCGCTCTATTCCTCTCTTCCTTATACCTTTCATATGACATCTCATCCTTCCTCTGCAGCCACACTTCATATGCATGTCTCTTCTCAGCCACAGCCATACTTACTTCCTCGCACCACCATTCACTTCCTTTTCTTACACCACCACCCACGCGTCTCACACCACACACCTTTTCTGCATGCCCCACCACAGCACTCTTAAACAACTGCCATTCCTCCTCCATGCTGCCATTTTCCCGATCTTTTACTGCGTTCCACTCATCTTTCAATTTCTCCTGACACTCTATATTTTTCTCTCTTTTATCCAACTCACTCACTTTCAAAACCTCCCTGCCACACCTAACCCTCCTAGCTCTCACCCATCTCTTACCTACTCTTAACTTTCCCTCCACCAGGTAATGGTCAGACATACCTCCACCCTCCCCTCTCAGAACTCTCACATCCAACAATCTTCCTATTACATTCCTAGACACAACCACATAGTCCATCAAAGCTCTATCAACAACCCTTCCACCCTCCTGTCTCACCCATGTATACTTATAAATATCTTTCTTCTCAAACAGCGTATTCCCAATCACCATCTCTCTCTCAACACACATCGCTATCATTCGTTCCCCATTTTCATTTCTTCCAGGCACACCATGCATACCAACTACGCCTTCAACTGCTACATTGCCCACTCTAGCATTCAGATCTCCCATCATTACCACATTCACATTCGCTCCAAAACTCTGCAGACACTCATCAACATCATTCCAGAAAGACTCCCTCTCTTGTTCATCCCTTTCACTACCAGGCCCATATGCACTCACAAACACCCACAACTCACGTTCAAATTTCGCTTTCACCCAAATCAGTCTCGATGACACCTCCTTCCATTCAATCACACATTGCTGTACTTCCGGACTCACTAACAAGGCCACACCTTCTCTTGCCCTTCCTCTATCAACACCTGACAATCTTCCATTCACACTTCCAAACATAGACTCCCCCTTCCCTTTCATCTTCGTTTCACTCAAAGCTAACACATCCAACTTCTCACAAATATTCTCCCAATCTCCTCTCTTTTTACCTCAATCGTACTACATCCACGCACATTCATAGACCCAATCTTCAGGGTACGGTGATAACTCCATCCCCCATCCCTTTCTCTGGCCTGTCTCTTTTTAGGAACTAAAAAACAGAGGAGGGGACCCCTAGTCCCCTCACCCCGCCCCTTTTAGTCGCCTTTTACGACACGCAGGGAATGCGGTGGCAGTATTCTTCCTAACACAACCTGGCCGCAGAGTAGTTGTACCACCCCATAGTGCGGCCAGATTGTGTCCCCCCGCCACAGGGGGGGGGGGACACAACCTGGCCACACTATTGTACAAGGGAATAATTATACCTGACTCCAGCACTCTACCTTCCTCCCAGGCCAATCTGCACATCTTCCACATCCATTCTACTACTATCTCTCCCCCATGCTTCAGCATTACACCACACACTCCATTAATTCCTGGGGCTTTCCCACACTTTGACTTTCTTCATTGCTTCCACAACTTCCAGCTGACTGATTTCTTCCTGTCTTCTCACCTCCCTCCTTCTCCCAGCCATTCCCCAGCCACTTACACTCGCATTACTTTCATTTTCTATGTTCAACAATTCCTTAAAATGTTCTCTCCATCTGCTCTTTTTTTCTCCCTTCTCCACTAGTAATCTACCATTTTTATCTTTCACTCCCATACTAACTTCATTGCCATTCTCTTTTCCTCTTTCCAGATCATTTTCTCACATTCCCTCCACTTTACACTCAAAATCCTTTCAAATTCCTCACCCACTCTCTTCTTACTCTCTCTTACTAATCTTTTCATCTCTCTCTTCCTTTCTACATATAACTTTCTCTTCCGTCTCTCAACTTCTTCCGCGCTCCTATTTCTCACCCATTCATTATATGCTTGCTTCTTTTGTGCCACAGTCTGTCTCATCTGTTCATTCCACCATGCTGTTCCTTGCACCCACTTTCGTCTTCTCTGCACCCCAAACACCACCTCACATGCTGCGGATATTTCTTCTGTGAGTATCTTGCACACACCTTCCACGTCTCTCATCTGCTCCAGTTCATATTTACCCAATCGTTTCTCCACTTCTCTTATATTCTGCTTTTTTCTCATCCTCTTGTAACCTTCCCACTCTCCTTGCATATACTCCTTCCTCCCGTCCTCCCCTTCTTCTATTTCTCCATTTTACTTTGGACCTTGATTCTGACCGCCACCAAGTGGTGGTTCATAAAGTCCACTAGTTCAACCTCTGTATGTTCTTGCATCCATTACACATCTTCGCATCCTTTCATTCACACACACATAATCAATCATTGCCTTCCTTTCAGTCAGTTCACCACCCACCCTTCTCATCGCTTGCCATGTATACCTGTGGATCATTTTGTGCCTGAAGAGGGTACTGGATATCACCAACCCCCTCCCAGCACAAATGTCCACTAAAGCACTGCCATTCTCATCTATCTCAGCAGACACACCCCACTCACCAACTACTCCATCCACCCTCACATTCCCTACTTTACCATTCGTATTACCAATCAAAAGCACTCTCATACAAATGTTTATACATACATATATATATATATATATATATATATATATATATATATATATATATATATATATATATATATATATATATATATATATATATATATATATACATATATATATATATATATATATATATATATATATATATATATATATATATATATATATATATATATGTATATATAAATGTTGTTGGTATCTGGTCTTAAGCCTAGATCGAGGAAGGTTGGCATAAAGGGTGTACAGAAGTTGGCAGTAGATAGAAAGATAGCCGTTGTTATGGTGTGTAGCATTAGAGTTGCATTCTAAATCTCGGTCTGTTTTGTAACTCCAGCCTTGTCGTGAATGGATCCACTCCAGTACTGACTTCCAGCTGGCACCAAATAATTTAATTACCTGTTTGTGATCCATCTATACCTGTTTTTATGACGTCTCCAACAATCCTCTCATGGTCGGAAAAACTCTGTTTTGCTTTCCAGGTATCGCCAAATGATGTTTATTCAGCTACCTCATAGGAGAATGAAAGTGTTAAGTAACATGACTACATTGCTACAAGACTACAGTTCTTGGTGATATCCGACTAATTCAAACATTAATTACAAAGCACTCAGAGTGCGCATACGTCCGCCAGAGCCATTGCCATTAAAAAGGATCCGGATTCGGGTCCGTGGAGATAAGATCCGGATCGGGATCCACCCCCAAATGTAAGCAATTCTTTCTTGGCCCATGGCCCAGCGTTCCACAAAATTTCACTGAAATGCGTTGAGAACTTTTTGAGATATTGTGCACGATACTCCTTATCCGATTCCGCCCCCAAATTTAATCACTTCTTCCTTGGCCCATGGCCCACACGACCACAAAATTTCATTGAAATTCATTGAGAACTTTTGGAGATATCGTCTGGACAAACAGACAAACAAACATTGGTGAATACTACATAGCCTCCCCCATCTTCGTTGGCGGAGGTAATGAAGGTGAGGTGCTCGCGCACACACACACACACACACACACACACACACACACACACACACACACACACACTGACAAAGGCTATATTGCCTCGCCTTGATTAGGCGGGTGATCATCAGGCGTAGTGCCAGTTTTCTTTCTTGAGAACTTCTAGGATATGTTGTGAAGAATTATTCAAGGGGGATTGCAAGTATATAACATGGGCATTTTAAAAGTCATTTTACCCTGAAGGTTGGGTTATAAGTCTCAAAAATAAAGCACAAAGGATAATGAAGAGGAAGAGGGGTTATATTATAGACGCAAATAATGAGAATCAAAGATACAAATCCGCCCCAACACGGACAAGGCTTCCGTAATAGGTGATTATTTACAACAAGTGGGATTAAGAATAGCTTCTTCATCAAAGGTAAAGATCACACAGCTAGTGAAGGATAAAGGTGAAAGTAATGTTAATGAAAACATTGTTATTTATGGTATACTTTGTAATGATGGCTGGGGAGACTGGGAAAGGTCTTGCGAACAGACTAAGAAAAGACTAGGCACATGTACAGTTGGGCAAGGAGAAAGTGCGAAAAATATTGGAGTAAATGGAGACATCTGGCAGTTCCCTGTAATAAGCCCACGTATCCTTATGAATGAATTATTCAGAACCTGGAGCCTGTGTAAAGGTGGAACGTGATTGGCTGAACTTTTGAGTGGTGGTGAAGCAAGTATCTCATTAAATTATTCGGAAATGAAGGTTAATAGCTAATATGTGGCAGACAACAATTTATAGAGAATACTACAGTATTCAATGAACGAACGTGGGGTATAAAAGAATAATCTGCGTTAGCAATCTGTAACTGGCAACATGGCACAGAAGAACAGCATGTCAGCTGGCAGTTCGGTTTATCCGTGATCTCCGAATCTGCTCAAACGAAGTCCAGTAAATCAGACTAATAGATGTTAACCTCTAACGAAGAGAACCGGCAATACTTTCTTTAATGAATCTAGTATTGATATTATATTTCATCAATTTCTAGGGTTATTAACCTCTATGACACAAGATATCTATTAAAATGCATCCTCAGTAAAAAATTAATACTAAGCTCTTTGTTGTCTTAATACGTTTCACATCAATATGATACATTGAAACAGGAAGAGAGAAGACTGCGCTAGACCAGAAATACCTTGCAGCGCAAGGGAGACGGAGATAGAGAGGAGGGACAGCAAGCACGAGGGAAAATGAAAGAAAAGGTGGGACAGCTGACGACCGGAAAGGGATTGACTCGGGACAGAAGGGGCGTCAAAACACTTTCATTATCGCCCACATCTCTGCAGGCAAAACCCCCTTATGGGGTTCATCTCATTATAAATGCATTGCATTAGAAACGCAAAAAAATAGTCAGATAATCAGTAACATTCATATAATATGAGACGATTACCTTAAAATTCTTCCAAGCAGCTTCACTTAACTACTTTCACGTCCATGAGGTGCATACAACATCGTTTTGTAACATCACACAGGGACTAGGTAACCAAATATCCAGTTTTAATTTGCAACACCTAACCAACACCGATCACTCCTACACAATGTTTGGAGGAGAGGGTGGGAAAGAGACAGTGATGAAGACAGTAGAATGAAGAGGTTACCAAATGGATAACTAGTGTCAATTAACACTGGCAGCCGTGGGGTTGTTCCTTCATTTAAATATGTAATTATATTGCTTGACGCTAATAAGTCCCCGGATTGAAGTTGTTAAGCCCCGTCCACACTATCTATCTATCTATCTATATCTTTATCTATCTATCTATCTATTTACGTCAATATCTATCTATCTACCTATATCTATATCTATCTACCTATCTGTCTATCTATCTATCATTATATATATAACGTTTGAGCCAATATTGTTAGTGTTTTTGAGATCTACGAGGAAAATTCACGACAGCAACTGTTGCGTCCCACAATGAGGGAGTGGGAGGTCCTCAGGAGGAAGCCTCTCATCATTCACAATCACGTGGGGTCACTACCTGACCGCCTTCAAGATGCAACTGCCAGCAATGGTCTCTGGAAAAGATATTGAGTTGAATTTAATTGGCAGACTAAGTTTTATTTAATAATTTCATCCAGTCATTTATTGTTTTCCTGCAATAATATATTCGTTTACACAGTCATCCGAATAAAACAGCAATATTATTTATTTGTCGTGTATCAATCTATGTTATTTTGAAGAGAACATTATTTTATAATGTTATGAGAAGTATTTTGTTAGAGGAAATAAACTTACTGTAAATTATTTTGATTTTGTTCTATGCCTACCGATGATGAGATATATTAAAGTTGAAACATTATTAGTATTAGAGACAATATATGTTAGGCAAAAACAAACCCTCATAATTGATTACCATGCTGTTCCTGTATTCAGTTTCACCACATTAAAAAACATGTCCTATGGAATGACTGATATGAATTTTCTTGGACAAGATAAAGGGAGATAAAACCGTTGTGAGATATATGTTGGAATCAGCGCTGTGCTCATCTTGCAGCTCTATTGTACATGGTAAACATCCTGGCATTCGATAGTGAATGCCTGTAAATGATACACAAATAAACTATGCAACATATCAAAGCAAGCATAACCTTAACCCGCGGCGTCCCGTCGACGTGAATTAACATCCACACGTTTTGTCACTGCCAATCCTGTTGACGTACATAAACGCGAATCAATTGCAAGGTCCCTAATTTGCACAATTTTCAATTTTCGCGAGTGATTTTTGGTACATATACACGGGACACCATCCTCTACAAGATGCCAGGCAGGGACAATGCCTTACCCAGCATGACCTCCTCCCCCCCCCTGCACGCCATTGGCTCAGCAATTCACCTGTTACCAGTGACCTGGCCAGTAAAGCCATGTCATGCCACAGAACGAAATTCAGGGCCAGAGTGATTCCCCAATCGATGACAATGTGGAGGACAAACTTTACATAGCATTAGAGGAAGAAACAGTCAGAAATGATGATCAGGTAATGTCGCCAAAAAAGGTCAGGTATGTTGATGTGTTTCATGAGTGAAACAATGCTTATATTGCCTATATTACTGTGTGAAAACCAATATTCTCTCATACTACATATAAATTCATACCAAATAAATAAATAAATACCGTTTATGAATGGTGTGGAATGGTTACACTCCCATAGAACTCGTTTTCTTTAGAGCCAGCCTGATAGAAAACACAGTAAGGTGAGGAGGTACTGCTACCTGTATCGAGTATTTTAAACCTCAGGTGAGCGATTTCTCTATGATTTTTCGATGTTTCTTACCAAAAGTGGAGGTTTTAGCCAAAAAAGAAAAAAACTTCCAAAAATGGTCGGGATTGCGGGGAGTCAGTGGTGAAAAAGTGGTCAGGATGGGGCGGGTTAAAGCCTGTCCACACTATTGGGCAGTGCCCGGCGGGCACATTGATAAGCCCATCATCGAACATATTGTGGCAACTTTGACGGGCAAATCAGCGGACAACCAGCCCCCGTAGTTGAACGACATCACCAGACTCTTCGAGGTGGTTTGGCGCTGGGCATGGATCAACGACCCTGCCATCCTCAAAAATATACATCTGGGTCTTTACCCAGATTATTTTTCTGCACTCTCTCATTTATTTTCCTTTTTACAATTGCAATGATGAATATGCTTTAATGAGTTTTTTTTTTTTTCTTTTCAACTGTGTTGCTCATGCTGCTACCGCAATCAAGAGCTGCCGACCACCTAATGGCTATTGGCGGACTTTATTGCCCGACCACCTGTTCTGCAGTGTGGACAACATCACAGTCATGCCCGACAGACTGTGCCCGATGAGGGCCCAGTTCTCCAGCCACTGCCCGATAGTGTGGACGGGGCTTAACGACTTCAATCCGGGGACTGACTAGCGTCAAGCAATATAATTACATAGTTAAATGAGAGAACAACCCCACGGCTGCCAGTGTTAATTGACACTAGTTATCCATTTGGTAACCTCTTCATTCTACTGTCTTCATCACTGTCTCTTTCCCACCCTCTCCTCCAAACATTGTGTAGGAGTGATCGGTGTTGGTTAGGTGTTGCAAATTAAAACTGGATATTTGGTTACCTAGTCCCTGTGTGATGTTACAAAACGATGTTGTATGCACCTCATGGATGTGAAAGTAGTTAAGTGGAGCTGCTTGGAAGAATTTTAAGGTAATCATCTCATAATATATGAATGTTACTGATTATCTGACTATATTTTTGCGTTTCCAATGCAGTGCAATTATACTAAGACGAACCACACAGGAGGGTACTGCCTTCAGAAACGTGGGCTATAGTTAAAGAGTTTTGGCGCCCCTTCGGTCCAAGGTCAATCCATTTTACTACTTCAGCTGTCCCTAACTCCTTCCCCTTCTCCCTTGCACTACAAGGTATTTCTGGCCTAGCGCAGTCTTCATTTTACTATTTCAATATATTATATTGAAAAGAAATATAAAAGGTAATAAGGAAACAATATATTTACTATTAATTTCCTACCTACGCATTTTAATGGACATCATGTGTTATAGAGCGTATTAACCCTAGAAACTGATGAAATGTATTATCAATATTAGATTCCTTAAAGAAAGCATTACCTGTTTTCTTCGTCAGAGGTCAACGTTTGTTAGTCTGATTCACTAGGCATCGTTTCAGCAGCTTCAAAGATCAAGAATAAACGAAACTAGCAGCTGACATGCCGCTGTTCCGTAGTATGTTGCCAGTTACGTTTTACAGACTGCTAACGCCCACTACTCTATTAATAGTCCACGCTCGTTCATAAAATACTGTAGTATTCTCTGTAAATTGTATCCTACCACTTACTATTTATCAACCTGCATTGGTGTATAATATGACGAGAATATTTGCTTCACCACCACTCAAAAGTTCAGCCAATTACGTTCCACCTGACAGGCTCTAGGCTGTGTTTCATTCATAAAGATACGTGGGCTTACTACAGGGAACTGCCAGATGTCGCCATATACTCCAATTTTTTTTTTTTCGCACTTTCTACTTGCCCATTTGTAAGTAGTCATAACACTTCAAATTCTCTAGTCCTGCAGATAGATCAGTTCCAAAACCTTCCAAATTGACAGAAATCAGCAATTTTAAGGAAGGGGGTACACAGAAGGATGAGAAAAGCATTAAAGGCAGCCCCGTTCAGGGAAGTACTACCGTCAAGGTAATGGGAGACTCAAGGAATAGCCAGGATCCCATTTTCTTTCCTAGGCCTTAGTAGCTGGTTACGCATCTTTCTGCCTCACACATTAGAGGGCATCAGGCTGCCCTTCTTACACAACACACACATCCACATTATATCACATTGCCTTAAACCAGCTGTCCTCTCTCTATGAAACACTGATCTTGTCATTACATATCCCTGCTCCCAGCACCCCCCCCCCCATGAAAAGAACCATGGCTGCTGGTATATTGGGAAGTAATGCGGTGGTTTCTCGGATGACCACCACCGGCAGGGCTGGGTCGTTTGCACAGGGCCCTCCCAGTCGTCATCAAGCGACTGTGCACCTTCAGTGTTGCGGCACTCCAAAACTGCTCGTCAGTGCTGTAAAGTTTTCTCCTATAATATCAGGGGACTCCACTCCAGCATCAACTCTGTTCACAGTTTCCTTCAGTTTGAATCCTCAGATCTGCTATTTTTGACAGAGACTCAGGTAAGCTCCACCTCTGATTTAGATAGATTTTATTTTCCTGGTTATATCTTGATTCAAAATTTCAGACCCAAAGGAGGTGAATGTTGCCTTGCTAAATCAGAAATTGCCCTGGAGGAGGTTACTAAATTTACTTGCCCTTATTTCGACTATTCCATGTACAAATTAAAATCTTTTGGTAAAATTCTTTCTGTTGTGTTTATCGTTCCCCTAGTGCCCCTCCAGAGCCGAGTTTATTTGACTCTCTGTCTTCACAACTGAGTGTCCTCAACATTAATACTGCATCAGAAATTACTATCCTGGGTGATTTTAATGTCCATAGTGTTGAATGGCTCACTTATTCAGCCAGAACTGATGACTCTGGTCATGAATGTGAGCTATTTGCAGACTCATTTAATCTCACCCAGTTAGTCAGTCAACCAACTCGTGTACCAGACAACTCCGATCAAAATCCCCACCTATTGGACTTGTTTCTAACAACCAATTCAGATAATCATAATGTCGAAGTGAAATCCCTCCTCGGATCCTCAGATCATTGTCTGATTCAAGCCACCAGTTTAGCACCTACCACACCCTCCTGCTCTGAACATGTCGTGGTGCCTAAATGGAACTACTACAGGACAGACTGGGAGGGTCTCCAAGATTTTTTCATGGATGTTCCTTGGATCTCCTCCTTCTCCCAAGATGCAAACTCCACATTGGGCCACATACAGGATTTCATTAAAGTCGGCATGGAAACATTCATTCCCCATCAGAGTTACAGAAAAAGATGTAATTCACCTAAATTGTTTGACCACAATTGTGCTAGAGTAACAGAACATAAAGCAATAGTCTATAACACTTATACAAGGACCAAAACTAAAGAAGCCTTTAACTATTATAGAAATATCAGAAACCATGTCAAAACTATTATCAATCTTTCTAAATAAAACTTTCTTCATAGACAAGCTAACAAACTACTAAACAACTCAAATGATAACAAAATATTCTGATTTACCCTTTATTCATTCAACTCTAACTTTACTACTACCTCTTCCATTCCACTGTTACAGTCCCCCAGTGGAATTCTAGTAAGTGTCCCACGTGGAAAAGCCAACCTTCTTGTTGATATTTTGATTCCCCTCAATACCTCCTTTCAAAATTCACACAAGATACATACAAGCTGTATTACAGAATCTCTCAGCAGACAAAGCTACTGGTCCAGATGAAATTCCTTCAATAGTATTTAAAAACTGCTCCCTGGTGTTGGCTCCTCTATTGGCAAAATTTTTCCGCTTATGCATCTGTACCTCAAGTTTTCCAGCCTCTTGGAAAGAAACAAATGTCCATCCTGTTCCTCAAAAGGGGGCCATTTCTGATCCATATAGACCAATCGCTATAATTTCCGTTTTCGGTAAAGTTTTTGAGACATTAATAAACAAACACATAGTCAAGCACCTAGAAATCAATAAATTAATCAATGAACAGTAGTATGGACTTAGACAAGAAGGTTCAACTGTAGACATTCTTTGTCTTCTTACCCATCAGATTAACAAAATAATTGACCAACATGGTGAAACACACATAACAGCATTTGATATTTCAAAAGCATTTGACAGAGTATGGCACCGGGCCATATTGCCTACGATGTCACAGTATGGCCTTGCATCACTAGTTCTTTTAATCTCTTCCTACCTTCATAATAGAAAAATATGGATCATGGTAGATAGAATTTATTCCCAATTTCATTCCATAAATGCTGGTGTACCTCAGGGATCAGTTTTGGCGCCAACCTCTTTCTCATTAATATAAATGACCTATCTGTCACTCACAACCCAATACACTCTTATGCTGATGACTCGACCCTTCATAGTTCTTTCACATTTAGTACCTCCTGCACGTAATCTGATATTATAATTTCCCAAATAAACACAGCAATTTCTCTGAACCAGGACCTTTCTAAAAATTAATCAATGGGGACAAACAAATCTGGTCTCATTTAATGCTCAGAAAACGAATTACATTAATTTCTCCAACAGAAAGAATCCCTCAGACTCTCACATTTTTAAATGATGTCAATATTTCCATATCCACTACAATTGATATCCTAGGTGTCACACTAAACACTAACCTAAGCTGGACAGCTTCTGTTAAATCCCTTGCTAAAAATGCTTCTAAAAAATTAAGACTTCTGTTCAGAGTTTGTAAATTCTCCACTGACGAGCAGTTGGCCACAATATACAAAAGTCGTGTACCTTCGAAGATCAAATACTGTTCGTCACTGTGGTGTGGATGTGGAGCGGTTGCATTGAGGCAGTTGGACAAAATTCAAAATAAAGCCATTAGATTAATCAATAATCCTGCCATTACGCAGGACCTTCCTCCATTATCAGTACGTAGAGATGTTGCATCTTTAGCATTATTTTATCGATATTTTTACCGTAAGTGCTCTGACGAACTTGCTTTAATTATGCCTCCCTTTCACACTTTCTCCCGAAATACTCTGGCAGCTGGGAGGCCCATGAACTCACACTCTCTCCCCTGCAGTGCAAATCCTCTGCTTATCAAAATTCTTTTATCCCCATAACTAGAACTCTCTGGAATTCACTTCCTGGGAGTTGCTTCCCATAAACGTTTAATCCACTTTTATTTAAATCCAGTTGTTTTAAATGTTTTATGAGTGGACGATACCTTTAGGCACATGGACTTGTTTTTTTTTTTCCTTTGTTTTTCCTTCCTCCATTCATTGTCTCTTTAAAAAAAATCATATGTACAGTGAAATCACTACTCATAGAGATGACTTTATGTGTTAATCAGTCACTGCGGGATTTGTAGCTCTGACCTCACCTAATGGGAGAGAAAGAGGGAGCAATTAGGTATAGGGAGGAGCGGGGTCATGTCACGAAAGTACCATCAGGTCAGGTCAACACTATAGAGGAAGACAGCCAATCAGCAACAGACACGACAAGGGTCCCGGTAATGTCCTAGGTATAAATATCTCTGGTTTCCTTGCTTTTGTACAGTCTTTCTGAGGGTGTGTTCTGTGTAGACTGAAATGATAGAGGAATAAAGAACTAAGCTCATTCTTTCTTTCTTTCTTTCTTTTTTTTTTGGGGGGGGGGTTTGGAATGTAGTTATTTATTTATTTATTTTTATGTGACTGACTCCGGGCATTGGCTTCACAGCCTGCTTTCAAGGCCCAGTAGTCCTCGTACGTACCGCACACCTCTGCATGTCACCTAATGGGTATAGGTCTCCTAATCTCCTCCCATGCTGAATGCTTTCTTGTTTCTGTGCTTTTTTCATATTTTTTCTGTGCACTTTTGCATATGGTGAATGGTTGGCGAGTAGAGGTAGGGGAGAAGATGAGAGAGAGAAGAGAGAGGTATATGTGAGCAGGAGAAGGGAGGTTAAGAGACTGGTGAAGGAGAGTAAGAAGAAAGTGGATGAAGAGTTTGGGAGGAATCTGAGTGTGAAATGGAGGGAGAGTAAGAAATTGTTTTGGAAGGAGGTAAAGAAAGTAAGGCAGTGTGAAAGGGGAAATAGTAGGGGAGTGAAAGATAGGAATAATAGATTGTTGGTGGAGAAAAGAGAGAAATTGAGGAGATGGAAGGAGCACTTTGAGGATTTGTTGAATGTAGAGAGTGAGAGCAGTGTGAGTATAAGTGGTTGGGGAATGGCTGGGAGAAGAAGAGATGAGAGGAGGGAGGAAGAGATCAGTAGGTCGGAAGTAGTGGAAGCGATGAAGAAGATTAAGCTGGGAAAGGCCCCAGGAATTGATGGAGTGTGTGGTGAAATGCTTAGGTATGGGGGTGAGATTGTTGTGGAGTGGATATGGAAGTTGTGTAGATTGGCTTGGGAAGAGGGAAGGGTTCCAGAGGACTGGAAATCAGGTATAATTGTTCCTCTGTACAAAGGAAAAGGGAGAGAGAAGTATGTGGTAACCATAGGGGTATTTGCCTTCTTAGTGTGACTGGTAAAATATATGGTAGAATACTCATTGATAGGGTTAGGCATATGACAGAGGAGCTAGTTGGAGAAGAACAAGGGGGATTTAGGAAGGGAAAAGGGTGTGTAGATCAGATATTTGTTCTAAGATGTTTAGTGGAGAAGTATCTAGAGAAGGGAAGGAAAGTGTACGCTGCCTTCATGGACTTGGAGAAAGCTTATGACAGAATAGATAGGAAAGGTATGTGGAAGGTATTAAGAATATATGGAGTGGAGGGGAAATTGTTGAGTGCTGTGAAGAGTATGTACGAGGGAGCTAGGGCTATGGTGCGAGTGGATGGTGAGCTGAGTGAGTTCTTTGATCTCAATGTGGGACTGAAACAGGGGTGCGTAATGTCTCCATGGCTGTTTAATATATATATGGATGGGGTCGTAAAGGAGGTACAAGGTAGGGCAGTGGATGTGGGGGTGGCCCTAATGAATGAGGGTGAGTTTTGGAAGCTTCCGGTGTTGCTATTTGCTGATGATACAGTATTGTTGAGTGAAGATGAATGGGAGTTGCAAGGTTTGGTGAATGAATTTGGGACAGTGTGTAGGAGGAGGAAGCTGAAAGTTAATGTAAACAAAAGTAAAGTTATGGTGTTTGAGAGGAATGAAGTCACAGAGTGTGCAGTGAGGTTGGATGGTGAGGATATGGAGAATGTGAGTGCATTCAAGTACTTGGGTAGTGTGATGAGTAAGGATGGAACTTTGGGGGATGAAGTACGTGAAAGGGTACAGCAGGGAAGGAAGGTTGTTGGCACACTGAAAGCAGTGATGAGAAATAGGGAGGTGAGTATGGAAGTTAAGAAGTCACTGCATGATGGTATTGTGATCCCTACCCTGACGTATGGAAGCGAGGCGTGGACCTTGCAAGAGGGGAACAAGTCAAGAGTGAGAGCAGTGGAAATGAGTTACTTGAGAGGAGCATGTGGAGTGACATGGAGGGACAGGTTGACGAATGAAGAAGTGAAGGAACGTTGTGGGGTAGATGTGGATGTGGTTGAAAAGATTAGGAGAAATACACTGAGGTGGTTTGGACATGTGGAGAGGATGGAGAATGAAAGACTGACTAAGAGGGTGTATGTAGGTGAGGTGGAGGGAGGGAGAGGGAGGGGTAGACCGAGGATGAGGTGGAGGGATGGAGTTGAGAGGTATATGAGGGAGGGGGGGGTGAGTTGGGGGGAGGGGAGTCAAATGGTGGGTGACAGAGTGACTTGGAGGCGTTTTGTCTGCGGCCACCCTTTGCGGGATTAGGGCGTCGGGCTATAGATAGATAGATAGACTTTTGCCGTCCTTACTTCTTAACAATCATTTTAGAAGAATTTGTTTTTCTAGATTCTAGAGCTGCATCATTTACTCTTCTTCTGAAAAATTTGTTCACTTGTTTTCAGTTGTGTTCACAGGCGTAGGCACGTACTTATTGTGAAGTTTGTGGGGGCAACTTTTACGTCGTAATATATGAAGCAAAATCTTATCTAATTACTTTATTTATTATTGCTCTTTACCCAATCAGTTTTACAAACAGTACTGAATGCGATACTTTTCGAAGGCGACACAATCTATCAATCTTATCTGCAACTGTATTATTGACCAGTATCCATTGCTAAAATTCCATTCGTACAGCACAATATGCGATGATCCCCACCAGTCTGTTCGATGGTACATTTCTCATTCCTTAATTGCCTAATAGTTCCTATTATGGCAGGTCAGGCTCCGCGCACCACTGCAATTTTTTTGTTGTCAGCTGTTTGATCCACCGGCTGCAAGTTTACAGTATGATCACAATATTTATACCAATAAACAATCCTTTACAGTCTCCTTTCACATAGTTACAGGGTTGGGATATTCCCTTCCAAACAGCCTCTCCCTTTTTCATCTGAGATTTAGTATTAATCGTCTTTTCATCATTCCTAAATTTACCTCGGCGTTTGAAGGACCCTGGTCCAACCCTGACGAGATGCTATCTACCAGAAGGTGGCGTCGGGTTCCAGCACGGTATATTTACTGTACAGTACTGTATTTATCAGACGACCCCAACGAAGCAGCTGCATACCTGTGGTCAACGGGTCTATGTGGCCAGAGAAACCGGAGTAAAACAAACAATAACTCCGTAAGGCATATACACTATCAATGATAATGAAATCCAGTCTGTTATTTTTTTAACTACTTGGTCCTTTTGGAAGAACTTGTACCATTGTTCATTTCGGCGCGGCTCACAAATATTTCGCTTGAAGCACTAATGTTACGCATTCCAAAATGCCTTACAACTATTTTTAACTCTTTTTCTTGCCGACCTTTGCAATAGTTTCTCCTCACAGAGGTATGCCAGACTTTGTGCTTTTTCATAAAAGTTCTGGTTAAATTCATGTTACGTATCTCGTTCAGTTCACACATACTGCATTTCCTTAAGCAATGAGCTCCTAATTCATATATACTACCTGTCTTGCATTTTATCGATATGAATTTTTATGCAGTACACTAGATGGTTACACACCTACCCTGAACCTAAACGACATATTGAAAAATCAGTAATATGTCATAACTAATACGCTATAATAGGTGCCCGAGCTATCGAAAATCATAGTGCAAAATTATGAGAACTGATTTAATTGACAGCATGCAGTCTGTTACGATTATTATGTCTTAAACCCAATACTACCTTGCCATATTTTTATTGTTCGTACTTCTTGAACATTTCATTGAGCTTGAGAATCTAAGGATTACCTGAGAGGCAATCCTTTTAAGCGCCAACGTTCCCATTTTGGGAACATTAAAATAAATATTAATTATAGATCAATTAATTGATGATTATTTTACCCTGAGTTCAAAAATAAGTTTACTGGTGTTTAATTAATCATATACTCGTATATTAACAAAATTATTTTTCATCAGCTCTGATACCCTTTTTTGCTCTTCTACTTTTCACGATTTTTTACCACTGAAGGTATTTTTGTTCCAGAATTATTTGTTCTTTAGTCTCTATTCAGCAAATGTATACTGAATATTTCCTTAGAAAGTATTATCCCACATTAGATCATCAATGGACAGAAAGAGTATAACGCTGTAAAAGAGTTGCATTTTTTCATCATCCCAAAATGGAAACATTGGTATGTTACCCATTAAAATTTACCCTTGTTCATATAGGAATAAGCGGGAATCAAGTCTGCAACTACATCGCTGACTTACAGACGGAAACAAACTGATACTTGCTGCAATGGACTTCAAGATATATAGGCTCACTGGCCCTGCCTTCAATATTACTACATATTCATTCGTCCTCAGATGCAGACCCCAAGAGTCTGCTGATAATGGAAACATCACAGTATTACAGGTTGGTTCATGTTGTTTTTCTGCCATTCATTGTGATGCAAGTGATAGCTACAGATCTGTTTATTTAGTGATTGTTTGACCTGACTGATGTTTAGTTACCTGTTAAGTGGTTAATAATTTCAGTCCGATGACATCTTGTTCATGTTTTTTCTCACTGTTTACAGACGTTAGTATTTAGATGAGGAAAGACGCCTAGTGCTAACCTGATTAAAAAGAAAAATAAATCCTAAGTTGAATAAAATCGTCTACAGAAAGCAAAAATAAAATTTGCGTTACCGGACTACCGGACTGAAGGGGTTCATGGTCAGTGTGTGTGTGTGTGTGTGTGTGTGTGTGTGTGTGTGTGTGTGTGTGTGTGTGTGTGTGCGCACTCGCGCGCGCACTTTGGGGGGTGCACGGGATTATGAACATCCTCTTAGCTACTGTAACAATGATATTAAATTAGTGGGTAGTGAGTATGTTTTCCCCGACGGCCCAGGATATATATATATATATATATATATATATATATATATATATATATATATATATATATATATATATATATATATATATATATATATATATATGCAGACACCACTTCACCGTGAAGATATGTATGCAAAATAACCACAGGAGAAATGAAAGGAGCGACAGTGAGTACTTTCGTATAGTACATCTTCAGAGTGCGTGTGAATATATATATATATATATATATATATATATATATATATATATACAGTATATTTCCCTTCGCGTCCTACATGAGAACTTTGCAACATGTTTAGAGATAGGAAACACGTGTGTTAAAACTTAAAACTGTTCATAAATGTGTATTTATCAAATAACTACAATTGTGAAAAAAAAAAAAAAAAATGGTTATTTGAAGAATCGTTTGCTTATTAATTAAAAAAATGTTGCCAAATTCCTGTCTCCAGTGCACTGGATCCTGAGAGGAATAGCGGCCACGAGATGTCCTCCTGTGACTGCTTGATAGCCACTGGTACCTCCTAGTGACCACTATAATATTATATACTATGTTATGCTAGGTGTTTTTAGGGCGGCTTCCCGTCCTAAGAACCCCTGGCTTAGTATTGGGTTCTTTTCAAGACCGGGCCTACACCACTAATATAGGAGGAACAGGGCATAAAAACTCAAGGCAACAACCTACATGTACATTCACAAATGTTACACAAGGGCAATAGAGATGTCTCACAATATTTCTGACTCATCAACCCTTGGGCTGCTGAATGGGGCAAGCGTATCTCGCAGGATACGTGATAGACACAGTTCACAATTCAGGGTGGTACAGTTTACAATATGAATCTTGGTGCCTCGGGATTATAATTTTCATAGTCTCTGGACTGGTGGCTCCGGGTCACATAAGAGGCCTTATGGTCACCACTGTCACGATCACTGAGAGGTGCACTGGCTTGATCTTGTTTCTGGAGGAAAAGAGGGGGGGGAAGGGAGAAATTAGGTTGACACAGGTGTAAGGGGAAGAGAAGGGGGGGGGGGCTTGCTGAGCAATAACAATCACTACTTTCGACACGGGAGCCTTACTTCTATAGCATTACACTTTCAGTCACTATGTCGGCACAGTCACCTCAAGAATCCATTTTTGGCACATTCCTTTATGTCAATGCATCTGTGTCGTGTCCTCAGGACCGCCACCGACACTGGGGGTAGTCCAGGTGAAGCGGCTGGAGGCTATCTCAGAAATGGAGTGGCTGGAGGCCATCTCTTCAGTGGAACGGCTTGAGGCCGTCTCTTTAGTAGAGCGGCTTGAGGCCATCTCTAGGGTGGAGCAGCTTGAGGCCGTCTCTAAAGTGGAGCAGCTTGAGGCCGTCTCCAAGGGGCTGTCTGGAGCATAAGGTTCAGCTCCACCCCGATCCTGACGCAGGCCGGGCTGGTGAGAGGGTAGTGCGCCTGGGCTGAGATGTACGGGTCAGGTCGGTTCCGGGGAGTAGGGGAGCACGGCTACCCAGGACTTCCACCCATATAGTACGGACACCTTGTATGCTCCATCTAACCCTCTGTTGTCGACTCCTGGGGGTGTCGTGTTGCTGCTAGATGTTATCATTTCGGTAGAGAGAGAGAGAGATGTGTGTGTGTGTGTGTGTGTGTGTGTATTTGTGTGTGTGTGTGTGAAAGAGATTGGTTGATAATACTTTTTGTTGGCAATGAATCATGGAATAGTTTAAGGATTCTTATTTCGGTACAAAAGTGTTCATTGCTAATCCCAAAAGTTCAAAGATAATTCAAAATGAGCAATGAGGCCCTAACACACGTTAATAAATAAGATTACTTACCGGTACTTGTTATTTCAATAACTTTTTGCTTCTGGCTCTTTAATATGATATATATGACTGAAACTGTAAATAATGTAGCACTCTAATATTAAATTTGGTGCTTGTATGCATCACCCCTTTCCCTCTGACTTCTCTCACACACTTGTAAAACTCTCTGTCTCTCTCTCTGTCTCCGTCTCTCTCTGTCTCTGTCTGTTTGTCTGCCTGTCTGTCTGTCTCTCTAGCTCCCTTCCTCCCCCCCTCTCTCTCTCTCTTTGATTCTATTAATCTATCTATCTGCTGGTTATCAAAATTCAAGAAAGATATATCGTTTGATAAGGTCGCGGTGCCTGTTTAGTAAGCAGTGTAAAATTAATGCCGATGACATTTTTTGAAAGATCAACATCCTCGTTGAGTCTTTGATTGTGAATTGATATGACTAAGCGCTCTAAAACTTTGTTAAGAGTTAAAAAGGCTAAACGGCATTTTTTTGCATTGGTCTGAATACATTAGATGAGGGGCGAGGAGGAGCAGGAAGGATGATTAGGTTCCAGGTTGTGTCTATTCTAAAATGTTCTTGTATTATTCTCTCTCTCTCTCTCTCTCTCTCTCTCTCTCTCTCTCTCTCTCTCTCTCTTTCTCTCTCTGCTTTTCGTAGCATGTAAGAAATGGGTGAAAATAATAATCGACTATTTATGAATAACTGTAAATGCAAGTTCCTGGTATATAGCTCCCTCATTCAATTTGCACCAACTTGACATTCTTTGTGGAACCAGGTGATTTTCAGTAGATTAGAAGAGTACCCTGGTAGTGCTGGGGTTAATGAAAATGAAACCTAATCTGATTCAAAAACTATCTCTTAAGCAGACGAAATGTTCACATTTAGGATAAATTTGTATATCATCGTACTGAAAGAGTTTTAAATATCTGGGTTTAGAAACTCCAAGTGGCGTTGTTAGCAACATAAGAACCTTGGTATGAGAAAAGTGTTGAAAGGTACAGATGGTTTTAGAATCAGACAGAAATAATCGGCATTCTTCTCGTGGGTAAGCTTGGCGTGGGTAGGATGTGAAGGGTGTTCTGTTTCATCTCCCTGTACTTCTCGGAGATTTTTTTTTTTTTTTTTTTTTTCACTTTAAGCCGAAATGTAGGAACGAGGCTTGAGTCAGACTTGGGGTCTAAGTCGGCCTTGAGACACGCAAGCCAATAACCGACATGCGAAAGCAAGGTTTAAGCCTTTCACAACCAAGCCTAGGCCCCCAAACCCAAGCCGCCACTGGGTGAGCCGGACTTGGTTGTTTTGAACCTCATATATCACGATTTGTAAGAAAGAATTTACTTCAAAAAGACGAATAATGGAAAAATGAAAGAAAAGCATTCGGGACCCGAATGCCGATCGCCCGCCAGAATAAGCTGTTGGCCAAGTCCAAGATCTAGGCCATATCTTTATCCCCTGAAGGTTTAGTTCTCTCAAGCTGTCCATGAGGTATAATAGTGCTAAAGGCGGGCGATAAAACCTATTTGACGTTTGGCAGCCATTTTGGTGACCTTGACCACAGGAGCCCATTTTCGAACTCATCCAAGATTTTGGCCATTATTTTGATACCCTGAAGGTTTCATGTTGACAGCTCAAACCGTCCATGAGATATAGTGGAGCTAAAGCTCAAGCAGTAAAAAATAGTTGACCTTTGACAGCCATTTTAATGATAGCTTGATCCCGAGTGCCCATTTTCGAACTCGGCCAAGACTTTGGGCATATCTTGATACGTTCAAGGTTTCATGTTGATAGCTGAAGCCATTCATGAGATATAAGGGGAATACACACACACACACACACACACACACACACACACACACACACACACACACACACACACACACACAGTAGAGACAGGCAAAAACATTACCGCTCCGCCTTCTAAAGGAGGGCGATGACAACTGATTCATTGACCGTCGGTGGCTGACCAAGATTATTAGAATAAAAAAAAAAAAAATGCACAAAACATTTGTCAGTCCTGAATATCCACATAGCTTAGTCATTGTACAACTGTAAATTTTAATACAAGAACTTCTCAATGAAAGAGGATATTACATACAAGTGTTGTCGCCAGAGGAAAGATGTAAACTAACGGCATCGCACTGTTCAGGCCTGTGATATGACTTGCTTTTACATATTCCTATACAACTACAAATAATCTGTTGCCTGTTATATAATTTTTATAATACCTAATACAGTTTGCATGGAAAATTAATTACTCTTCAGTAATTAACAATTCCCTATGGTTCAGCACCATCAGAAAATGATATTCAGGCCTGCATATGTTCGTACACTGATTGATTAATTCTCATAGCCTATTCAATTCATTACGGACCTACTATAAGTCCTATTCTAAAATACTTTATTCTACTCACTAAAACTTGCTTTACAGTAAAGCAGTAGGCTTCATTACAGTTATTATACAAACTCTCCATGACCATTGGAAACAGTACGGTACTACCGGAAATACAGTATAGACTATTTCACGTAGGCTAGTATAACTGAAAAATAGGATATGTGCTTCAGCCATGTTTCGGTGAGAAATATCGAAGCATTTGATGACATCCGACTGTAGACACCAATTACCTAGCGTTTTTGTAAGACCATGATGGTTAATCTTGTTCAGTTGGCAGAATTTTGTACTCATAATTCGGCGGTGTGACTGGAAAATTTGAAAATTGCTGAAGATTTTCCCTCAGACCGGGAAATGATACTGACTTTCAGAGGTTCGACTTGTGCCACGATTCAGCATCTGGCCAAATCGAGCTGCTTGATTCCGACTTGTCTTTCGCCTGATCTTGGGACCATCCCAAGCCTGACTTCCAAGTCCGGCTTAAGTCTCGTACTAGCATTAGGGCATTTGAGCTTATATTACGTAGCTCAGTGCAAAAGTTAACCAGCACCCACCATCATTCATGTATGCAAGTCTTCCTCAATTCGTATGTCCCTCTGCCCATGATCTCCAATCTTTTAAAGTCAGTGTGTCCAGCCGTGTCAAAAGATCTTGAATCTGGCTTCCTTTTTGTGTGTGAGAAGAAGAGGTTTGCAGGCTTTTAGCTAAAAAGCCTTTCTTCTTTCCATAAAACAAAGAATAAGACAATACTGTAGTTCTGTACGCTTTCCATATTATGTGTGCATGACTGCTACTATATTCTCCCTCTGCTGACGTAACCCCAATTAGTTTTCCTGGTTACCATTTCCTCACAAACTTCCTCAACAAGGTTGGGACCTGTTGTTTAACAAATCTGAATATGCAGTTGACACAACCTTGAACTTCACTTATACTAACTTTGATAATTCATTATTCAAACTAAAGTACGTAACTATGACCAAATAATTATATCGCTATAGTTATTCGATATCCCAGTGTTTCCCGAGAAACCAGCGTATTTCACTCCATATCCACACAGTTGACCAACTTTAACGTCATCCTTACCATTGAAATTAAAGTTTTGGATTATTTTAACGTCCATAATGTACAATGGTCATTGCATTCTGCCAGGACTGACGATACTGGTCAAGAACACGGGTGTCACATAGAATGCTGACCCCCATGAAAAACTGACCCACAGGTCACTTTCCTATTATAGAATTCTGACCCCCCCTTATGGAAAAGTGACCCACAGCCTAACCAAACAACCTAACCTAACCTAAATTTCACATAAGGGGTCTATTTTCTATAGGGTGGGTCAGTTTTCTATAATAGAAAGGTGATCCGGGGGTCAGATTTCCACGGGGTCAGATTTCTATATGACACGGGATAGTTTAATTTCGCACAACTGGAAAAACAACCAACCAGAATACCAGATAATCCTGACCAAAGTGCCTATCGCTTGGAGCTATTCCTGACAACTAACCCAGAACAATACAAGGTAGAAGTTCTGTCACCATTTGGATCCTCCTACCACAATCTCATCAAAGCCTCAGTAGTTAGTTGCTCCAAACCTCCCCATTCTAAACCAGAGTGACCAAATGACACTTTGATACGGCAGACTGAGATGGGTTTAGAAATTATCTTGCTGATATTCCATGGAAGTTTTTCTTCACCAAATGCATCAGTTCTACCCTGACCTACACAAATGACTTACAACATGTTGTTATGGAATACTGTTGTTCATATCCATTCAACATTTAACAAAAAGATCTGACTCTCCGAAATGGTTTGACAGCAGTTGTGCCAGAGCAACGACTCAAACGTCCTTAGCATATAATTCTTACCTGGAAAAAAAAAAAGAAAAAAAGAATCCTAGTCAATCTGAATTGCTAGAAATCACGGAAAAGCAATAATTAATCTCGCCAAATCAAACTTTCTTCACAATGAAGCATCAGAACTATTAAACACAATAGAATATTCTGGTTAACTCACACTTCTTTAACATGTCGTCACCTATTTCCCCACTTCAGATGGTTACACTATAAATGACCACCGTGGATAAGCGAACATCCTTCCCAGTAAGTTTGCCAGACACTCTGCTTTAGAGGAAGTCAGCCAGAATGTTGCTGTACTAGAGCTTGACTTTCCCGAAATTGCTTCACTAAAGATACAGACTATGTACGTAAAATCCATCATAGATTATTTACCAATCAACAATGGATCAGGTCCAGACGGAATTCCTCCAAGAGTTTTGAAAAAGTGTTCCCCACAACTTGTTCCTGTTTTAGCTAAATTATTCGGACTTGTCATGCGTACTTCTTTCCCTAATTCTTGGAAAGAAGCCAAAATCCACAAAACTCCGAAGAAAAGAAGTTTCTCTAATCCCTCTGATTACACACCAATAGCTATCACATCTTCTCCTGGTAAAGTATTTGAGATTGTTACTAATATGCATATTGCTAAGCATCTTGTATCCAACAGCTTAATTAGTGAGACAGCATGGTTTTCGCCACGAAAGATCCACCATTGATATACTCAACCTCTTGACTCATACCACCCATCAGTCAACTGACCAACATGGAGAAACTCATGCTGCAGCCCTTGATATTTCTAAAGCTTTAGACAGAGCGTGGGACCATTCCCTGCTACCCAAACTCCCTTTCTACACCCTATCATCTTTTATTGCACTTATTTTCTCATATCTCAGCAGCAGAAAGATAAAAGTGAATGATCTATATTCCAGTTTCCACGCGGTTGATACCGACATGCCACAAGGATCAGTCCTGGTTCCAAACCTATTCCTACTTAAGGAAAGCCGAAGCCAGAATTCTCTACACTCTGGCATCGGCTTTCCTGTCATTCTCTGACTAAATATATCTGCATTGTTTACTTATCCCCTAATTCTACTGACTATGAAAAATTCTTTGATTATCTTACTTCTATGATGGAACACATTCTATCCATTTCTCCTTTCTTTGAAATCTCCATTCCAGGAGATTTCAATGTTCACCACTACTTTTGGCTCTCCTCTCCTTTCACTGATCCACATGGTGAACAAGCCTACGTCATTTCTATCCTTAATGACCTAGAGCAGCTTGTACAGCACCCTACCCATATCCCTGACTGCCTTGGAGAGAGCTCCAACATATTTGAACTCTTCCTTACAACCAAGCCTTCTGCTTACACTGTTAATGTTTCCTCTCCATTGGGCTCCTCCTATCACAACATTATTACTTGAACTTGCCCTATTGCTCCGGTACGGCCTGTGGACACTCCAAAGAAACGTCAACTGTGGCACTTTGGAGCCGCAATTGGGAGGCCCTCGGGCAGTACTTCTTCGATTTTCCATGGAATGATTATTGCTTCCATGGCCGTAAGCCATCTGAGTGTGCCTTGCGCATTACGGAGGTTATTCTCTCGGGCATGGAAGCATACATTCCCTTCTCATATCCTTTGACTAATGCAAGAAAGCCTAGGTTTAATTGCGCTTGTTCTAATGCTGTCCACAACAAGGAGAGCGCCCATAAAAGGTACCAGAGCCAACCAACCCCTGAATCAGATCTTTTTTACGTTTCTGCCCGGAATCGTGCCAAGTCTATTCTTCGTTCTGCTAAAAATAACTTCATGTGTACTAAATGCTCTCAACTCTGCAACTCGAATTCTTCCCGCTCCTTCTGGCACCTTCCCAAAAACCTTTCTAACAACTTTACCTCATCATCTTTCCCTCTTCTTTTCTACTCTGATAGTTCTGTAGCTATTTCTTCTACTGACAAAGCAGATCTCTTTGCTCTGACTTTCTCCTCCAATTCCACCTTAGATGATTCCGGTGCTGTTCCTCCATCACTAACCCCCTCTTACTTCCACGTGGCTAACATTAAAATTTCTTCAGCTGATGTATTTTCTGCCATCACAGGCCTCAATACTAGCAAGGCATATGGGCCTGATGGAGTCCCTCCTGTTGTCCTCAAGAACTGTGCTTCTGTGCTTTCACCCTGCCTAGGTAAACTCTTTCGCCTTTGTCTATCAACTTTCACCTTTCCTTTTTCTGGAAGTTTGCTCTCATTCAGCCAGTCCCAAAGAAGGGTGACCATTCTCAACCCTCTAACTATCGTCCAATTGCTTTAACATCCTGTGTGTCAAAAGTTTTCGAGTCAATTCTTAATAGAAAAATTTTAAAGCATCGTTCCTATCACAACCTTCTTTCTGATCGTCAGTATGGGTTCCGTCAGGGATGCTCCACTGGCGATCTTCTCACCTACCTTTCAGACTCCTGGTCATCCTCCTTTTGGGACTTTGGCGATAGCTTTGCCATTGCATTTGACATCTCAAAGGCTTTCGATCGAGTCTGGCATAAATCTTTAATTTCCAAACTGCCCTCTTACGGTTTCTGTCCTTCTATTTGTGCCTGCGGCAGGTTGCCATCTCTGCACTACACCGTCCACTGTAACACTGCCTAAAATTGCAAGGTCTTCATGGTAATGCAACAAAAGAATAACATTACAATACAATGCTGTTCTCTAAGCAGTTTAAACTTGACCTAAAGCTGCCATCCCTCCATCATATATATATATATATATATATATATATATATATATATATATATATATATATATATATATATATATATATATATATATATATATATATATATATATATATATATATATATATATATATATATATATATATATATATATATATATATATATATATATATATATATATATATATATATATATATATATATATATATACGAGGTTGAAAGCTGACTTATATTCTCCCTTACTAATATTCTTATGTAAGGTTTCTATTTGCCGAACAATTTTTCGGTGATCTTGGAGTATCTTCAGGAGTTCCTCCAATGGGCAATGACGTTTTGGAACTATCTTGTTCCATCTTTGGGCTGGATCTGATGGTTCTGTCGTGGGTGGCTGCTTATATACGATTCAGGTGAATCAGGTGGAGACATATGGGGGTGAACTGACCAGCTATGCTGAAAGCTCATTGGCTGCTTCGTTGGCTAAGCTTACGTGGAGTTTTGATGATGGTAGGATTTGGCCTAAATTTCAGAAGCTAGCTGGTGAGTGCTCACTCGGCTACGCCTACGGCAACGTCGAGACACACAAGCCTGGCAACCCTTTATGTCTGCTCATCTCACAGATACCCACCGCCACTTACACCGTATCTAAGAAACTCAGTGAACTCCTGACCATAAATGTACCTACACCTACAGCCTATCCTTTGTTTCGGACTTCCTTGAAATCCTACATGACGCCCCCCAAAGCTGACGATCACATCATCGCCTCCCTGGACGTTGACAGCTTCTTTACCAAGAGTCAGGCTGCAGTTATAATGACGTTATCACTTTTTCATTAATTTTGCCAACTTTGTTTTTTTTTTCACTTTTATGTGTTCAAGGGCACCGCAGCAAATCACTTTCAACTTGTCTCCTATTTTCAGTGCGTTTTTTCACCACCTGAGGACGCCTTTTCAAAATCGCTGCCAAAATCTCAGTAAAATGCTGGAAGACATAATATTGGACATAAATACCAACTGATAGGATGGATTTTTCTAGATTGTTTAATCTTAGTGCTCTCTACAGACGTTTCAGTATCAAAAGCAGCTTTGTTCACTGTTGTACAATTAGTTGGGGACGCTTTCTTCCAAAATGGTTGCCAAAATCTTTATAGTCCGTCACTAGCAAGCACATTCAGTGCAAATGTGAACTATTATATGTATAAGAATCTTGATCGTGATAAAAATGTGTTGGTTTTTCCTTGGTTGGCATTATAGTACCAAAATAATCATTCTATACCAATAGGTGTCGGCGAGAGCGAGTCTAACAGAACCTATTGACTTAATTATCATTATAATAGTAATAATAATAATAATAATAATAATTATAATAATAATTAACAAGGATTTAATATCTAGCGCCAAATGCAGAGGCTTCTATGTACTTTACAAAAAACTTGAAACTAACATATGAAATATACAAAATTGCATTAAATATAAAAACAACCAATTAAACTAGGCAAAACCAAACAATTTCAATAAACATGATATAAAACTAAGTACAAATAATGCTTAAAAATCTTCGAATCTACAAGTATTATAAATACAAATTACAGAGCAGGTAAAACATACAATAATATCTGTGAAGGACACATAAAAAATTACTTTAACAAGATAAAAATACATTCCTTTACATGACGAAATTACATGAAGCTCCCCTCTGGTTGTATAATGATATAATATAATGATCATTTGCAATATATGTACAGAAAGAAAAAAATGTGAAGTCATTTTCGTCACATATTGAGATCAAAGGCTAACCCACAAAATACCTGACAGAGAAATTGCTAGCTCACTGCGAAGGAAAACCAAAGAAAGTTTTGATGATGTATCATACAACCATGAAATCCAGTTGCAACTTGACTGATATCGCTTCCATGCCAGAAATGATGAAGAGTCAACAGAGCTTAGAGTAAGTGGGGCTGGTTAGTCTTGGTTAATGTTACTGATGTCACGCACAGAGACAAGAATGCCAAATTAGTTATATTTTCCGTAGATACAGGTGTGTTGGTTTTATGTACTTATCAGTTGCTCCCTTCCATGACTTCTCTTCCAAGGAAACAAGAAGAAAGAATACCTATCTGGGAGGGCTACCATAAACTTGGAAGAAAGAGAGAGCAGATGCCTTGTTGGTAGGGTATGCCTTCAAAGGGACTGACAACACTTTCGGATTTGCTGGAAAAGGAGTCACAACTCATTTCAAGGCATTTATGAGCAGCAATAGCCCCATTCTCGATGCATTTACTGCTTTTGGAAGAAGTGTTGAAGTTCCGGAGTGGGTGTTTAAGCAGATGGAACGTATGTATTTTGAACAAGCCTTCTGAAAACACAATATCAGAGAGTGTAAAAGGATTGAGGTGGGCGCTTTTCACGCAAAATGGCAAGGAGGGAAAGCAACTGCCTCCCACCCCAGGAACACTGAAACCTTACAAAGAACGAGCTTTTTTCATGGCTTTGGTGTGGTAGTTATCCAGCAGGCCATGCTCTAACATTCCTCCACCAACTGACTTTCCATGGAAACTCCAAGATGGTCATTTGATACCAGTATTAAGTATCAATTCGCCAGCATTAGATGCTCTGTTGGAGCTTCGTCGATGTTCCTGCAGCAGTTGCTGCATGACAAAAAGATGTGAGTGCTGGGAGAATACACTGATGTGCACCGTTGCTTGTGGATGTGGCGATGAGTGTCAAAATTCAGAGGACCACATTGCAGAAATAGATGCTGAGGAGCTTTTGTAGACCCAACAAGTGTTTTATGTCAAGCATGCACTATCGGAGTTGCCACAGAAATTTTCAGTTGAAATTACGTTAAGTGTCTATGTAATTTTGCATCTCAATTTCGATATGCTGTAATATTAATCCGCCTGTGGTGGTGGTGGTGGGGGGACACAATCTGGCCGCACTGTGGGGTGGTACTGCTACTCTGCGGCCAGAATGTGTTAGGAAGAATTCTGCCACCGCATTCCCTGCATGTCGTAAAAGGTGACTAAAAGGGGCGCGGTAAGGGGACTAGGGACCCCCTCCTCTTTTTTTTTTTTTTTTTTTTTTTTTTGTTCTTAAAAAGAGGCAGGCCATAGAAAGGGATGGGGGATTGAGTTATCCTTGTACCCTGAAGATTGGGCCTATGAATGTACGTGAATGTAGTACGATTGAGGCTAAAAGGGAGGAGATTGGAAGCATGTTTGTGAGAAGAAAGTTGAATTTGTTAGCTTTGAGTGAAACTATGATGAAAGGGAAAGGTTTGTCTAAGTTTGGAAGTGTCAATGGAAGATTGTCAGGTGTTGACAGAGGAAGGGCAAGAGAAGGTGTGGCCTTGTTAGCGAGCCCGGAAGTACAGCAGTGTGTGATTGAATGGAAGGAGGTGTCATCGAGACTGATGTGGGTGAAAGCGAAATTTGAACATGGGTTGAGGGTATTTGTGAGTGCATATGGGCCTGGTAGTGAACGGGATGAAGAAAAGAGGGAGTCTTTCTGGAATGATGTTGATGAGTGTCTGCAGAGTTTTGGAGCGAATGTGAATGTGGTAATAATGGGAGATCTGAATGCTAGAGTGGGAACTGTAGCAGTTGAAGGTGTAGTTGGTATGCATGGTGTGCCTGGAAGAAATGAAAATGGGGAACGAATGATATGGATGTGCGTTGAGCGAGAGATGGTGATTGGAAATACGCTGTTTGAAAAGAAAGATATTTGTATGCATGGATGAAACAGGAGGGTGGAAGGGTTGTTGACAGAGCATTGATGGACTATGTGGTTGTGTCCAGGAATGTAATAGGAAGATTGTTGGATGTGAGAGTTTTGAGAGGGGAGCGTGGAGGTATGTCCGACCACTATCTGGTGGAGGGAAAATTGAGAGTAAGTAAGAGATGGGTGAGAGCCATCAGAGTTAGGTGTGACAGGGAGGTCTTGAAAGTGAGTGAGTTGGATAAAATTGAGGAAAATAATAGAGTATCAGAAGAAACTGAAAAATGAGTGGAACGCAGTGAAAGATCAGGAGAATGACAGTGTGGAGGAGGAATGGCAGTTGTTTAAGAGTGCTGTGGTGGGGCATGAGGAAAAGGTGTGTGGTGTGAGACGAGTGGGTGGTGGTGTAAGAAAAGGAAGTGAATAGTGGTGAGAGGGAGTACGTATGGATGTGGCTGAGAAGAGACGTGCATATGAAGTGTGGCTGCAGAGGAAGGATGAGGTGTCATATGAGAGGTATAAGGAAAAGAGGAATAGGGTGAGAAGGGCTGTGTGTGATGCTAAAGTGGCAGCAGATGAGAGGTGGGGTAGGCGGTCGACGGAGAATTTTGAACAGAATAAGAAAATGTTTTGGAAGAAGGTGAAAAGGGTGCAAAAGGGAGAGTTTGGGAAGAAAGAGCGAGTAAAAGCAGAGGATGGAAGGATGTTAACTGAGATTGTTGTAGTAAGGAAGAGATGGGAGGAGTATTTTGAAAGATTGTTAAACGTAGAGGAGGAAAGAGAGGCTGAGCTTGTGGGAGATGGAAGTGTGCAAGGAATAAATGTGTTGGGAGAGTTGAATGATTCTTTGATCACGATAGAGAAAGTGCAGGAGGCAGTGAAGAAGATGAAAACAGGGAAAGCTGCAGGCATGGATGGGTGTGCTGTGGAATGCCTGAAGGGTGGTGGAGCAACTATTGTTGACTGGTTCGTAAGATTGTTGACTGTGTGTTTTGTGAAAGGTATGGTGCCAGTTGACTGGGCAAGTGCTTGTGTGGTCCCGTTGTATAAAGGTAAGGGTGATAAGTATGAATGTACTAGCTTTAGGGGTATACTGTACGTCTGTTGAGTGTTGTAGGTAAGGTGTATGGTAGAGTGTTAATTATGTGAGTTAGAGAGGGTACAGAGGGAGTGATTGATGATGAGCAGTGTAGCTTTAGGAGAGGGAGGGGATGCGTGGATCAGGTGTTTGCTGTGAGACAGGTGTGTGAAAAGAATTTAGCGAAAAGTAAGGATGTGTTTTGGGCGTTCATGGATTTAAAGAAAGCGTATCATAGAACTGATAGGGAGGCTTTGTGGACTGTTTTAAGATTGCATGGACTTGATGGTAGGTTGGTAAAAGAAGTGGAAAGTTTTTATGTAAATAGCAAAGCGTGTGTAAGAGTGAGAAATACTGTGAGTGATTGGCTTCCAGTGAGAGTGGGGCTGCGGCAGGGATGTGTGAAGTCGCCTTGGTTGTTTAAAATTTATGTGGATGGTGTTGTAAGGGAGGTGAATGCAAGAGTGTTAGGTGGAGGTCTGAGTCTGCTGAATGTTGATGGTGGAGAGTGGAATCTGACGCAGCTGCTGTTTGCAGATGCTGCTGCACTGGTGGCTGATCCAGAGGAGAGACTGAGACAGTTAGTAGAGGAGTTTGGAAGGGTTTGTGAAAGGAGGAAATTGAAAGTAAATGAGAATAAGAGTAAAGTGATGAAGTGTGCGAGGATGGTTGATGGTAGAAGGATGAATATAGTTTTGAATGGTGAGTTGCTTGAGGAGGTAGAGTGTTTTAAGTATTTGGTGTCACATGTTGCTGTGGCTGGAAGAATAGATGCAGAAGTGAAGTTTAGAATGAATGAAGTAGGAAAGGTGCTGGAAGGAATGAAGTGTTTAGATGTCGTTCACTTAGAATAGATGTAGAGAGAAGGCTGTATGAGGGTGTTGTGGTACCGACTGCCTTGTATGGGGCTGAAACATGGAATATAGGTGTAGCAGAGAGGAAAAATATGAATGTAATGGAGATGGGGTATCTGAGGACTGTAGGCACTAGTATATATCTCATAATACAATGTACAGGATGTGTCTGCTAGAGACATACACAGCTTCTCACTAGGAATGTCATTCCACATAATGTATATCCACAATCTTGTCCCAGACCATCAAGAACTCTTGACATATGATGTATCTCAAACAATCTTGTTATAGTCCAGACGACCAAGAATTTCATGTCGTATTCAAACACGTTGAGTACCTAGGCCTAGTCGGTTAGTCCACGTGAGTGGAAATCTACTAGACACTGCATCACACACACACATCCTCTCCAAGCTGTATATAATGTCAGAGAGATTCCCTTCAGGTCAGAAAGTGTCGGAGAGAAGGCCAGATAACACGAGGGTCAGCTAGGAGGCTTTGCCGTCAAGCTTCGTTATGCTGTAGCTCACTGTTCGATGTAACTGTACGTAAACTCCGTAACCCAAGAGTGCTCTAACTCACCTAGCTGATACACAAATGAGGAAAGCGATGGAGAGAGAGAGAGAGAGAGAGAGAGAGAGAGAGAGAGAGAGAGAGAGAGAGAGAGGAGAGAGAGAGAGAGAGAGAGAGAGACCTACCTATTCACTCTAGCCGACGACACACCGTGCAATAAGCAGTGACAAGTTCGAGCCATACTACATCTCACGACTTTATTCTGGCAGTGTTCCGACGATCTGCAACTGACGTCCCTATCTCCCTACAAGTAGCTACGATCACACTATCGAGATTGGCAGCAGCGGTGAAACACTGTAAGGAGTAGACTGTAGCACCAGTCGAGCAGGGCAGTACTCCCGAGGTGGATGGAAAGCTGATGACAGGGAGTGCTGGAGCTCCCGTTTCATCAGCCCTCAGGACTAGTTCCTGACCATCCCCCTTTGCTGAACTTTTTCAGTGTCTCAGTTACACAGAGAGTAGGCCAGCATGCTCTCCAGTACAAATTTCTCTAACTATCTTCACCAAACTACATACACAGTACACACTACACTTCCTTTTCAAAAATCAACAAAAATGGCGTCTATTAATCAAGCCTCGGAGTCCCCAGGGGGGGGGACCATAAATGCCCCCGCTATCTGCCCCTCTCCCGGTGACGACTCGAGGTGCCTGGAACCACTGTCTGACTCTCTTCTTCTTCATTTCTGCAACATTCGCGGCCTTTCATCTAACTTTCGCTCTGTTGAGCACCACCTCTCCTCCTCTAAACCTCACCTTCTTTTTCTGACGGAGACTCAGCTGTCTGAGGCAGCCGACAGCAAACCCTTTTCTGTATCCTCCTACTTTCTCTATACTCATTTCAAAGCCAAAGGTGGCTGTTGTGTATACATACGCAACGACTTATCTTGCTCTCGTGTTCCTGAACTTGATTCTTCTGAATTCTCCACACTCTGGCTTCGGCTTTCCTGTCATTCTCTGACTAAATATATCTGTGCTGTTTACTTATCCCCTAATTCTACTGACTATCAAAAATTCTTCGACTATCTTACTTCTACGATGGAACACATTCTGTCCATTCCTCCTTTCTCTGAAATCTCCATTCTTGGAGATTTCAATGTTCACCACCACCTTTGGCTCTCCTCTCCTTTCACGGATCCACCTGGTGAACAAGCCTACATCTTTTCTATCCTTAATGACCTAGAGCAGCTTGTACAGCACCCTACCCGAATCCCTGACCGCCTTGGAGAGAGCTCCAAGATACTTGACCTCTTCCTCACAACTAATCCTTCTGCTTACTCTGTTAATCTTTTCTCTCCCTTGGGCTCCTCCGATCACAACCTTATTACCTTAACCTGTCCTATCACTCCGGTACGGCCTGTGGACCCTCCAGGGAAACGTCGTCTGTGGCATTTTGGAGCCGCGAACTGGAAGGCCCTCAGGCAGTACTTCTTTGATTTTCCCTGGAATGATTATTGCTTCCATGGCCGGGAGCCATCTGAGTGTGCCTCGCGCATTATGGAGGTTATTCTCTCGGGCATGGAAGCATACATTCCTTTCTCATATCCTTTGACTAACGCAAGAAAGCCTTGGTTTAATCACGCTTGTTCTAATGCTGTCCGCAACAAGGAGAGGGCCTACAAAAGGTACTGGAGCCAACCCACCCCTGAATCACATCATCTTTACGTTTCTGCCCGGAATCGTGCTAAGTCTGTTCTTCGCTCTACTAAAAATAATTTCATCCATACTAAATGCTCTCAACTCTCCAACTCGAATTCTTCCCGCTCCTTCTGGCACCTTGCCAAAAATCTTTCTAACAACTTTACCTCATCATCCTTCCCTCCTCTTTTCTACTCTGATGGTTCTGTAGCTATTTCTTCTACTGATAAAGCAGATCTCTTCGCACAGACTTTCTCCTCCAATTCCACCTTAGACGATTCCAGTGCTGTTCCTCCATCACTTCTCCCCTCTGACTTCCTCATGGCTGACATTAAAATTTCTTCAGTTGATGTATTTTCTGCCATCACTGGCCTCAGTACTAACAAGGCATATGGGCCTGATGGGGTCCCTCCTGTTGTTCTCAAGAACTGTGCTTCTGTGCTTACACCCTGCCTAGGCAAACTCTTTCGCCTTTGTCTGTCAACTTGTACCTTTCCTTCTTGCTGGAAGTTTGCTCTCATTCAGCCAGTCCCAAAGAAGGATGACCACTCCCAACCCTCCAACTATCGTCCAATTGCTTTAACGTCCTGTATTTCAAAAGTTTTCGAGTCAATTCTTAATAGAAAAATTTTAAGGCATCTTTCCTATCACAACCTTCTTTCCGATCGTCAGTATGGGTTCCGTCAGGGACGCTCCACTGGCGATCTTCTCACCTACCTTTCAGACTCCTGGTCATCCTCCTTTCGGGACTTTGGCGAAAGCTTTGCCATTGCACTTGACATCTCAAAGGCTTTCGATCGAGTCTGGCATAAATCTTTAATTTCCAAACTGCCCTCCTACGGTTTCTATCCTTCTATCTGTGCCTTCATCGCTAGCTTCCTTTCTGGTCGTTCTATAGCCGCTGTTGTAGACGGCCATCGTTCTTCTCCTAGATCTATCAACAGTGGTGTTCCTCAGGGCTCTGTCCTATCACCAACTCTCTTCCTTTTATTCATCAATGATCTTCTAAGCTGTACATCTAACCCTATCCACTCATACGCTGATGACTCCACCCTTCACCTTTCCATTCGGTTCCCGCAACGCCCATCTCAACAGTTACTTCAAGAAACAAGGGATGAGGCTATGGCACACCTAATGTCTGACTTGGCTCGTATCGCTGACTGGGGTAAAAATAATATGGTTGTCTTTAATGCATCTAAGACTCAGTTCTTACACCTATCAACCCGACAAAATCTTCCACAGGTATACCCATTAATGTTTAATAATATTCAGCTTAATCCTGCATCATCCTTGAACATGCTTGGGGTTTCATTTACTCAGGACTTATCTTGGAAAGATCATATTACATCTCTTGTAAAATCTGCTTCCAAGAGATTGGGTGTGCTAAGCCGACTCCGCTCTTTCTTTACCCCTGCACAATTGTTGACTCTATACAGAGGTTTTATCCGCCCCTGTGTGGAGTACAACTCTCATGTGTGGGGAGGCTCCCCACATACAGCTCTTCTCAATAGGGTGGAGTCAAAGGCTTTTCGTCTCATTAACTCTCCTCCTCTTACTGACTCCCTTCAACCTCTGTCTCTTCGCCGCACTGTTGCATCTTTATCTCTTTTCTATCGCTACTTTAATGGTCACTGCTCCTCTGAACTGTCTGCTTGCATTCCTCCACCTCTACGACGGGCGCGTAGCACCCGTCTGGCAGCAAACTCTCATCCCTTTTCTGTCCAACTCTCTAATGCAAGAGTTAACCGTTACTCCCAGTCTTTCATTTATGCAACAGGTCAGCTCTGGAACTGTCTCCCTCTGTCTGTATTTCCTGCTGCCTATGATCTCCAGTCTTTCAAACGCAGTGTGTCCAGGCATCTCAAAATGATCGGATCTTGAATTTGGCTCTCTATTGTATTTTGTTTTTCTCTTGGAAGGAACTGTTACTGAGGGCCATGGCCTTTGGTTCCTTCTTCCTCGCATAAAAAAAAAAAAAAAAAAAAAAAACCTAGACAAACTACATTCATCGAGACTTGTGGCCGCGAATGTACGAACCAACGCCTGCGAGCCTACAAGTGTACAGTACAATACAAGCCTATAAGCCTACAAATCAACGAGTAAACGAACCATCGAAACTACGAGTCTACATTATGAAGACTGATAAGAAGCAACGCTACAATCAAAGCACGATATTACGATTCTGCAAGCAAACTTCAGGCAGGTGAGACGTACCAAAGATCAGCTACAAGTTCGCAACATAAAACAAAAAAAATACAATTAAACGCTGTAAAAGAAACCACAAGCATCTCAAGAAACTAGACCAAGTAGGGGAGGGCGGTGATGGTTGGGACAGTGGGATGGTTCGGACAGTGCATTCCCTGAGAAACGCATGGGACATAGGGCCGTGTGATCTTGTGTGAAAGTGGGAGAGTTTGTTTACTTCGACCACACTGAACCTCCAAGCTAGAAACCCCTCACTTTTTTATGCAGGTCAGATTTTATGTTTATTTGCATCTCCTATGTAATAATTTGAGTGTATATCGTAAGCTATACCTTTATGAATATGCCAGGCATCGAACTGTGCATTATCAGGGTGAATCTGTGTTGCATGTAGAACATATACCTATGAAAAACGAATGTTAAACTCTCTCGTGTGAAACTTGAGAGTACCCGTCAATTAATTACATAGATTCGGGATGATTCGGACAGTTGAGGAGGGGGATGGTTCGGACACAACTATCCCTCCACTACTACCAAGTCATGACCTTATCAGATGATAACGCTACTTTTGATCATTTATATTTGAACACATAGTGAACACCATTCTTCATAGTTATCAGGGAATATATACTGGTATTAATAGTTTTGTTTTTCAAAGTGTTATAAAAAAGGAAGGGGTAATACAACTTCTATTTCAGTTTTGCTGGTTGCAATATGCATTAAAAGTCTTAAGTTAGTCCGTCTGAAATAAGGCCTAGAAAGTGAAAAGTGAAGTCAATATTCCAGAGAGAGAGAGAGAGAGAGAGAGAAATGGAGAAATGAATTCCCCGAGCTAGGCAACTAAGGCCATATAGCCCCGCTGGGTTACAGGAGGGAGCTACCCCTCCCGGCAACGGTAGCCCGGGCGAGGCTCGAACTTGCGACCTCCCTATCACAAGCTCAGCACGCTACCACTGTGCTACCGCGCCCCCAGAGAGAGAGAGAGAGAGAGAGAGAGAGAGAGAGAGAGAAACAGACAGACAGACAGACAGACACAGAGACAAATAGACAGACAAACAGAGAGAGAGAGAGAGAAAGGCTAATTATGCATAATTTTGTAGCAGAAAGTAAGAGGTTAAGTCATTTATTAATAAATCTGGTGAAGGTTATTTCGGTTATAAAATATATATATATATTTTTAAACAGATATCAAGTACTTCATTTGGATTCTGAAGTTTCATATTGTACTTTAGGAAAATGAAATATCTTTGAATTAATAAATGTTTGTTTTTATCCAATATAACTCACATACTTTTAAGAATATGCTGAGTAATACATATGGCCGAACCATCCCACCCTACTGTCCGAACCATCACCACTGGTAGGGATGGTTCGGACTATTTAGTCACTTGTGTTTCGTTAACTATAGCTTAAAGCTGAAAAGAGCTAAGAATTTCATATTATCAACCTAAAGAGCCAAATGATGTGGCAACATTTTAACATAAACCAGATCACACGCCTGCTAAACCCTGAATTTTTATAAATATTTTTCTTTTTCCTAACCATCACCGCCCTCCCCTAACCACAAGCGAGTATACAATAAGAAGAATAAGTTACGACAAGAAAAAAAAAAAGCAAACGAAGAACGAGAAGACTCACAACCCACAGCCACAGCAACAGCCATATCTCTCCAACCGCCCTCCATCTCCACAACACTGATGCAGGGGTGAACAGGTCAGAGACGGCACCAAATATCAGAGCCCTCACTCACCACTCATCATACTCATTGGTACTCACACAGCATTACTCATCGCAACTCATTTACTCACCACAGCTACCAGCGTGGGAAGTCGATGTTGCTATGCTAAGTGTTTGCTGAGAACACCACCACAGCCCGTCAATCAATCCGTGTCTAACAACACTATCACCACCTGCTCCACCACTATAGTAGCCGCAGCGAGAAATGAACGCTGTGGTGGGGCAGGCGGGATGACCTGGGATTCCCCCACTGTTGCCATATCCACATGTCACCGACCATAGAGGTAGGATGTCACCGACCATCGGCCACCGCTGCAGCCCCGCTCCATGATCCTTACCCTGTGTCTCTGGCTTTCTCTTTCTCTCTCGGTTTCTATATAAACTGGTGTATTTCCGAAACTAATTATGAAATTATTATGACTTTTGTTCCACACCACCACTGAGGTAAAAATCAAGGAGAGTTTTCTGTATAAAGGTTTCCCCCCCCTTGTCTGAGGGCAGGTCAGTTCTGGCGAGTGTATAATTATAGGTCAGGCGGAGGTATCGGCAAGGCTGCACTCCCCCTCTCATATGCCACATTTAGGAGGGGGGGGAAACCTTTATACAGAAAACTCTCCTTGATTTTTACCTCAGTGGTGGTGTGGAACAAAAGTCATAATAATTTCATAATTAGTTTCGGAAATACACCAGTTTATATAGAAACCGAGAGAGAAAGAGAAAGCCAGAGACACAGGGTAAGGATCATGGAGCGGGGCTGCAGCGGTGGCCGATGGTCGGTGACATCCTACCTCTATGGTCGGTGACATGTGGATATGGCAACAGTGGGGGAATCCCAGGTCATCCCGCCTGCCCCACCACAGCGTTCATTTCTCGCTGCGGCTACTATAACACCATTCCTACCTCGGTAAAATTCAGCGAGTTCAATAATTACTTCATTTATACAATACACAGTGACAGACACAGTGAAAGAGAAACTGCACAACCATATAAAACGTACTCTATAGTTACAACTTATGTTCCGTGCTGTACATATACCTGCTTCAGTTACCTACATAAAGTCAATCACTAAGTACTGACACAAACAATAACTATTATATACTGTATATATTAATGCATTTACTATAACATTCATTTATTCCCAACGATTGTCACCATATATACATACATAAGATACGTGTTTCATACATACAACTGGACAATATTCCATTTACAAAGTCATAAATAAAATATACTATCACAGTTACTCAGTGAAAGATTGAAAGAACTGTAATAAACATTTATCAATTAAAGCAACATAGTGGAACCAGACAAATTAAATTACAGGGGAAAAAAAAGCAACACGAGTGACGTCAGCAAGAATGAACATCCTCTTTCACACAATCGTGAAGAAAAAAAAATCCACACAGTGCTAACACATAAATTGTCCACCATAGGTAGAAACGAACAAGTGGGTGTAGTGTATATAGTTAATTTTGTAAATATTGTATAAATATGTTTTTATATAAAATAACAAAACATGGGGTTATATAATATCATTTTCAATAATAACAGTGCAACATAACTAAGCCTTAAAAAGGATCCCAAGGATTAGCCACCAATTTTGCAACCTCGGACACCACAGAATAAGCGATCAAAAAATAATTTAAAAACCTAGAAAAAATCAATATATACACAAATTAATTCAGATCACATAACAAACAAACAAAAATAAGTGCAACTGTTGCCACACATGTACACAATACAGCATAAACTCCTATAAGTGAACCAACGAGCAAAGTTATTGTTATCCACGAGCCAGTTGTAAGGCGCATCATCACTATCATCGACCGCAGCACGACTGGATTAGCTAGTTAATTGATTTTTTTCTTCTCGGTAGGAAACGATGAGGGAACTTATAATACATATTGTTTGATATTACTACAGCAAGTGTTATAGAGGACTGATTCTTAATACAATTCATTCCTGTACCTTGTTACTGTGTTACTATTATGTGATTATATACATGTGCACACAATTATGTCCCAACTTACAATGTTACATACAGTGGAACTGTACAGTATTACTACAGTTACTACAAATACCTACGATATTACTGCAGTTACTACAATATTACTGCAATTGCTGCAGTTATGTAACTATAAACGATGGCATTGCTGCTTTCTCTTGCATTTTGTTTTTCTCTTGGAAGGAACAGTTTTGCGGGTTCGTTGCCTTTGGTTCCTTCTTCCTCACATAAAAAAAAAAATGTTAATACAGTTATGTAACTACAAACGCTAATATTGCTGCAATTAGGTAACAATTAGAATGTTACTTCAATATAAAATATAATTACAATACAATTATGCACAATACAATGTGATTATGTAACAATACAATTACGTAACAATTACAATACTGTTTCAGTTAAATAATAAAATTATATAACAATTAATTCATACAATGTAACCACAATGTTCCTACAATTCTGTATTACCAGAATCATCATACAAGTTAAGTGTAATATTAGGCATTACTATAGGCATAACTCCATATGTAATGTAATGACCTAGCAGTATTACCATTGCACAATTATATGCGTGTATCTGTTGTACATGCACATTTGTGCTACTGTAGCACTACAATGTGTTATACAATCTTCCATATTCAGTTTTACTACATTATATTTACTCAATTGTACATACAATGTATTACTACAATATGTTTTGTTTCTACAGTATTATTATGTCTGTACATTATTATCACAAATTTTATATCTCTATAATACCATAAGAAATACTATGTATTAATAGACTAGAATTAACTATTATGCTGTTGTAGGTTCGCCAGCAGGGTGTGACCGAACGATATGTAGGCACTAGTATATATCTCATAACACAATGTACAGGATGTGTCTGCTGGAGACATACACAGCTTCTCACTAGCAATGTCAATCCACATAATGTATATTCACAAACTTGTTGTGCCAGACCATCAAGAATTCTTAACATATGATGTATCTCAAACAATCTCGTTGTAGTCCAGACGATCAAGAATTTCATGACGTATTCAAACACGTTGAGTACCCAGGCCTAGTCGGTTAGTCCACGTGAGTGGAAATCTACTAGACACTGCATCACACACACACATCCTCTCCAAGCTGTATATTATGTCAGAGAGATTCCTTCAGGTCAGAAAGGGTTGGAGAGAAGGCCAGCTAACACGAGGGTCAGCTAGGAGGCTTTGCCGTCACGCTCCGTTATGCTGTAGCTCACTGTTCGATGTAACTGTACAGTAAACTCCGTAACCCAAGAGTGCTCTAACTCACCTAGCTGATACACAAAGGAGGAAAGCGATGGAGAGAGAGAGAGAGAGAGAGAGAGAGAGAGAGACCTACCTATTCACTCTAGCCGACGACACACCGTGCAATAAGCAGTGACAAGTTCGAGCCATATTACATCTCACGACTTTATTCTGGCAGTGCTCCGACGATCTGCAACTGACCTCCCTATCTCTCTACAAGTAGCTACGATCACACTATCGAGATTGGCAGCAGCGGTGAAACTCGGCAAACTACGACAAATTACATTCATCGAGAGGAGTAATTGTGGAGTGACGCGTATAGATCGAGTGAGAAATGATGAACTGCGAAGGAGAACTGGAGTTGTGCGGAAGATGGCTGATCGAGTTGAGCAGAGGGTGCTGCAATGGTCTGGGCATATGGAGAGAATGGATAATGAGCGATTGGTGAAAAAGATAACTAGATCTGATGTGAGAGGTGTAAGGCTGAGAGGAAGACCATGAATAGGATGGATGGACAGTGTGAGGAGAGCGTTGGATGCGAGAGGGATGTCTGTTGAGCAAGGAAGAGTGGCTGTGCGTGATAGAAATGGTTGGAGAGAAACTGTGAATGAATAAATGACGATGCAGCCCTGAGGGGATATTCTCCCACATTTGGTCTGATCAGCTGATCAGGTCAGGTGCAGGTAAGGGGATGGGTCCATTATGATGTGGCAGGGGTTAACCAGCTCTGCTGTCAGGCCCTGCTGCGGATGTCACTGATTGCATTGCGCAGTTGACCCTCGTGAGGTATGGTGCGGTGAGGATCTGTCCCTTCTCCCCTTGGGGCTAAGATGCGAATGAATGTGTCTGAGTGGAGGAGTAAATTGGGAGTGTGTCGTCCTGTCTCGGCTACCTCCCTTTCGTTGGGGGAAGCAGCCTAGGTATATAGATAGATAGATAGGTTAATCAGCCACAGACAAGATAGAGGTCTTATATTTTGATTGCATCTAAATTAAACTTTAAGTGGTGTGACATAGCAACAATTACTGTACTTTATATATTTTGATGTAATGGTGGTTAAACAGAATATGACAGGATTCATGTCCAACAAGCATATCCTTGCAATTATCTGCACAAAATGAGTTTATCACATATATCATCTGTGTTTACACAAAAACTGACAAATCTAAGGTACACAAATCACTAAAACCTCATTATGCCAGCCTTTGAAGGAAAGTTTCCTCAGCTAATGAAAACGTACGATAAGGGAAATCTTACGTACAAAGGATACAATTTTCAGTTAAAGTTGAGCTAAAATGCTCTCATTTGTAGTGAATGTTGTATTTATACAGTGATTTTCAATGATTTTGGTCGCCATCTTGGAAAAATCGCCCTCTTTTAATTGTTAACCAAAGTGGTTTTTATGCTAAAACATCTTGGTACACCCTAAGGCTGAACAATCCCGAAACATTATTCCAAATTGCTGGTATTTGTGGTGAAAACTACGGTACTTTTTTCACAGCTTTTTATGAGTTTGGCAGCCATTTTGAAAAAAACACCCTCAAGTGGTGACATACGACACAAAAAATTAGGATACGTGTTGAAAGTGATTCTTTGTGATATCCTTGAATACATAAAAAGTGAAAAATCAAAGTTGGCAAAATTGCTGAAGTAGATGACAACTGCTGCCTGACTACAACGTTCCTGTGGACAAGACGATTGACTTTATACTCGACCGTGTATACCGCTGCGAAGACACCAAGCCCTTCGACGTCCCAGAGAAGGCCCTAAAGACTCTGCTGGAGCTCTGCAGTTCGATGGTGTAGCGATGGGCAGCCCTCTCGTAGTCCTGTTTGGTAATTTATACGTGGGAACCATCGAATGGAGACTCCTAGCCACTATCCGCCCCTCTCTATATTATCGCTATGTCGATAACATCTTCGTTCATATCAGGGGCTGTCAGGAGCTGCAGGACCTCAGACAGCACTTCATCGCTGCCTCTGGACTTAACTTCACCTACGAAAAAGCCAACGACGGACGTCATCCCTTCCTGGACATACTCGTCACTGCACACAATGTAGATTCAAGACTACAGTGTTCACCAAGCCCACGAACAAAGGACTGCTGAATGGAGATAGTGAGTGCCCCAGACGTTACCTGTGCTTCACCATCAGGGCCTATGTCAATAGAGCCCTCTCCCACTGCTCCACTTGGAAAGACGCCCAACAGGAGCTAGAATGCGTGACTCAAGTCCTCATTAACAAAGGCTACACTAACATCGACGAATCCGACGGGATTAAGAGACACATGGGCAAATGGTTGACTCTCCAAGATATCACAGCACCCACAACCAGCAAATATATGAAGATATACTACAGAAACCACTTGTCTACAGACTACAAGATGGATGAGATGAAGGACATTGTATACAGAATTATAAGCCCTACACACCCGGAACAACACACTGCTCTCATCATCTGCTACAAAACAAGTAAAACAGCCCACCTTCTGCTTCGCAACCGACTCTCCGTGACCAAGACGCCCCTTCAGAAGGACCATGTCATTTACCAGCATAACTGCAACAGTGAGGAGTGTGGACCTCACTAACACATGGAATGACGCGGACCAGACTATCGAGGCGCCTCACCTGTCACCTACAGAATGGAACCAGCAAGACCCACAATGCCACCCTATACAACTTCCACCTGACACGACAAGACTAGGATGGGAACACCAAAATAATCGACAGACAACAAGACCCTCGCTGTCTCTTGCTTATAGAGGCAATATATATATATATATATATATATATATATATATATATATATATATATATATATATATATATATATATATATATATATATATATATATATATATATATATTTTGTTACGGAGCAGAGAAAGATAATGTACACTTTAAGTGAGAATACTAAAAAATCACTACTGTCCCGTAAAGTTCCAGGTTCAAAACAAAAGAGTTAGGTAAAATTACAAGTTAAAGTTTAATGCTCAAACTAACAACAAAACATTCAGGACTCATAAGGATAATGTAATGGCAAAAACAGGTTAAATATATGCTTAACTGCAATAGCCTCTATTAACACGCAATTAGCATGAGTAAATTTATCTAAGTCAGCCCTGACGAAATGAAAAACACTGGGTAATGCTCAGTTAATGCAAGATAAATAATTACAGATACAAACTATTATTACCACTGGCTGACAAAATGAATTCTACACAATTTACAAAAACTTTCCAGGCCTAAGAATTAACCTTATGCTACACAGTACAAGAACAAAATGCAATAACACTTATACTCAAATCACACAGCTGCTAGATGGTTGGAGACTTCCTGAGAAATTCACAATAATAATAACTGTACAGGGGAGGACAGAGATGTGAACAAAATGAGGAGCAGATCTAAGTGGCAATTGATGCAGAGACTGAGCTCATTATATAGGGGCCAGCAGAGCTTGATACAACTTGTAAGAAGGACGTGCAAATGAAGCCATGGGGACAAAGAGCTGAAAATCCCGCACTGAACAACAGAAAGGACGACTTACTCTACTATAACGGCAGAAGGGGGGGACTGAGGCAGAACACGCTCGTGATCAAACATGCAGCATACTGTGCGTTAAAATTACACAAAGGATGATGAAATCATAGGCTATGTAACACCTCCCCACAAAGAAAAAGAAATTTACAAAGGAAATTTCTTATTACTCTAAAACAATCTGTCTAAAGTCTAGATAAGCAATCTGCAATAACATTTTCTTTCCCCTTGACATGTTGCATGTCTAATGAATACTCCTGAAGAAGTAGACTCCATCTTGTCAATCTCTGATTTTTATCTTTAAACTTACTAAGGAATTTCAGTGGGTTATGATCGGTATAAATGACTATGGGGTCAAAACCAGAACACAAATAAAATGAAAAATGCTGTAAACCCAAAATCAAGGCCAAAAGCTCTTTCTCAATAGTTGAGTAGTTCTTTTTAGGTGGAGTGAACTTCTTACTGTAATAAGATACAGGGTGTTCAATACCCTGATCATCCTCTTGCAGCAAAACAGCCCCAGCTCCTGTATCACTTGCATCAACAGCCATCTTAAAAGGCTTAGCAAAATTTGGAGTAGCGAGCACTGGCTGACTTAATAGAATAGCTTTAAGTTTGTTGAAAGAGGATTCACAGTTATCGGTCCAGACAAATTTAACTCCCTTTTTCAGTAGGTCTGTAAGTGGTGATACAAGAAAAGAAAAGTTAAGAACAAATCTCCTGTAATAACCTACCATTCCCAAAAATCTTTGTAGCTCTTTCCTACTTTTAGGTCTGGGAAGATCACTTATAACCTGAACCTTAGCTGCTGGTGGTGCAACATGTCCATCACCAATTACGTACCCAAGGTACTGAACTTTAGCTTGACCAAACTCACACTTTGATAAATTAGCTACAAGATTAGCATGAACCAAACGCTCGAGAAATTTACTGACATGGCATAGGTGATCTTTCCAGTTGTCACTGAAGATTAATACATCATCAATATAAACAACACACCCTGCCAAACCCTCTGTTACAACATTCATGAGCTTCTGAAATGTGGCTGGTGCATTCTTCATGCCATATGGCATTACAGAACATGCAAAAGTCTTTCCTAGTGTTACAAAACATGAGATCTCCCTAGCACGTTCAGTCATAGATACTTGCCGGTATCCCTTTAACAAATCAAACTTACTTATGTACCTAGCCTTTCCGATCTTGTCTATGCAATCTTCCACGCGAGGGAGAGGGTAAGTGTCTGTTTTGGTTATCTGATTAACACGTCTGTAGTCAATGCAAAGCCGCTGTGACCCACCTGGCTTAGGGACTAGAGTGACAGGAGAACTCCACTCGCTCTGACAGGGCTCAATCCTTGTGGTCCAACAGGTAGCCAAGCTCCTTCTGGATGAGAGGAACTTTCACTGGGTTCACACGGTAAGGAGGCAATTTAATTGGCTTTGTGTCTCCAACATCGACATCATGCATCAACACAGTGGTTCTTCCTGGAGTGGCACGGAACACTTGCGGGTACTCCTGCAGAAATGCCGAAAACTCCTGCCTTTCCTCGGGAGGTAGATGAGAAAGCTTAGTCTGGAGATCATTCATGATATCAGGATTCTTCCCCAAACTATCACTCAGGCTCATACTGCATGGGAGAGCTTCACTTGCAGACTCGGGTGGAACAGCTACAGTGCAGACTGGATTATTTTCGTCCCGCCTGTGATATAACTTTAGCATGTTGATGTGACATAGTTGCTTGTTCTTTCTACGATCTGGTGTGGCGATGACATAGTTGACTTCACTGAGTTTCTTCTCCACGAAATAAGGACCACTAAACTTGGCTTGAAGAGGTTGCCCATGCACTGGTAGCAGAATCAAAACCTGATCTCCTGGCTGAAAGTGGCGTAACCTGGACTTCTTATCATACCAAGTCTTCATCTTCTCCTGAGCAGCTCCTAAATTCTCTCTCGCCAGCTGTAAAGCAGTGGACAGCCGTTCTTTGAACTTCATCACATACTCCAGCAGGTTGACGTCATCTTCCTCCGACAGCCAGCATTCCTTGAGTAACTTAAGGGGTCCTCTTACTTCATGGCCAAACAGTAGTTCAAAAGGTGAGAAGCCCAGTGATTCATTTGGAGATTCTCTTGCGGCAAATACAACAAATGGAAGACCTTTATCCCAGTCTTTCTGATGTTCCAAACAGTATTTCTTGAGCATCGATTTGAGTGCTTGATGATATCTCTCCAACGCTCCTTGGGTCTGGGGATGGTAAGCTGAAGACGTGATCTGGGTGATGCCCAACTCTTTCAGAGACTGCTTGAAAACGTTCGACATGAAATTACTTCCCCGGTCTGACTGTACCTCCTTGGGCAGACCAAACTTTGTGAAGAACCCTAGCATTTCCTTAACCACGTTCTTTGCTGAGATATTTCTAAGTGGAATGGCCTCAGGATAACGAGTAGCCATATCAATCAGGGTCAACACATAGGAAAATCCTGAAGAAGTCTTAGGAAGAGGGCCCACAATATCCACCAACACACGGGTGAAAGGTGCCTCAAAAGGAGGAATGGGAACTAGAGGTGCAACCTTTTCGGTCTGATTACACTTCCCCACAACTTGACAGGTGTGACAAGACTTACAATACCAGGAAACATCCCTGAAGATACCTGGCCAGTAGAAGTGTTTCAAAATGCGTGCCACAGTCTTACTCACTCCAAGGTGTCCTGCCAAACTGGAATCATGAGCCACTCGAATGATATCCTGCCTACAAACACGAGGGATGACAACTTCATGTACAACCTCCCATTCACAGTCGGCTGATGCTGTTGGGGGTCTCCACTTCCTCATAAGTACTCCTGACTTTACATAATAACAAGTAGAAGCACCGGCTGACTCTTCTTCACTGTAAGCAGAGTTAGCTAGACCTTTCAATTCAGGGTCAGCAACCTGCAACTCAACCAACTCTTGACGAGACAAATTATCAACACTACGGGGTACTGCCTCATCTGGTGAGTGGTCCAAATTAGCAAGAAAAGTGTCAGCTAGGAAAACATCATCATCATCATTATCCTCTAAATCACCAGTAACTTTAGACTTAGCCCTAGTGACAGCACATGCAGGGAACACATCAGGGACATCACAATCCTGGGACGCAGCCACTGGCTCACTAGACAACTGAGGAGCTGGACACACTTGATTTCCACTAATATCATTTCCAAGTAAGAAAGTTACACCTGACATTGGGAGTGTCTCAACCAACCCAACCATAACGGAACCATTAACAAAACCAGACTCTAAATTCACTCTGCACAGAGGGACAGAGAAGTAATTATTCCCTACACCTTGTAAGATTACAGTTTCATCAGTGGAATTAACATTAGAGCCTAGAACACTGGTCAGCATAAGGGATTGGCAAGCACCTGTGTCACGATATATTTTAACTGATTTCCTGTCATTACTGTCCAGAGGACTGACAAAACCATCAGACAGGAAATTAGCACATGAACTCTTGAGAGTGTCACCCACGTTACTGCTCAAAAGAGGAGCTCCATCATGAGAATTTAAGTTACTCCTCAAAGCAGGTTCAGTTAACTCAGTTAAAGAATTCTGGGAACTCTCAAGGGTGGACACTAGACCAATTGACTGAATATTTAAAGACTCCTTTTTGTTCACATCACGCCGTCTCCTGAAACATTTCTCCGTAGTATGACCAAGCTTACTACAATAAGTACATTTACTTTTCTGAAATCTAGAGGTGGAGCTGGTATTTACTTCCTGAGAAACATCTCCTTTATTCTCTTTCCTGTTACCTGTACTCTGAGTAGAGGCAACGTACTAACTTTCAGCTTTCCCTTTTTCTTTAGAATATCTCTTGTGAGTGATTCATCAGCTAAAACTGCAGCATCAGACAAATTATCTATTCTTTTCTCATCAAGATATAGGCTTACATCTTTATAAATACACCTTTTGAAATCCTCCAGCAAAATCATCTGCTTAAATTTACCAAAATTAGAATACACATTCTTAGAATTTAACCACTGCTCTAACAGATCTTCTTTGATTTTTGCATACTCAACATGGGATTGCTTATCTTGCTTGTAAGTTGTCCTAAATTTTACTCTATAGGCTTCAGGAACAAGCTCATAGGCCTTAAGAATCAAGCTCTTAACTACATCATAAGTATCAGATTGATCCTGAGGCAAAGATGCATAAGTTACTTGAGCTTTACCGGTGAGAACAGTTTGAAGGAGTACCGGCCAATACTCCTTGGGCCAATTAAAACCTGTAGCTACCCACTCAAACAACTGAAAATACTTAGTTAAATCAGATTCATTAAAAGGAGGGACAAGTTTAACGTTTTTAGCCACATCAAAATCATCAGAGCTAGATGATCCAGTTCCACCTTGTTTCATGCGATACTCATGGTCTGCCTGAATCCTAGCATGTTCAATTTGTGCCTGAGCCTTTACCTGTGCCTCTTGAATACGAGCATTTGCCTCCTTAACATCAGCCTCCTTAGCACGTGCTTGAAATTCAGCTTCCTTCACACGAGCCTCCTGCAGGGCTAGCTGTAACTTAGCTAATTCAATCTGCGTTTGCTCATTTGGAGGAGTTACATTAAACTAGCTTTCATTAGTCATGTCAACAATTTGATCTTTAGAATGATGAGAGCGAACAGCAATTCCCAATTGTTGAGCAACGAGCTTAAGTTCATTCTTTGTTCTGTTTTCTATATCACACACTGTTTGCACATTTGACAAAAAATCTTTGGCTTCATCAAGTGTAGAAATAGTAGACATCATGAATAAATCACAGTCACAAAATATCAAGCAATATCCTTATGAAAATATCCTGAATATCCTGATATGAGGTCGCCAAATTTATGTTACGGAACAGAGAAAGATAATGTACACTTTAAGTGAGAATACTAAAAAATCACTACTGTCCCGTAAAGTTCCAGGTTCAGAACAAAAGAGTTAGGTAAAATTACAAGTTAAAGTTTAATGCTCAAACTAACAACAAAACATTCAGGACTCATAAGGATAATGTAATGGCAAAAGCAGGTTAAATATATGGTTAACTGCAATAGCCTCTATTAACACGAAATTAGCATGAGTAAATTTATCTAAGTCAGCCCTGATGAATTGAAAAACACTGGGTAATGCTCAGTTAATGCAAGATAAATAATTACAGATAAATTATTATTACCACTGGCTGACAAAATGAATTCTAGACAATTTACAAAAACTTTCCAGGCCTAAGAATTAACCTTATGCCACACAGTACAAGAACAAAATGCAATAACACTTATACTCAAATCACACAGCTGCTAGATGGTTGGAGACTTCCTGAGAAATTCACAATAATAATAACTGTACAGGGGAGGACAGAGATGTGAACAAAATGAGGAGCAGATCTAAGTGGCAATTGATGCAGAGACTGAGCTCATTATATAGGGGCCAGCAGAGCTTGATACAACTTGTAAGAAGGACGCGCAAATGAAGCCATGGGGACAAAGAGCTGAAAATCCAGCACTGAACAACAGAAAGGACGACTTACTCTACTATAACGGTAGAAGGGGGGGACTGAGGCAGAACACGCTCGTGATCAAACATGCAGCATACTGTGCGTTAAAATTACACAAAGGATGATGAAATCATAGGCTATGTAACAATATATATATGTATGTATATATGTATATTTAACATGTGTATAGCTGGACACTCACTGCCTACCTAGAACCACATATAAACTTACTCAGACAAAATCAATCAAAGGCTTCTCCTAATAGAAATCACATTATAGGAAATAGTTCAGTTACTATGTTGCATAAATAGAAAATCAGCATAACCAAAAGTTTAAACTTACCAGTCGACGTCTTGGAGTACTTCTTACACCACAACACCAAACAGCTTAAGCTAAGCGGAGTGACTTGGAAAAGCCTGGAATGGAGAGTAAGAGTGCCTCTTTCGCCTGCAACTACTCTTGACATACCCAGGCAGCAATGCGTCCTCTCGTCTTCTGACCTATCTGGCAGCTGGACAACTATCAGTTTCCAATCGTTCTTCAGGAGTTTAGTAACGATAGATTATTCTTGATAGGGCTTGTTACGGCATTCTATTGGGGCGGTCTTCCTCAGACTCTTCCAATCATCACCTGAGGCAGGTTCCGCCTCCTTTTCCCCTACTTGTAACCAGAAACGAGCTTGCCTCCCAGGCATACATTTCTCACTTATCATCACCAACAAAGCGCCTTACAGCTGAGCAAATACTCGTGGTGTGGGAAGCTGGGGTTCACCTAAACCGTGGCTAGGGTACACATCCCAAAGTTGCCCTGATTAACGGCCAGTGACAGTGGACCTGTGACACCTTCTTTCCTGAAGAAAGAAATTTCAAGGGGAAATTTCTATACACCATATAGTTAAACAGCAGACAAACACTCTCCCAATAGGCTACATTACTTTCCACCTTGATCTGGTTAATATCCAGGACGTACTCTTGGAGGAATAGGGTTTGGCAGGTTAACCGTTGATAATTAAATTTTGCTAGAAACACAAGAGGGTGGTGATCTGTATACACAGTACTAGGAGTTGACCCTGAACCAACATATACTGAGCAATGTTGCTGGGTAAGTATAGGTGCAAGGAGCTCCTTTTCAATAGTGGAAGTATTCATCGGTGCAATATTAAACTTATTTATAAAATAGCAAACGCGTAAGTCAACATCATGGGCAATGTCCAATGATCATGATATACCGGCACCAAGACCACTAACATAAACGTTTCGCGTCGTTTCGCTTATAAAGGCTCCAACATGTTTGCATGCATCGGCTTTCATCAACTAATGGCCGCTCTCCATGATGATCTATCTCTTACAGCCTCCCTTTTCAGTCCTTTATCCCTGAGGTCACATTCAATGACCTCGTCCCAAGTCTTTTTCTGTCTACCTCTCGCAACCCTACCCCTAACGTTAACACTTATCAATTTCTGCATCCTATTGCCATCCCCCATCCACTGTATCTGTACACGGCTAGCACTAAATATCGTACCACCGCTAGCACCAATAAATGTGTTCTGCTGTATAGTATAACTAGACCACCGTGTTGGATCGACGACACTGTCTGTAGTACACGTCAGCTACTCGCCGTCACTGCCCTACACTTCCCACCAAAGGTCCTCTGCCACGAGAAGGTGGAAGCTGGTCTGTTATTAAGTGGTAGCGTAAGGTGACAGAAATGAGCAGATTAAATCTCTCTTTATTGGGTTCAGAATGATATAACTGCGACCCGAGAGATATGTAAGAGCGATACACCCTCCCTTTAAAACTGTAAAGCGGGTTCTGACGCTGTACAGTCACCGAGCCGGACAAGGGCGCGGTGCTGAGGTCAGCTAAAAGTGAGGTGCCGAGCATTACATATACTCTGGGCTTATGCAAAAAGTAGAGATAAATGACAACTCTACTAACACATTATACACCTCTATAAAATGGTATTAAGTACATTCACATATACCAACATAATAAATGGTTCCCCAGGACTTTACACTTATGCACAATTCAGATATCTTTTCACTTCTCCTAACCTTCTTTTTTATAATTGAAACAGGGTGGCCCTTGTGGTCTGCCATCCACCTTCTTCCTATACCACAGCTAACAGCGAAATGATATTTGGTTGTTCATCATTCACACTTCATTACACACTGTTAATTATGACTAAACAGCTTTAAAAATTATTATGTAAAATGTGTGATACTACAACTTCATATGGAAAAAGATGTTGACACCAGAACACCACTCCACATGCCCAAACCATCTCAGTCTACCACTGCTCATCACAACACCAATACACTCCAGTATCATCCTACCTCTTAACTCTTCCATCGTAAAACTAGTCCGTTTAGGCCTTGTATTTAAGGACGCACTGGACATCCACCTAATCATTGTCATTTCTGTACGTTTGACCCTACAAATATCCTCTTCCTTTACTGCCCATGTCTCACTACCATACAGAATTACACTCCTTACACATGCCGCATACAAAGTTCCCTTAGCGCAGAAAGGGGGTTCTCTCATTGTCAGCAGAGGCAACAGCTCCCTGAACTTCTTCCAGCCACTCCTTACTCTAGCCACAGCTCCACCTCGAGCACAAAACATGTCTCCCAGATAACAAAACTCTTCCACACACTAGAAAGACTCACTAGCAAGCTGAATCATTTTACACCTGACAATTTCCACATGCTTTCCGTGACACACTGCACACATGAAGTTAGCATTATCTTCTAGTCTTCCTCTAATACCTACATCACTTACGCACCCACTTATCACAGTCACTGCGCAAGATGGAATTACTTCACATGCCCTTGTGGCAAATCGCACATGACCACTGTCCCTCTCCTTTGACATTAGCGCCACAAACCCTAGACACCATCACCTTTGTTTTATCTACATTTACTCTCAAGCCCCTAAACCCCATACCATCTCTCCACTTCCTAAATATTTCCTCCGCCTCCCTTTCAGTCTCTGCACTCAGCATCAAATTATCGTCATAAAACATCTCCCACTAGATTTTCTGAAGTAGCGTGAGCGGACTTCAAGCACCATGATTAACAAGGGGCTCAAGACTGACCCCTGACGCACACCAACATTCACGGAAAACTCATCACTCAAATCTCCATTCATTCTTACCTGGATGCGAGCAACCACATAAGTAACCATAACCACTGTTACCAGTCACTCCTCGATCCCAAGCTTTCTCATTGCCCAGTTCACCACCTCCCTTGGGACTCTGTCAAGGGCCTTCTCCAAGTCAACAAAAACAAAGTACAGATCTCTTTTCTTTCCTAAATATATTTCCTAAAGTTGTCGAACAATGAATATGGCAACAGTGGTCCCTTTGCCTGGCATTAACCCAAACTGCATCTCATCAATGTTCACTCTTTCTCTAATCATACCTTCTAGAACTCTCTCCATTACTTTCATTATTTGGTACACAAGTTGTATGCCTCTATAACTTCCTCTTTCCAGGGCATCACCCTTCCCCTTGTACACATTTACAGTCACACTCTTCAGCCAATCGTCTGGGACAACACACTCATATATTATTGTATTTATGAAGTCAGTGACTAATCCCACTCCTATATTATCTCCTAAGGCCTTCAGCATTTCACCAGTCAACTAAGAAACATCTGCTGCCTTCCCCACTTGCATCCTGCCTGCTGTATTGCCCTGCTCACAGCAGCAGCAGCATCAATCAAAGGCCAAGGGCAAAACACTGGATATGCTGACTCCAAACCTTCCCTGTTCCCGTCAATCTCCTTATTCAGCAACCGATTATAATGCTCTCTCTAGGCGTCTTTGATATCCCCACTTTCCACACTACCATCTTCACACACTGCTCACCTATGATATCCTTGTTTTCCCTCTTCATGTTAGGTGCCACCATAAATATCATATTCTTCCTTTCCACACTATTTAGATTATCTAGTAAAAGTTTCTAAAACTCAAATTTGTCCTGTAGCCTATACCTCGTTTCTAGCCCTACGGTTGGCAGCCAAATATTTCTCTTTGTTACCATCCCTTTTCCATTCCCGGAAAAAGGCTTATTTTCTCCTTACCTGCAGCTTCTACATCCCTTCCCACCACCAAGTTACTTTATGTCTTGGGGGGGGAGGGGCTTGTCCATCCACACACTGAATCGGTAACTCTCAAGAGATTCTTCCTCAGAGCTCTGTACTGTTCATAACACTTCTATCAACAGCTCCCTGTTCAGCCACCTCTCTACTCATCTCGCTGTAGAAGGCATCCCTTACTGCTTAATTTTTCATTTCCGAATTTTCCTCCCAGGTGCATAGGTCCTCTTTTTCATCACCCGTTCCTTAAGCACCATGTCACATACCAATAACTTGTGTTGCAGCACACACTCATCGCTCCCTATAACTTTAACATCCCTCACCAACCTCCTATCAGCCCTCCTGACCAGGAAATATTCTACCTAGCTACTATTTTCCCTAGACTCGTATGTAATTAACCTACTCTCTCTTTTCCTAAAATGCCTGTTGCACACAATCATCTTCATTGCCTTCACGAACTCGAGTATCCTTTCCCTTTCCTAAATTTTCATACCATAAGGACATCCCGCATGTACCCCTTCATATGTTTGAGCTGCTTCACCTACTTGACCATTAAGTCTTCCCCCCAAACTATACAATTTAATTATCCCACATACCATTTACGACAAGTATTAAATCATCCCTGGATCCATCGTTTCTTTCATCATCCAAGCCAGCCTGTGGAGCATACGCCGATTTAAATGAGAATGTGACCCATATCGAACAAAATTTTCAATACGATTATCTTTTCACTCATTCTCATTACATTCATGGCATATTCCACCCATTTCTCCTTAACCATCACACCATCATCACCATATCCATCTGCCCTTCCCTGCCAAAATATCTTGTGCCGACAATCCCTCCCAGCAATCATTCTGGCTGATCCTCCCGCATATCGAACCTCCCATACACAGCCAACATCCTCCCACCTCCTACTCATTACCCCGACCAGCTAACTTAAAAGGTTTACTGAAAACTGGGGCTTGGAGGAAAGGCTGACTAGACAGATATATTTTGAACTTGCCGATTCACATCATTCTTGCCACTCATAATTGACCCCATTCTTTAGCAAATCTAAGAGGGGAGCTACAATATCAGAGAAATTTAAGACATTCCCAGGAATCTCTGCAAATGTCTTTGTTCATGGGTTGTCTGAAGTTAACAATGGCCTACAATAAGTATTAGGCTAACTTACTTTACCCAGTCCTAACATATAGCATAAGTACTGAACGTGGGTCCTAACAAAATCGCACAGCGCGAGGCTGATTAATAAGTTAATAGATGATAGTCCCTGCCACAAGGCATCTAATTGGGTTACTTGCCCATCCCAGGAGTTGTTAAATATGACCAAATCATCAGTGTACGTGACACATCCTTGATATCACAGTTAAGTTTATTCATTACCCTCCAGAACGTCGATGAAACATTTTCCATACTGTAGGGTATGACTGCCTTCGTAGTATGACCATCAGAAACAAAACAGGAAATTCCTTGGGTCTTTCCTGTAAGCAGGACTTGCCAATGCCCCCTCAGTAATGCAATTTTGGTAATGAGTTTTAATTGCCTGTAATGTCGATGGAATTACCCAGCATGATATAATCCTGTGTGTGTGTGTGTGTGTGTGTGTGTGTGTGTGTGTGTGTGTGTGTGTGTGTGTGTGTGTGTGTGTGTGTGTGTGTGTGTGTGTGTGTGTGTGTGTGTGTGTGTGTGTGTGTGTGTGTGTGCTTTGTGCGTCTAAAACTGGAGATAGTATTTTGATAAAACGTGGCAGGATGGTTACAATTGGGTCTCAGATGGGCCCATTTCAGTTCTATGTCGATTGATATTTTCTAAAGCAGTGTTTCGACCCCTAATTATCTCACTGTTTGTAGAAACATGTGCTGAGCGACCCTATCAGACAGTTCAGCACTTGCTGTTGGATCAAGGCAGAAATAGTTTTTTTTTTTTTTTTTCGAGTAAAGTGATGCGCAAACCAGAAATGGCTGTCATTTGAGCAAATGGTGATGAGACTTGACAGGACGTCTGAAATAGGTCAGTTTCAATACCATGTCGAGTAATATTTTCTAATTTTTTATTATCTCTAATAATTGTCCCCATTGGTATTATATTACAGAGATTTCCGCTGAGCTTCATGCTTCACCAGAGGAATGGCTCTCATTTGAGCAAGAGCTTTAATATACAAATCATTGGTTGCGACCAAAGTGAAATACGGTTCAGAAACAGTTCTTGCTTAAGCAAGTGGTGAGCATCGAACAGCTAGGTGTTGGTAGCATCGGGAGAGGGTAGACTAGTTGCCCTTCATTCCTACCTTTTTCTCGCTGCCTCTCCTTACCTCACACTTGCTGCCTAAACCCGTGTGCCTACCCTCTGCCTCTCTCTCCGTCCTGCCTGTCTGGCTGATGGCAGACGATTTTCTTCATCTGAGGAATAACCTGCTGGTCAAAGGGTTACCGGAGTTGGCCTTTGGTTCCTTCTTCCTTGCACAGGACATCATTCTATCGCCCCACTTCCCCCGCTAGGAGGAGGTGGTAACCATGGCGGACACCACTGACGCCTCTCCTCCCCTCATGGCGGGGAGGGGGGGGGGAGGTAGTCCTAACGGGAGAATGTTTGTTGAAAATCCTGACCGGCCTCTTAGCCCCTGGAGATACCTGTACAGAACGCTTCGTTTGTTCTGTTGCATGCGGTTGGGTCTGCTCCCCTGTCCAGCCTCAATACCTTCATCATAAAGAAGGTGACCGATGAATGTGCTGGTGACGCTGAACAAGTAAAGGAAAAAAAAAAAACTTGCTAGTGATGACCTTCTGATAAAGCCCGCAAACTCGGCCCAAGTTAAGGATTTGCTCAAATTGAAAGAGTTCCATTGTTACGACGTCGAGCCGAAAATTCCTCATTCCACTTATTCCCGCAAGGGTGTAATCACTCGTAGGGATCTTATGATTTGGAAGAGGACGACATCTACATGAACTTCCTCGGCAGGATGTCATCGATGCTCGCTTCATAACTAGATTCACGGAAGGCAAGAGCATGAAGACTGCGACTGTTGTCTTGACTTTTGGTAAGGCTTACGTTCCTTCAACTGTCAAGACTGGATATAAAATCGTTAAGGTAAGACCCTGCATACCGAACCCTCTCTGTTGTTCTACATGTCAGATACATGGACATCATGAAAAGGAAAAAACAAAAACAAAAGCCTGTTGAGCTACTAACTCAGTGTGTGGCAAGTGCGCGACTGTGGGTCATTCTGTTGACCACTGTACATCCGTGACCGAGTGTTGCTGTCATTGCAAGGGTGCTCACTCCACTTCCACGAGAGATTGCCCCAAATGGAAGGAGGAAAAGGAGGTCTGCACGATGAAAGCAACGGAGAGCATATCGTTTTGCAGTGCTAGGAAGAAGGTAAGGGAGTCGTATGAAACTCCCATTCCTAATGTCTCCTATGCATCGGCAGTTGTGTCCCCTCCCATGATGTGCACTGTGAAGACATACCGACTCTATCCCTAACACTCTTACCACTCGCTCTTCAATTGCGCCTGCTCCTTCTGTTAAATCCAACTCTTTTACTAATATCCCTTCTACTTCTTATTCTAAGATCGCTGCTTCCTCATCTAATAGGCATAAACCGAAGCCTGACAAGTCTAGTAAAGTGACTCTTTTCCCCTGCCCCTTAGTTACGTCCCCATGTTCTTCCAGCTCCTGCTCCAGCAAGGGAGAGAAGAGTTAGCTCTTCCTCAGGGGAGTCTGGGAGCCTTGTTATTGATAATAATATGGAGGTTTCTGTCAGAAAGCACCAGGATAGGTCCCCCGGTCGCCTATGGGAGAGTGACTAAGCACACTGGTCCCCCTCGTAACTCTTTAACCGTCACATTCACTGTGTTACACTGGAACTGTTGGACTCATGGGAATAAATTAGAATATATAGCCTTTTTTTTTTTAATCTATACACAGATCAGACGTTACTTGTTTACAGGAGACGCTATAGGCATCAAATATGTCATAACACAATATGTAATAATTACAGACATGGAATAATTTTGGTATTATTCCTTCTGCCTGTGGGTGACTCTACACTGAGTGACAGGCCAAATGGTTTCCTGTACACCAGGAAACCATTTACTACACTGGGTGGTAACCATATAACCAAATTTTGGCTCCTAGTGGTTTAGTGGGTAATAAAGGTGCTCCAATCGGATTGAGCCGGTGAAGAGTTTATATCCAAGGGATGGTTGGGGTTTATTGCTCACGTAATGCCACTCAGGGATGAGTGAGGCTGGTCACTCATCTTAACTCCCAGGACCAACCTTCCTAGCCCCGAGCTCCTACGCTCCTCATGGGGCAACGTAGGATTAGATGATGGATGAATGGAGTATATATCATAGGACAATATATACCACTTCCACAATATGCAATGTCTAGTGTTCAGTTAGAGACGTACACATCCTCTAGCCAGAATGGATACACGGACTGTATGGCAAACATTTCCAGACAATTAAGAATCCCATTATGCAGCATACACGTGGGGAAACTGACGATAGTCGGTTAGCCAATCTGGCGAAGTACTAGACATTACACACACTCCCACCGGGCAGTATAGATTCCCAGAAATCGGAGGTGATAGTCAGAGAGCCATAGAGAACCAGAGAAGACAGGAGGGGATAGAAGAGACGAGAGAAGGAAGCTCAGGAGATAGGGTAGTACATGGTTTCGCTGTCACACTGACAATACGTAGGTCCGTTACTCTGCCCATGACACCAACGATATAACTACTGTAGATACAAAACTCAGTATCCCAAGAGTATTTATAACTCATCTTCACCAACGATACAAGACAGACAGTGGGGCAAGTGAGACAAGGCAGCACCTACCTCAAGATAAAACCCCACAACGAACTATCCAACGCCTCACGACATTATGTTGGTAGCAACGATTCTCCACATCCACATTATCAACATTGGTTTTCGCCTGTTTACCTGGCTACCTTCATACCTCCCTATCTATCCTACTAACAATGCGGTTGGTGGATCATCCTGATCCTCCACAATTCTAATACTACCACTTATATAGAAGATGTAATGGTCACGGAGTTGCCATATACACACACAAATCACACCCAAGAACAGAAATGGCTCTAAATTCTACTCTAGAAGCTGTCCCGTGCAGAGTAAAATTTAATAACACATATCTGTCTCTTTGCTCTGTCATCCATCACATACAGGGCTAGATTTAGGCATACGATAAACAAGCTACAGCTCAGGGCTTCACAGTCAGAAAAAGCCTCTCATATCTGATTTTTTGTTTTTGTTTTGGTTTTATTTTAATTTGTATATAAGTAATGATTTGACCTACTTAACCAACTCTACACAGATTTGTTATGCATCTTGGGGACTTTCTTGCCAAGTTCAATTGTTACACAACCATAATCTCTGCTAACCATTGCCAAATAGGGTTTCTACAGCTTACCATAGCTTAGGGGCCTCACCGTGTCTAATTCCGGCCCTGACCACATGGCCCTGTTGATAGTGATGCTTTGACTTTGCCTGCTGACCACCTTCCTGGAAATAAGTTAGTGTTGGGCGACTTTAACTCCCATAACTATCAGTGGGGTAGCTTGAGTATCGATGGTCGCCGGGAACAAGTAGCCGGCCTAATACTACAGTCCAGCTTCTGTCTTCTGAACGATGGTAGAGCGACTCGTGTAGATGATCGTACTGGTAACTTTTCTGGCATAGCCTTACTTCTGGCCTCCATAGATACACATCATGATTTCTTGTGGGATCTCAATGACGATTCCTTGGGAAACGGTCATCCACTCGTCTGTCTTCCTTATATACGTGACGTTATTTCGGACCGTCCACCTCCAAAATTTAACTATAAGAAGGCAAATTGGTGATCCTTCTCAAAGATGTAAAAGTCCAAAATCTAACCAAATCCATTTTACATGCAGCTGAGGATGCTGTTCACAAGACCTCTACAGTTCATACGAAGCATAAAGAACATTGGTGGACATCGGATTGCTGACAATCGTTAAGGCTGCATTCTCAGGCAGTATTTTATAGGTGAACACGTACCTGAGTTGTACCTTCTATATCATCTTAGATTCAGTTATTTTTTTTGTGGCATTTTCATAATCAACTAATTATCAGTCCTTGGGAGAAAAATAATTGACATCGGAGAATGTAAATATTTTTAGTGAATATTTGCTGTGAAAGTAAAACAGCTTTTATAAAATATTTTAAAAATAATAATAATCTTGTGTGTTTCTATAAACGCAATCTGCCAACATAGCAGATAAGCTTGGTGAGTAAGCTTATATTCATGCTTTGCAAGTCTGCCACAAAATTTGCTCTACAACTAATGTTTAAGAATATGTAAACTGAGAGAAACTGAGACTAAAAAATAAACATAGAAAAGCCTTTGTATTTCTGAGACTATTGGGAATAACTACCAAATTTGGACAGCTTCAGTGTAAGCCATACACGGTGAATTTCTCAAGTTACCCTCTCTCTCTCTCTCTCTCTCTCTCCCTCAGTCAAAGAGAACTGAAGATATCCATCACAGTCAGCCTATCACTGAACAGAGAATTCTCATTCTCTGCACACTAAGCATTAGAGAAAACTGCTCTAGGTGAGGTTTTGGGGGAACATAGGTAAAATATGGAAGCTCTCCACATCAGTCGCCTGCCGCGCGATATTTTTTCCCTTGCACCACATGATTGCAAATGAATACTAAAACAACCAAAATATACATATATAAGGCATTTTTATGGTGGATTTAGCTAACGATTTGGTACAGAGTCCGTAACTTCTTCGCTGATGAGCAATTAGATATAATTTATAAGAGCCATGTGCGCTCTCAGTTTGAATATTGTTCACCCTTGTGGAATGGATGTGGAGAGGTTGCATTAAAACAACTTGACAAAATTCGGAACAAAGCTGTTAGAATTATTAACAACCCTGCCATTACAAATAAACTACCTCCCCTGCAAGTAAGAAGGAATGTTGCCTCCCTTGCATTATTTTACAGATATTTTTTTGGCAAATGCTCAGACGAAGTTGCGTCCATCGTGCCACCTCTCCATGCCTTCCCTCGTGCTACACGGGAATCTGGTAGCGCTCATGACTGGAATGTCACTCAGCCACACTGCAGAACTTCTGCCTATCAGAATTCTTTCATTCACCGAACTGCATCTCTCTGGAACTCGCTTCGCCAGAGTTGTTTCCTTCCAAATTTCAACCCACAGCTGTTCCAGTCTAACTGTTACAGATATTTTATGAGCAGAGGACACTAGTAATCTGGTGTATGGATTTTTTTTTATTCATTTGTTTTTCCTTCCTCCGTTCTGTTATAAAAAAAAAAAAAAAACTACTACGGCGGAAATAACACATTAATCTCTGAATAAACTGTTTCTAGCACAATTTTTTTTTTTTTTCAGGTTCCATCCGACGCACACCGGGAAAGACCTGTCAGAGCATAACTTTAAAAATGTAAATGAAATATATGGAGTTTTATTTCAGCTATCGTGATGGTAGGAAATGGAAAAATAGGAATTAAATTTGATAGTTCAAAACCTGAAAATCGAAAATTTGAACAAAATTTGACCGAGAATCTCTTGGAAGTGCAATTGGAGATATATAGAGGATTTTTGATAGTCACCCTACTGAGGGATACTTTATTGCATACAAATTAGCAAGGGTTGAGGCAAGGAGAATAATCAGAAGGTCTAAACTTGACTCATGGCAGAATTTTGTGTCCAGAGTGATGAGTTATACTCCACTCAGTAAAGTCTGGTCCACTATTACAATACTAAATACTACGAGCCCTTCCATCCCTGCGACCACATAGCAGGTAGATAACGCCATATAATTATGACGTCCCCGTGGACATAGCTAACATCGTCGCCAGGAATTTTTCCCATTTAAGTAGCTCAGCCAATTACGACCTGCGTTTTCAAGACCTTCAACACACGACTGAGCTACAAATATTAGACTTTGCCACAGAAGATGTAGACTCCCTGTACTTGGCATTTATAATAGATGAACTGCTCCTTGCCTGAAATCCTGTAAAGACACCAGTCCCTGGACCAGACACTATCACGTACGGTATGATTCAGAATCTTAATCAAGACAACCTGTTAGCATTGAACAATGAGCTTTGGGCGTCCCGAACGTTCCCAAACTCATGGTTCTTTGTGCAGGTCATATCGATACTCAACCGGGCCGGTCGTCTTATGAATTCCACTTCATTTCGTCCTATTGTGTTAATCTCCTGTCTATGTAAGGCCATGGAACGGATTGTTAATAAGCGGCTTGTTTTTGTTTCCCAGAAGAAGAATTTGTTAGTTGATCGACAATGTGACTTCCGTAAGTACAGAAGTTCACTAGATAATTTTTTACTGAATTAGGAGCATTGCGTTTCGAAGGCAATTGCCAACAAAGAATTCATGATAGGGGTGTTCTTGGACATCCATAAAGCCTATGACATGACGTGGCGGCACAATACACTAATGAAGTTCTATGTTTATGATTTAAAAGATAATTTGCTTATTTCTGTTTCCATTTTATAAGGGATGGGACTTCCTCTGTCAAATTGCCCCGTAGCGTAACATCGGATATATTTTTCCAAGAAAACGGGGTGCCTCAAGGAAGTGTGCTTAGTCCCACAATGTTTATTACTATGATCAATTATTTTCTGTCATCATCTCCCATCCCGAGAGATCTTAAGGGATCTTAAATACTCGCTCTATGCTGACGATTCTGTAATGTGACACTCTTCCTGCAATGAACAATTTTCGGCTGGGCGTATTCAAGCAGCTCTTGATTCCGTCCACGAGTGGGCCTTGCAGTGAAGATTAAAGTTTTCCGTTCCTTACTTTGCCGCTGTAGTTTTTACCACTCGTAACATCCCTGATTTGCGATTGGCTTTCGATAATCAGGCGGTACCTTTTCAAAATTCTGTAAAGTTTTGGGGCCTCCATTTTGAACTCCAAGTGAACTTTAAATTTCATGGTAATAAAGTCATTGCTGATTTTTTTTTTTTTTTTTTATGAGAGGAAGAAGGAACCAAAGGCAACGAGCCCGCAAAACTGTTCCTTCCAAGAGAAAAACAATATACAAGAGAGAGCCAAATTCAAGATCCATTAATTTCGAGATGCCTCGACACACTGAATTTGAAAGACTGGAGATCATAGGAAGCAGGAAATACAGACAGAGGGAGACAGTTCCAGAATTGACCTGTTGCGTAAATGAAGAACTGGGAGTAACGGTTAACTCTTGCATTAGAGAGTTGGAGAGAAAAGGGATGAGAGTTTACTGCTAGACGGGTGCTACGCTCCCGTCATAGAGGTGGAGGAATGCATGCAGACAATTCAGAGGAAGTGATCATTGAAGTAGCGATAGAAAAGAGATAAAGATGCAACAGTGCGGCGAAGAGACAGAGGTTGAAGGGAGTCAGTAAGAGGGGGAGAGTTTACGAGACGAAAAGCCTTTGACTTCACCCTATTCAGAAGAGCTGTATGTGGGGAGCCTCCCCACACATGAGAGTTGTACTCCACGCAGGGGTGGATAAAAAACCTGTATAAAGTAAACAATTGTGCAGGGATAAAGAAGGAATGGAGTCGACTTAGCATACCTAATCTCTTGGAAGCAGATTTGAAAAGAGATAAGTCCCAAGTAAGTGAAACCCCAAGCATGTTCAACGATGATGCAGGATTAAGCTGAATATTATTAAACATTAGTGAGTATACCTGTTGAAGATTTTGTCTGGTTGATAGATGTAAAAACTGAGTCTTTGATGCATTAAAAACAACAAGATTATTTTTACCCTAGTCAGAGATACGAGCCAAGTCAGACATTAGGTGTGCCATAGCCTCATCCCTTGTTTGTTGAAGTAACTACTGAGATGGACGTTGTGGGAATCGAATGGAAAGGTGAAGGGTGGAGTCCGTATGAGTGGATAGGGTTAGATGTGCAGCTTTGTAGGTCATTGATGAATAAAAGGAAGAGAGTTGGTGATAGGACAGAGCCCTGAGGAACACCACTGTTGACAGATCTAGGAGAAGAACAATGGCCGTCTACAACACCGGCTATAGAACAACCAGAAAGGAAGCTAGCGATGAAGGCACAGATAGAAGGATAGAAACCGTAAGAGGGCAGTTTGGAAATTAAAGATTTATGCCAGACTCGATCGAAAGCCTTTCAGATGTCAAGTGCAATGGCAAAGCTTTCGCCAAAGTCCCGAAAGGAGGATGACCAGGAGTCTGAAAGGTAGGTGAGAAGACTGCCTCTGGAGCGTCCCTGACGGAACCCATACTGATGATCAGAAGGAAGGTTGTGATAGGAACGATGCTTTAAAATTTTTCTATTAAGAATAGACTCGAAAACTTTTGAGATACAGGATGTTAAAGCAATTGGACGATTGTTAGAGGGTTGGCAATGGTCACCCTTCTTTGGGACTGGCTGAATGAGAGCAAACTTCCAGCAAGAAGGAAAGGTACAAGTTGATAGACAAAGGCGAAAGAGTTTGCCTAGGCAGGGTGTAAGCACAGAAGCACAGTTCTTGAGAACAACAGGAGGGACTTCATGAGGCCCATATGCCTTATTAGTACTGACGCCTGTGATGGCAGAAAATACATTAGCTGAAGATATTTTAATGTTAGCCATGAGGAAATCAAAGGGGGGAAGTGATGGAGGAACAGCACCGGAATCATCTAAGGTGGAATTGGAGGACAGTCTGATCGAAGAGATCTGCTTTATTAATAGAAGAAATAGCTGCGGAGCCATCAGTGTAGAAAGGAGGAGGGAAGGATGATGAGGTAAAGTTGTTAGAAAGGTTTTTGGCAAGATGCCAGAAGGAGCGGGAAGAATTCGAGTTGGAGAGTTGAGAGCATTTTGTATTGATTAAATTATTTTTAGCAGAGCGAAGAACAGACTTAGCACGATTCCGGGCAGAAACGTATATAACATTTGATTCAGGGGTGGTTTTGCTCCGGTACCTTTTATAGACCCTCTCCTTGTTGCGGACAGCATTAGAACAAGCGTGATTAAACCAAGGCTTTCTTGCATTAGTCAAAGGATATGAGAAAGGAATGTATGCTTCCATGCCTGAGAGAATAACCTCCGTAATGTGCTAAGCACACCCAGATGGCTCCCGGCCATGGAAGCAATAATCATTCCAGGGAAAATCAAAGAAGTACTGCCTGAGGGCCTCCCAATCTGCAGCTCCAAAGTGCTACAGATGACGTTTCCTTGGAGGGTCCGCAGTTCCATACTGGAGCGATAGGATAGGTTAAGGTGATAAGGTTGTGATCGGAGAAGCCCAACAGAGAAAAAAGATTAAGAGTGTAAACAGAAGGATTAGTTGTAAGTAAGAGGTCAAGTATGTTGGAGCTCTCTCAAAGGCGGTCAGGGATATGGGTTGGGTGCTGTACAAGCTGCTCTAGGTCATTAAGGATAGAAAAGGTGTAGGGTTGTTCACCAGGTGGATCAGTGAAAGGAGAGGAGAGCCAAAGGTGGTGGTGAACATTGAAATCTCCAAGAATGGAGATTTCAGAGAAGGGAGAAATGGATAGAATGTGTTCCATCGTAGAAGTAAGATAGTCAAAGAGTTTATGATAGTCAGTAGAATTAGGAGATAAGTAAACAGCACATATATATTTAGTCAGAGAATGACAGGAAAGCCGAAGCCAGAGTGTAGAGAATTCAGAAGAATCGAGTTCAGGAACACGAGCGCAAGATAAGTTGTTGCGTATATATACACAACAGCCAATTTTGGCTCTGAAATGAGTATAGAGAAAATAGGAGGATACAGAAAAGGGTTTGCTGTCAGTTGCCTCAGACAGCTGAGTCTTAGTTAGAAAAAGAAGGTGAGATTTAGAGAAGGAGAGATGGTGCTCAACAGAGCAAAAGTTAGAGGAAAGGCCACGAATGCTGCAGAAATGAAGAAGAGAGTCAGGCAGTGGTTCCAGGCATCTTGAGTCGTCACCGGGAGAGGGGCAGAAGGTGGGGGCATTTATGGTACCCCCCACTGGGGCCTCCGAGGCTACATTATTCGACGCCATTTTTCAAAATTTTGAAAAGGAAGTGTGGTGTGTACTGTGCATGTAGTTTGGTGTTGCTAGAGAAACTTGTATTGGAGAGCATGCTGGCCTACTTTCTGTGTTACTGAGACTCTGAAAAAGTTTAGCAAAGGGGGATGGTCGGGACCTAGTCCCGAGGGCTGATGAAACGGGAGCTCCAGCTCTCCCTCTCATCAGCTTTCCATCCACCTTGGGAGTACTGCCCTGCTCGACTTGTGATATACCATTTAATGTTCCTAAGTACTTAGCTGGTGCTACTTGAGGAGCCAACAGGAAATCTTTATTAATGGTTTATAAGTTCCTAATTAGAATTAAGCTGGTCTATGGCCCACAGGTGTATGGGACGGCATCAGATGCCCCATCGAGGAAGTAGGATGTGTTACAGAATAAGTGCTTGCCTTGAGGTGTACAAGTGTAACTCGTATGGAAGTGAAGGCCTGTGCTTGTATCTAGTTCCTAAAGCACTGTCCTGATCCTCACTCGAACTGTCTAGCTCCACCTGAATCATATTAAAATTAAAAATGCTTTACCTTCTCGTGACCTCTTACTAAAATTGTTTATTTACATGAGCAGTACACTCGTTCACGGTGCCTGCTTGTTCACTTCACACCCCACAAAGGATCCTTGTTACTTCACAAAAATCAGGCCTGCGTTAAAAGATCCCAAGAGCCTTCGCATATTTCACTGTCATCGCCTATTTTCTCTCCTTTAGTCCCTTTTCTACTATTTCCCTTGTCTCCCACCATCTCTAAGTTTTCACTGCAGCTCGCCATATTCCTTTGTTTGTTTTCAAATTTCTTTTTGATGTCTACTTTTAATAGCCTAATAAGCCACATCCAGCAATATGAGAACGTCTCAGTGTATAGCACCGTTTTCTTCCTCTTCATTTTCTCCTTCTCTGCTTCCGTCTTTCTCCTCGCTGTCGCCAGTCGATCGTAAGTCGAGATTAAGGGTGCATCAGATAGGCTAAGGGGTCGAGGGGAAGATCATCTCCCATGTACAGAATATGTGTTTTATGTTCTCTTGCCCCACTTATGATGGCTTCAACACGGTCGGGATCAGTGACGTTATCCAGTGTTTGGCTGTCCCGAAATTCCTATCCCGCGTTCTCGCCCCGCCTCCTACCGGTGGTGAACAGTAGTCCCAGGCCCCGTGTGGTGGTGAGAATGTAGAGAGATCCACCCTAGACTGGGAATACTTAAATGATGGCTGTGGACGACCTCAGCAATGTCTGTATAACCAACACTTGTAACCTAAGTACGAAATAAGCAGCATAACTATAACACCTGAAAAAACATACCCATAAACCCTCAGGGCGACTGGCCGGGTTAATTTGTCTGGGTCTCGAGGAGGAGGAGTTTGGATTGGAAAAGTAGTAATTCATCGAAATACAAGGACATCAGGAAATTGTTTAGGGGCAAAACGTCAGGCAGTGAGTGTAATGCATCCAACTCAACACAAGGGAGTGACAAGTTAAACTGTGATATATGAAGGAGCAAAGGCAGTTTGGTGTCCTTGGTAAGGGTGGCATAAGCCGGATATGTGAGTGATTCACTATGGATACTACAACCGTCACCCAGGACCAAATGACCTATACCTTGAACAGTCTGAATTGTCTTAGCAATATCACTGACAGTACAGTTAAGAATAAAATGCATAGGTTTTTTAATAGAGAAGTACCCTCGATCGTTACCTCTGACAAGTACAGAGATAAAATCTTTTATTATTATTATTATTATTATTATTATTATTATTATTCTTTGCAAATGTGAGAAATACAGCACTTTCACAGGTGCTAGTGCTTGATCTCAAGACTGGACCCTATGGCTCGCAAACAAGTAGTTTTTTGTGGTTACGGCACTGAATGAAATCGTCCAGTAACATGTAATATAAACGATTTTTACTTAGTGCAATTTTTTTGGCAAAAGGGAATGTCTGCATAAAGACATTTGTCTCAGGGACTGTATAAGACAATGAAATGATTCGGAACACACTAAAAATATCTGCTGGGTCACCCCGAACCGAAATAAACATATAAAAGTACACTGGAGAGGGAGGGTCTAGCGAGATATCACTCGTGTTAGTTCGTGGTAGAAGGCAAGATATTACGGGGGGGGGGGGGGGAAGTAGTCCTGACCTCGTCAATGAACTACTATTTAAAATTTCCAGCAATAATGTATGTGGCACAATATCTACATTCAGGAGAGCCCGCATCATGCTCTGGTGACCTAACTTAATCCCCAAATGATCAGCGTGTCCTGCGTGGCCCGAGTTCCCTTGTACTCACCTCACATTTGGCCGCAAGGCACTGCACTAGGTTTGTCGCCTTCGGGCGTAATAAATTAATCGAATCAAATCAACCCCAAAGGATCGGCAATGATATCAGACAAAGCTTATTGAAGATAAAGAAAAGCGTCAAAGATGTGAGCTTCGCCCTCCAAATGTATGGCTCTGATAGTGAAAAGTCTAATTATTGCTGCGAAATATTAAATGTGGTTCCTTCTTTCTTTCAAAAAATAAAAAATAAATAAAAATAGATAAATAAAATAAACCTCAACTCTAATATCAAACTGATGTTGGAACGCAGCTTAGGTATCCTTCAGTGTTGATACAGGAAAGGATGAATTGTCCATGTGATATATATTTGATCTAACAGACTCAACAAGATCCTGTGCATTTACAAGGGGTTTATATAACTCACCTTGTATTAACATAATAGGGACCACATAATGAATTCCTGTCGAGTAAGCTTGGAGACTGGAGAACAGCTGAGGCCTGTTCGAGCAGTGTTGCTCAATATGTGAGTCAATGTGTTTAGTATTTCCTGACACTACGACTGCAAGCAGCAAAATCTGAAACAAAATAAATAATATGATTTAATCTCTTTTCCTTCCTAGTACTGTATTTCGTCTTCCTATCATTGTGAACTAAAGGTCAATCCATAACTTGAGGTAATTCTTCTACTGTCGTATATCAAGCTATACCTGGGAGCTTATGAGCAGAAGACGAACGACTGGGTGTCGGAGAGGCTGCTTCAACTGGTGATTTTCCAACTCCATTCACCTTACTCTCGTTCTCGTTTCCACCCTGTCAGTTCAGGTTATTTACTTCAATTTCACCTTCAATTACCATATCTTGTGTCTCTTGTGTGTCTTGTACTTCCTGCATATCTTGCATCTCCCTTTCACACGTAGAACTTTATCTCGCGAATTGCCCCCAGATGAAAGTCCTGCACCGCGGCTATATACTCGTGCCGGTATGGCTGAGAAATCCTTGTAGCCGTTCTCACTATCATCATCATTATCATCGGCCTCCTGTACTGGGTACGCACTAAGAAGATTTTTGTTTTCTTTAGTGGTGAGAGAAGATTCAGGAACCACCCCTACAAGATCACTGAGTAGGATGGAGGCAGCTTCAGCCTTCAGTCTACGTACGTTTTACTGTGTCACTGATGCGTTCCGTGAACCTATATGGTCCTGCATAATGTGGCTGTAGTTTCCTAGCATCTCCTCGTTTAGGAATCGCCACACATACACTCTGTCTCCTACGTGGAGAGGTTTGAGGGCAACCTTCTTACTTCCGTAATTCTCATTCTCTGTATTAGCCCGATCCAAGTACCGCTGGCATCTCTGAAAAACTTTAGCTGCCATGGCTGCTAGTATATAATGTACTTAGCATCCTCCACATTGTAGTGCAGCTGTGATTCCTTTATTGTCTGATATGGCAATATGAAGAGTCCCTAATTGGCCTATTAAATCCCAAGTTATAGGCCATGCAAGCCAAATGTATCATTCGGTGCCAATGATTTGCATTCGATCACTGTATGTAAAATCTGTATCACGGTTCCGTCCACCTGTTCCACTAACCCATTTGCTGTAGGATGGTAAGGTGTTGTAATGTGCCTCATTTGGAGTATGGCCGCTACTCCAAGTAGTGTGGCATTCACGAACTCTTCTCCTTGATCAGTGACAATTTGTTGGGGGGTTCATTGAATGCATACTGTACAACCCTCCCAATGAATACATGAGCTACCTCTTGTGCCATTTTAGTTTTTAATGGCTCAGCAGCAAGGAATCTGGTCAGTGTATCCACTAATGTGATGACATACTTGTGGCCTGCCTCTGACATATTCAGTGGTTTTATGATATCCATATGAACCCGGTATCATGGTGCCGGAACATCCGGGTACCTCATTAGTGGCGCCAGGGCGTCCCCCGACCTCTTAGAGATAATGCACTGTGTGCAGTGCCGACACAGAGTGGTAATATCATTGATCATAGCTGACCATTATGCAAATCTTTTGGCGCATGCAATAGTTACCTTGTTCCCATCATGCCCTGCCAGTGACAGGTGATGGGCCAAATGTAATCCTGCTGGCACACAGTGTTCACGTACAACCACCTGTAGTAAGTCATTATCCTCATAAGTTCTTGCTCCTTTTCGATAAAACAATCCACCCTCACGGAGACATACTATTCAACCGGGACAGGCAATCTGGGGGCTTGAGGGGCTTCTCCAAGAAGGTACCGCTTTAATGACCCCCAAATTGGATGTGCATGTTGCTGTTTCAACAGTTCGTCAAGATTCCAGCTGACAGTGTCAGGGTTGGCCACGATCCTTGCAACAGTCAGTATACCCTCTGCATCATCGTCCCGTGGCTCGCGAGGAAGACGTGACAAGGCATCAGCTATTTTATTTTGATGTCCGGGTAGATAAGAAACATCTATATTATACTCTACAACGTGGTTTTGCCATCTACCAATCCTTCATGACAGTTCCTTAGCCTTAAACAACCATGTTAGGGGTCGGTGATCCATCGGGCACAATCATTTCGTATCCTAGGATAAGATGTCAACTGATTTGCAGCCCATACACTACACTCAGGGCTTCCTCCACTATAGTGGCATAATTCATCTCAGCCTTGATCAAAGCACTACTGAAATATGTCAGCAGCCTGAGAAACCCATCATCATCCTTTTTCTTCAGTACTCCACCTATTGCTGTACTGCTTACATCTGTTGTCAATAGAACGACTTATCACAAGGAAGGGAACTTAAAAACTACATTATCTGTTAGTTGGCCCTTCAGAAATCTGAAAGCCTGATCTGCCTCTTCATTCCACTCTGTTTTCTGTTTAGTGTTCTTTACCTCTTTTTTTCCCACGAGTCAGTCTTGTGAAAGGCAAAGCAGTACTAGAGAAACCATGTCTAAACCTACGGTAATGATTAATCCTAGAAAAGATTGGAGCTCCTTTAATTTGTGTGAGATTGCGAGTTCCTTTATGGCTCGGACTTTATCCGGCTGGGGTCGTAGTCCTTCAGCAGAAATTATATGTCATACTTAAGATACTTCAGCCATGAAAAAAATTTCTGTAACATAAGAGTATGTTGAGCACCTTCCTGTCTAGACAGAACTTCATCCAAATTTTATACATGTGATTCAAAATCCTTATCATAGTCAGTTAGGTCATCCATGTAACTATGGTTGATACGTCTTGCCAGACAGAGCTGGAGCTCATCTACTATCCGTTGGAGCGCAGCACGGGCATCTTTTAAGCCAAAGGGTAGGTTATTATACTCCCAGTGATTCCCCATCTAATTCGTGCAATTGTGTATTTATACAAATTCATGACATTGTACTTTGGTGAGAAAACCACATTCTTTAGTGGAATTCCCACTGGGCATCACTCAGTTCAATCGTCCTCATATCCATTTCTATCGGAATGGTTTTCAAAACATTTGTCACTGTTTCATAAGTGACCATTCTTATGCACGACATTAGTGCTTTCACTGTGTGATTTTATTGCGTATGTATATTGTTCGCCCTCTCTCCGTTGACCGTTGAAGTTAGGCCACGCCTACTTCCTGTGAACATGGTCATCTCTCATCTCATTCCCAGTTTGAACTCAGTCAGGTTTGGACCACCTCGAGAGTAGGATCGTTTGTGCCCAGCGTAGAGAACAGCGTCTCCATTGTGTGGCGATTTCCTGTATCTCCACCTAGACAGTGATCAGCGAAGTGAGCTTAGCAGCGAATAGCAGTGCTTGGTGTTCAACACGCAGATGCCCAGTCTTTCGTAGTTTCAGCTCCATTCCCTCCACTAACCAGTATTTCCGTTCGTTTTTTCTAGGCTTAAGGCTGATTAGCTTTCAAATGAGCGAGTGAGTGTATTTCCTTTGTTATTTGAATTCATGAGTCCCTCTGTGACCGTAAATTCCCCTTTTGAATTCATTTTGAGATTCATATAATGTAAATTTATTTTATTGTAATCAATAAATTTACAGTTCTTTTCTTTGTGCTTAATGTAATTAGAATCATGTTTTATTCATCCACATTAAGCATACTTTAGTTTGCCGCTCCTAGTTTGCACAAACTCCTTAAATTATTCATAACTTGTACTTAAGCCAGTTCTTTTGTATCAGACTTAAATCTGTTGTGCCAACCAGGAGTTTAGCACCAGCAAGAACCTGCCCATTATTATTATTATTAATTACTGATTGTCAGGGGTGGAGTCACTTTCTCAAGAGGCTAACAATACTAAAAATCAGCATTCATGAGCAATTAGTCTCTGCTGTGTACTGTTGAGAAAGTTTATAAAATTCTCTTCTTTAGAGAATCGGCGAAGTAAGCCGGAATAAAGTAAAACTTACTACTTGGTTTTCACAAGTCAATTCCTTGACTCTACTTTCAAGTAACATCAAGCATTTTTAATTCCTAAATTCACATCCCCCCGTGACATCTGGCGACCTCATTCCAGGATATTAACTCCTAGCTCTGAAGTTATTAACGAAATAATACTCACTCACTCACACCTAGGTATTTATCATTAAAGTCTATAAGCACTATTTTATTGGTGGTTATTGATTCATCTCTATTAATTTTACGTAACAGTTTCCCAGTCAGTTGCAGTTTTTTTTTTCTTTTTTTCTTTATCAGTTTAACTAGGTAACACTGGTCACCACCAACCTGTGCCAATATTCTTTACTTTTGATTATTATACCTCATACCAATTAATCTGTCCAGGCATGTATGGCAACGCTGCTCCTGCCGAGATTCTGATTGGCTGGAGGTGTTTGTTCGATTTCGTTGTTGCTTAAACCGATACACTCTTTATTATCAGATGTGATACTGAGTTTGTCGACAATACAGTCGTCAAAAGCAATAAGAAATCCGTTAGATACTTATCAACAATGAAGATTTCGTAGGAAGATAGAGATATGAGTCAACAAAGTATTATAACAGTCCAAGTCAAGGTCAGCATTCGAACAATTCCTTTAAATCTCTGACACTCCGTAATATAACAGAAAATTAAGGAAACCTGCTTAATCTAAGCGTTGGTATAACACATTTAAATTTTAAGATCAGTCTGCACCGTGATATTAGAGGATATATAATGAAATAGCTTTCCTTTCAACTACTTTGACTTTTTGCGATTACTTCAAACCTCCCTCCCCGCAGAACTTGTCTTTTCATTAGAATTTTTAATTATTCAGAGCTGTGGCACGATTTAATGGTGCGGACTGATCTTGAAATTTAAATGTGTGTTGTACCAACGCTTAGATTAAGCAGGTTTCCTTAATTTTCTGTTATATTACGGAGTGTCGGAGATCTAAAGGAATTGTTCGAATGCTGACCTTGACTTGGACTGTTATAATACTTTGTTGACTCAATATCTCTCATCTTCCTACGAAAATTTCATTGTTGTTAAGTATATAACGGATTTCTTATTACTTTTGATGATTGTATTGTCAACAAACTCAGTATCACATCGGATAATAAAAAGAGTATCAGTTTTAGCAACAACGAAATCGAACAAACACCTCCAGCCAATCAGAATCTCGGCAGGAACAGTGTTGCCATACATGCCTGGCCAGATTAATTGGTATGAGGTATAGTATATCTCTGCGGAACAGCAGTCAGTACCCAGTCTTTAGTCTACTCAGCCTTAATTGACTTAGCATCATGGCTACTAATATATATGTACAGGAAGTCAAAGATATAGGGCTTACCGACCCCAAGGAAATTAAAGAATATATGCTCTCACGGTTTAGTTATGAACAGCAGCGTGAGAGTGATGCCCGTGAAAAGCGTAGAATTCAACGCGAACATGAGCGAGAACAGCACAAGGAATGCGTGAAAGCACGTGAACACGAGCGAGAACAATGTGAATACAAGCTAGAACAACGAGAGAGAGAACGTGAACACAAGCATGCTGAGCGTGAGGCACGTGAGAAACATGAACTCGAGATGCTGAAGCTCAGCATTCACATACATAAATGAAGACATGCTAAGAAGGATAATAACATCATTCATTAGACCAACCCTGGAATATGAATCAGTAGTCTGGAGTGAAAAAGATAACTAGATCTGATGTGAGAGGTGTAAGACTGAGAGGAAGACCACGAATAGGATGGATGGACAGTGTGAAGAGAGCGTTGGATGCGAGAGGGATGTCTGTTGAGCAAGGAAGAGTGGCTGTGCGTGACAGAAATAAATGGAGAGAAATTGTGAATGAATAAGTGATGACGCAGCCCTGAGGGGATATTCTCCCGCATTTGGTCTGATCAGCTAGTCAGGTCAGGTGCAGGTAAGGGGATGGGTCTGTTTTGATGTGGCAGGGGTAAACCAGTTCTGCTGTCGGGCCCTGCTGCGGATGTCACTGATTGCATTGCGCAGTTGACCCTTGTGCGGTGTGATGCGGTGAGGATCTGTCCGTTCTCCCCTTTGGGGCTAAGATGCGAATGAATGTGTTTGAATGGATGAGTAAATGGAGAGTGAGTCGTCCTGTCTCGGCTACCTCACTTTCTTTGGGGGAAGCAGCCTAGATATATAGATAGATAGATAGTCTGGAGTCCTCATCTCAAAAAACACATAGACAAGATTGAAAAAGTTCAAAGGGCCGCTACAAGATGGATACCAAGCTTAAGGGACCTAAGCTATGAAGAAAGACTAAATAAACTGAATCTACCAACACTACAGGAGAGAAGGAAAAGAGGTGACATGATAATGCTATATAAGTGCATATCAGGGAAGGAGAAAATAGACATAATTGATTACTTAACGTATGGAGAAGCATCAGCAAGAGGACACTGCAAAAAACTGCATAAGAAGAGAGGTGATAAAGACGTAAAGAAATTCAGTTTCCCAAACAGAGCAATTGATCAATGGAATGTACTACCAAATGAAATAGTGTGTGCCAAAACAATTCATAAATTTAAGGATATGTACGATAAATATGGTTTAAGACACGGGACAGTACGAGCTTGACTCATTCCTGTAAAGATACAATTAGGTAAGAACAATTAGGTAAGTACAACACTCACACACATAATATACATGCACATAACACACATACAACACTCACACACATAAACACAGATAACACACATACAAACAACACACACACACATAGAACACACACACATACACACACACACACACACACACACACACACACACACACACACACACACTCACACACGCACGCACGCACACACACAACCAACACACACACAAACAGAATACACACACACACACACACACACACACACACACACACACACACACACACACACACACACACACACACACACACACACACACACACACACACACAAACACAAAACACACACACACACACACACACACACACACACACACACACACACACACACACACACACACACACACAACACACAAACAACACAAAACACAGACCATACACTCACCTAAACAGAAAAACAACAAAAACTCACACACACACACACACACACACACACACACACACACACACACACACACACACACACACACACACACACACACACACACACACACACACACACAACACAAAACACAGACCATACACTCACCTAAACAGAAAAACAACAAAAACTCACACACACACACACACACACACACACACACACACACACACACACACACACAACACACAGACCATACACTCACCTAAACAGAAAAACAACAAAAACTCACACACACACACACACACACACACACACACACACACACACACACACACACACACACACACACACACACACACACACACACAACACACAGACCATACACTCACCTAAACAGAAAAACAACAAAAACTCACACACACACACACACACACACACACACACACACACACACACACACACACACACACACACACACACACACACACACACACACACACTCACAGACAGACAGACAGACACTCACACACACACACACACACACACACACACACACACACACACGCACACACACCGCTCGCTGGCTAAGTGGTTACTTTCTTGCTTGCTATCTGGTAGACGGGAGTTCGCGCCTCGCTCAGGTTGCGAGAAGTTTCACTGACAAAATGGGTAGTTACTGTCCCCCTGGA